>NW_020664454.1:4808508-4818807 GCF_002925995.2 Terrapene triunguis | reverse complement strand
CCCAAGCCACGCACTGCAGCGCTGTCCAGGGCCGCTCCTGGACGCGGTGTACTGAGGCGTCGAGGGATGGGGGAAGGCGAAGGCGGAGGCAGGGGGGAGCCTCCGACTTTCTCGTGGGGGCCCCTGTGGGGCCCAGGGCAAATTGCCCCACTTCCCCCCCCCCGGGCAGTCCTGCTCCAGGACAGCATTTGTCCTGGATTCCCTGCAGTGCCGCTCCCTGCCTGCCCAAGGCTGAGGGGCGGCGCCCTCTTCCCGGGGGGGCGGGAGGGAGGCTCAGGTGGGCCTTAGCCCTCCCTCACCATGAGGCCCTGCCCCTTGCTTCTCTTCTCCTCCCTTGAGGCCCTGCTCCCTGGGCAGGCCAGAAGCCAGAGCCAAGCGGTAGTAAGAGCTGCCCAGGGAGCCCGGGCTGCTGTTGGGAGCCCCGGACCCTCCATCTGCTCTGGGCAGCAACGTGGGCCGGGGGCTGCTTTCAGACATCCCGGCCCCACACCCAAGGCAGATGGAGGGTCTGGGGCTCCCCACAGTGGCCCAGGCTCCCTGGGTGGCTCTTACCACAGCCTGGCTCTGGTTTCCAGCCTGGCCTGGGTGTGGGGCCCACGGGGGTAGAGAAGGAGCAGGGTGGGGCCTCAGGGGGGCAGAGCTCCTGAATGTGCCTTTTGAAAAGGTGGTCACCCTACAGCAATGGTTCTCAAACTTTAACAACCTGTGAACCCCTTTCACAAAAATGTCAAGTCTTGTGAATCCCCTCTTAAAAATGAATATTTCCAGGGATTTTCTCCTTTACCTGAGTATAAATTATAAAAGGCAAATCTTGGAAATATAAAATTTGTTTGTGTGACATGCTTCTTACACACTATGTATTATTAATTATTATTTATCATTACAGTATTTTTATTGCATTATGAAAACGGCAACACTCTTCCAAGGTCTCACTTTCGTAGCTTGTATCACTTTGAATAAGCCTGTTATAAGACAAGGTTCCTATGTTTCATCAAGGAGTATGGGATGTGAAACAACATGAAGGTATTTAAGAAGCCAACTCAAAGAGTTCCTCCTACACAAGCATTCAGGTCTTGAGCAGTCCAGGCAAACAACGCACGTTACAACAAAGCTTAAAAACTTGTTCTTCATAATAATTTTAAAAACAATACTAGCTGCTTATTTAATTTTAAAAACAGCAAAAAATATCAACCTTCAAGACTCCTTATAAGAAATGGAAAAGGAGGTGAAGTCTCCCCAGTGTGATAGATCTGCTTGCTTTGATCTGCTTAGCTCTTGGAAGTCTAGGGGCTCCGGGCTGTTGGCCCCACGCTGCCTGGGGTCCCTAGGGACAAGTCTGTCCGCCATTAGGGATTTTTTCCCCGAGAACCCCCTGTAACATTTCGTGAACCCCCAGGGGTTCACGAACCCCAGTTTGGGAACCACTGCCCACAGCAATACCTTCTGTGAGTGCTCAATTCAGTCCAGTACATATGTGGATCCCGAGTGATAACCTCATCCTGGTTTATAGTGAGCCTACAGAGATGGAGAACTTGAGGGTCCTGTCTGTGTCTAATGGTCCGACTAACAAATCCTGTTTATGTTAATTACAGTCCTATCTCTGCTTTCCCATGAGACAGAGTGAGGGGAAAACCTGCACTTCTCCAGCTTTCTCCTTTGCCTATTTCTCAAGATACAAAATAGACCCTGAATGGGGGGGAAGAGAAAGCTGTAAAATGAGCATATTTCCCAGAGGTTGCAGCTGTGAATGATGTGTATAAACTACATTATTTAATGTGTAAAACTCCAGGACTCAGCCTGGATTGTTTGAGATTTATTTGTATAGCACAATGCAAGTGTGTGGTCCTTTACAGGAGACGTGAGACCAGATTCATTACAGTGTGCCTTTGGTATTACCCTGGTGTAACTCCATTAATGTGGTAGTGGATCACACCTATGGTCTCCCCAAACAGCTTAAAATCTAACAAACTATATATTAAACCTGAGATTTGTTTTATGAAGTACTTTTTTTTTTTTAAGTGGTATGTATGGCAGATGGAATATCCTTTCATGTGATGACAATGGAAGCTCTTTAGGGAAGGGACTGTATTTTGGTATAGTGCCTAGCACAATGGGGCCCTCGTCCATAGCTGGAACTCCTAGGTGTTACCACAATACACAAATAAATAATAATAATATGCAGATGTCTTACTGTCACAATTTTGTCTTGTATACTGCCCCTTACATTTCTAGATGTTGGCTGGAAGCAGCTGCCATACTGTGTTCAGGTTGGAAGCAATGTGCTACAGAGGGCAGACACACTTTGCTCTTTCATGGATACTTCATTTTTGTTCCTTCTTGATAGACGTTTTCCCTTACTCTCAAATAATAGCCATTCAGACTGAAAGTACATGATTGCTCTTTGTATATGGATCATCATAATCTATGGTATATAAAGTTGAAAGGAAATATGGATTCTTATATGAAAATTATTGATTCATATAAAACAGGGGAAACTTGTAACACAAAAAGTAACCAAACAAAACAATTTTCAGAGGGACCATCAAGACGTGTAAATACATTTCTGCATAACTACAGGATCTTACTGTTGTCTTGCTTGTTATAATTATTTGTTATGTCTACTGTGGTAATGCCTAAGAGCGTCAGTCATGGAGCAGGAACCCATTGTGGTAGGCACTGTACACGCTGGGGAAAAAAGACTGTCCCTGCCCCAGAGATTGTCCCCTCTCCATCTTTGCTTTTGACCCTCATTTGTATCACATCAAACCTAGATTTTAAGTTTTTGTTTCATAAAACACCTACCACTTCTTTGGACTCCCGAAAATCATAAATAATAATTCTCAATAGCTCACAATGTCTTAAATAGCAATGGCCTCATTTGCAAGAGTGGTGCTACACTAGTTTCTAAGTTAAGGTTTGAAAGAGTGTAACTAGACAAAAGCAATTCTCTCTAGATAGACAGAGCCCAAAATTTGTAGAAACATGACACCAGATTAGATGGATCATTGGTTTTAACCAGCATAGGGCAATTCTGTGTTCCATTATCATCACACTTTTAGAAACACTCACAACTGAGGAATTGTGAGTTGAGGAAAAACACAGTGAAATATTTATAATAAGAAAGTGCCTTTTATAAGCAAGAATAAACTCCTGGGAGTTCCCCTTCTTGCCTCTGTATGAAGATACATGTTTCGCTTGGATAGATGGAGGACAAAGATCTTTGAGCTGCCTTGAGAAATACGAATTATTTACTACAACAGAGTAAAAAAATAAATGCTCTCAGGGCTTGATCCTGCTCCCATTGACTTGAATGGGACAGGATCAGGCCCTCAGGGAGAAACTTAAGATGTAAGTGAGCAGAATTAGACTCAGCAATGAGGTAAAGACCTTCAACTGTGTGGGAGACATGACTTCAGCAATACCATGACTGCTTCGCACTAAAAATAAAAACACAATTATGAAGAGCGCAGTTCTTTTTCTTCCTCCTAATTTATCCATCTTTGTTATGAAAGAGCCACAATTCAGCCTGATGGTAGAGCGTGGTAGCAGCAGTGAAAGCTATTTTGTTGGAAATCTGGATCTTATACTAACACACGTGACCAGGGTAGGAGAAAATGAGAAAGGTAATGATACCGTGGCCCTTTCATGAAGTAGAATGATATTTGATCTTGGAGGAGGCTGCTTGTTAGTCTACCCTCCACTTCAGGAATTATACCACACAAACTGCCCTCAGAAGGAAGAGGGGATAGAGAACAAAACGGTTATCCCCAGGATGAGCAGGTACAATAAGAACATACTCAGATAGCTGAGAGGGAACGTCAGCTTCACCGCTAACACTGCACCTAAACCCCTCGGACTCAATCCAGTTTTCTTGAGAGGGGGGAGTTTTTCCGATGGGTTTCTCTTCACTGTGCTGGTCAATTTAAGACGGATGTTGATAGAATCAAAAATCATCTCTAATCCTCTTTGACCGGATATTGTCCTTCGCTGCTTCCACAACACGGAACTGGATGGAGTGATGCGTGGCTTAAGGTGGAAGTAGAAGACTTCATTTTACAGAGCTGTCAAGTGGCACTCTTCACAGGTAGTAAATTTGCTTAAAAAAAGAGTGCATGCACACCCTGAAATCATTTCCAAACCTAGGTGTCCTAGTGTAGCCTTTGGCTAGAGCACCTTTCTGCAGCAGGCTGCAGCATGACAGACATACCTGCTTCAGTTTTCCCTTTCAGAATCCTCAGTAACTCCATGAAATCTCTCTTGATACAATAATACCCTCTATAGTGGGATATGCACGCCCCATCCCCCTTTTGGGGCGGGGCAGAGTTATGATACCACCCCCTGACAGTTTTTAGGCCGAAAGCGATGTGGCCCAGAGGCTGGAGATGGTATAGCGGCCCTTGGGGTCAGGACAGTGTGGCCCAATGGTCAGAGTCAAGGGTAGCGGCCCTTGCATTCAGGGCAACGCGGCCTAGCAGCCAGAGTCAATTACGGCAGTCCTTACATTCAGGGCAGTGCGGCCTAGCGGCTAGAGTCAATATAACCGCCTTCAGGTGCAGGGCAATATGGCCTAGTGGCCAGGGTCCATATAACAGCCTTCAGGTACAGAGCAGTGCGACCCAATGGCTAGAGTCAATATAGTGGCCCCTAGACACAGGGCAGTGTGGCCCAATGGCCAGTACCCGGGGAGGAGGAAGGGGCCACCACCAGGGGGATGGCGGCCCGGGCCCATCCGACTCCACCAGGCCCCGACCGAGGGCCCTGACAGTGGCAGAGTGGTCCGCATTGGGTCAGCGGGGAATCCCACCGAAACACGCTGACCTTCACTCAGGTGGGAGGTACCACTCGCGCACCCTCCGTGGGTCACGTCCTACCGCGTTTCCAGGTGTTATAGACCATTAAGCATCGGGCTTTCTGGGATCAACGCAGGTGATTCCCCGCAGCTCCGTCGGCCGCAGACCTCCAATCTGGCTCTCAGGGTCTCCAGTTCCCGCAGGCAAAGGCTGTGATGGAGGCCTCCCTTCCGGCAGTCTGCCTAGAATGAACGGGGCTGCTCCCTTATATACTGAGGCAGTAGTTGGAGCATGCCCGGCACGGTCTGAGGAACGGGACTTCCGCCACCCATAGCGTGCGGTTAACCCTCTCTTGTCCAGTGCAGGATATGCACGCCTGTCACACCCTCCTTAGGGCTGATTTATTATGAGACACTGTGCAAATGATGCAAAACACAAGTCCCAAACACATACAGTTCATTTCTCACCCCAGCGCAGACAGACAATCATTAAGATCAATGGATAAACTGTCTTACTAAGCCCCACATCACACACCGGCACCTTTGATCATGCCCAGACTCTCTGGTAATCCTCCCCGTCCTCATACCAGGACAGCCATCCCATCCCTTCCTACTGGAGTAAAATCCCACTCTTCCCAGAAGGAACCCCCACAGCATCTCTGCTGGGAGATCATCTTGACCATGGGAGCGTCCCGTGCTCCCTCCTGGCCCAGTCACGGGTTCTTCTGGATCCAGCTATCTGGCCCTGGAGACGTCCGCAGATAAGCGTGTCTGTTGCTTCCCTGCCTTTGGCTAACTCTGGCCCTTGGCTCTGGCTCTCTGGTTTAGAGACAGTAGGTATCTCCCTCTCCTGTTCCTCCTGCCTTCAGCCCTGGCTCAGGCATGGGGATATCCACCAGCAAACCCCTCCAGCTTTCTTCAAGATCCCAAACATACAGTTTCTCACAGTTCTGCCCCTGACTTCCATTCAAACAGTTCTGATTCACCAGGTCTCTCCCAACCCCCTCGGTCTCACTCTTGTCTCTGATTCTCCCTGGCCCTTAAGAGGGTACGGCAGCAACTGGCCAAACCGGAGCACTTGATATGGCACACAGGGAAGTTGGACCTAATTCATTTACTAGGCCCAGCCACCCTGTTTCCTCCACTGCAATGAATCTCAGAGGAAACACCGCAGCAGTCTGCCTTGGAACACCATGTGTTAATAAACACCATGAGCTCACTTCCTTCCATTAATTCCGGGGCATGACTCTAAATCCCTATCCTCAGAGTGGAGCCTCAGTGCTGAACAATTACATTATGCCAACCTTCATAATACTTAGTGGCTAGAAATCTCTTGGGTCCTAATTCTTGTCTCCATTACCCCTGTGCCATCTCACTAAAGTCGGGTGTAAATAAGGACAGAATTTGGTGCTTGGTAGTATGTGTTTTTAGAGGGCAAACAACCCACAAATAATTATTAGCTTCAGCATTCTGGTCTAGACATATCCTTTGATAGCAATAGTGATATTACATCAAATCAGCCCTGCGTTGATTAGGATCGTTATCATACTGCCAATATTATGTAAAATTACTCAGATAAGAGCTGGCGCCCTGCTGGTGCATGTTTGCCTTATTTTAATTAATGAACAGACTTGCTTAGATGAACTCTTTCCATCTCAGGGAATGAGTTATAAACATGAACCACCTCCACATCTGTCCTAACTTTTTGAACAGCTTATTGGAGAGTATCCTGGCTTGATCTCATCCCATCCTTTTTCGGATGATGTGTTCACTGCTCTTCTAATGTGTGCACACACTACAGTTCTGAAAATATAACAGGCATAAACATTACCTGTGGAAAGCAGAAAAACAGCGGAAATGAATTGTGAACGTTGCCAACATGTAGGTTCATTATCTCTGAGCCCATTAATGAAAAGAGGAAAGACAATACTGGAAATACTTCATGAGTTTATCAAAGTGATCGTGTTCCATTCTGGACACCTCATTACTAGGAAGATACTGACAAACTGCAGGGAGTGCAGAGAAGAGCAACAAAAATGATTAGGGGCTGGAGGAACTGACCTACTAGAAAAAGATTAAAAGGGTGAAATGTGTATAAACTGGCTAAGGGTATGTCTACACTTCAAGCTAGAGGAGTAATTTCCAGCTCGAGGAGACATACTCATGCTGGCTGTGATTGAGCTACCAAGATAAAAACAGAAATGTAGCTGCGTTGGTGAGAGCAGTGGGAGGCGCTAGCTACCCCAAATACATCTTCAATGGGTACTTACTCAGGGTGCCTATCCCCTCCCACTGCTCATGACATTGTGGCTACATTTCTATTTTTAGCACGCTAACTCAGCCCTCAAGTTGAAAATTATACCACCAGGTTGGAGTGCAGACACATACTCAGCGTCAAGTAAGGGGCAGGGTTACACACTAACAATCGGTGAATATTTAAGGATGTAAACAGAAGGGAGAGGAATTATTTAGGTAAATAGAGGTACCAGGCTGGAAGTGAGACAGGGACTTGGGTTGAACATCAGGAGAAACTTCCTGAAAGTGACGGTGGGTGGTAAGATAGACTGAAAAAAAAAAAAAAGAGATGGAATCCCCACCACTTGATGTATTTAAAAGTAGACTGGAGAAAGCTATAGCATATTTTTAAGGACTGTTCCTTTGTTGATAGTGGGATGGGTTATGATCCAAAGTTTGTTTTGATTTCTATTTTCTTTGATATCAACAGAATAAGGGATGATAGTTTTAACTCCTTTAAAATCTGGTAGAGTTTAAGGACCTGTCTACACTATCCTGATGTTCTGACTGCGAGGGTGTGACTAGCATTGCACACCAAAATGTTGCACTATAACTCCCCCGTGTGTACACTATCGGCACAAAAAACAAGGTTTCTAGTTCCCATTTGTAGTCCTCTTCAAAACAAACAGGTCTACATTAATGCAAAACAGAATTACATTAATGCAAATTCAGTTTGTACCCGCAACACCCACACAGGGGAGTCACAGTGCAGCACAGTGTGCACTAGTTTAAACTGCAGGGCAGTCTAGACATACCCTGAGTTATCTACCCTAGTCTGATTTCCTCTCAGACAGTCAACACCAATGCTAACTATATAGTAGGGATCAAAAGTTAGATATGGAAAAGACCATCTAGTCTATCCCATCCTGGCCAATGCAAGATTGTTCACTAGAAAATATTCTCCGGTGCCCTGTATAGTTATCAATTACTTAAATGATGGGGTTCCTGTTATTTCCTTTGAGAGATTATGTCACATAACAGATCTCACAGTTAGAAAACATCCCACATTTTGTTTTGCTAAATTTCATCCTATTACTCCAAGCCGTAGCTCCCAGAACCACTCTAAACAAATTGATCTCCATCTCTGGTGTTTCCACCCTCAGATGCTTGTATACAGTTATCATATCCATCCCACACACCTCCACACTGACCTATCCTCATTTGTTCTTTCAATCTTTCTTCATACATCAATCCCTCCTTTTTTACAAGCACATCCCAAAAAAATCCAATAACTTTAGTGAAGGAGCAGATCCAAACTCCCTGTAATGCTGAGAAAGTTTGGACCCCAATCCAAATCTTGAGACTGTCCTTTCTTTAAAATAAGCTGTCCACAATGACAGTTCCTTCATTTTGTTACTCTCATTTCCATTTCCAACATATTTCTGCTATTGAAGTACCCTGAACTTAAGAGTTTATTAAGAGGAATTGCTCCAATTCAGTTTTCCCCTTCTTGGCCCTGGGACATTTGCTGCATTTATTCTGTCTGTTTATGGCTTAAATTTTTAATATATTGCAGAGGTGGGTAGAGCTCTGGATAGGAACTTTTAAATGTTTTGTAGAAATCTAAATAACTAAACTCCAGAGGATGGAGATTTAGAACTCAACAATGGAATCTGTACATTCCACATGCCAGGGAAATGAATGGTGCTGCACGCTCCAACTCAAATGCATTTTGGTCAGTTCTGAATGCCGATGACTGCCATACAGATCCAAAAATCACAACAAACACTACCAAAGCCCAGTAGGATACTGTCAAGAGGAAAGTAATAAGAATACATTTCCCAGTTTGAATGTAACACCATCTGCCTCATGCACCTCAAAGAATATTTTTGATCAGCTCTTCTTAAGGTAACTTGCTCATTGATTAAATCTAGTGTCTTTTGCCTGTAGCACAATTACTAAAAACCCTTAGCTCCTGCTTATGCTTTGCATTAGACTTCAGAAAAACTACTGGTCCATATTAATGCCTGGCCTGTCTTCAATGGAGTTCCACTAGGGATAGATCTGAACCTATAGCTTTTATTTCTCATTTATTTTTCCTTTTTAAAAATTTCCCACATGGAAACTACGTTACAGAAAGATTTCCTTTCTAAAAGGAGGCACAGCTGCAAGTTAAATGGCCTGCCGCAGGGTTTTAGGAAGACTGCTGTGTTTTGGACAAAAACAGAATCAAGTTGTTATTGTAATTTACCAGCTGGAAATAGCGGTAAGATGTGGGCTTCCCATTTTCAGTGCAAAGCAATGCTCTGTGGGAGCAAGGGGGAAATGTAATGTTGCAGCTCTGCTCAGGTCTGAACTAGGCAGCAGAGTGCCAGGGCTGTGTGGAAAAGCGGGAGTGGGCACTGCAGGTGAAGGTCACTCAAACCCTTCAGTTAACTTTGCTTTTTCCTTTCTTGTTCTTATTTTGTTATAAGTTATGGGACACACTGTGGCTGGACCCTGCACGTTTGCACAAGTGTAGGCAGAGTGCAAATAGCCCATTGCATGCAGAGAGCAGCCATAGTTCCAGTCTTTGTGCTCACCTGAAAGCCATCCCAAAAGGGCTGGAGAGCAGTAGGACCATTGCCTCCTATGCACCTAGTCCTTCCAGCCACAGAGAGCAGCATATGCAGCACCGCTTTTAAGGGATCTCCATAGGAGGGCGACATTATGCCTCTCTTAGGGTTACCATTCGTCCGGATTTACCCGGACATGTCCTCCTTTTTGTGTTTAAAAATAGCGTCGGGGGGGAATTTGCAAATCACTACAAATGTCCGGGATTCCCCCCCAGGCAGAGCGAGGCGCGGCTGGGAGGGCTGCAGGAAAGTCAGCCGCTCGCATGGGGCTCTGGCAGCCAGAGCCCTTCCCCCGCAGCTTGCCGGGCTGGACTCCGGAGCAGCTGTAGAGCTCCTCCTCCCCGCCCCCCCTCCCCTGCATTCTGAGCCGGCCGGCCTGCCGGGCCGTTCGCATCGGGCCTTGGCAGCTCCTCCTCCCCCCACTTCTCCTTCTCCCCTGCTCCCTCGCTCCAGCAGCACTGTGCGGGGGCAGGGACCGGGTTGTGTGTTGCGCTGGGGAGCGCAGCCACGTGTCCGGCTCCGCACAGAGCCCAACACCATGTTCTGAGCGGCAGGGTAAGGGGGCCAGGGGGCAGGAGAAGGGGCAGGGAGATTTTGGAGGGGGCAGTCAAGAGACGGGGGGGGTCGGGAGTTCGGGGGGGGCTTTTTGGGGGGGGGGGG
>NW_020664454.1:4794319-4808408 GCF_002925995.2 Terrapene triunguis | reverse complement strand
TTTTGGGGGGGGGTGGAAAAGGTTTTGGGCAGTCAGGGTACAGGTAGGGGGTAGGGTCCTGGGGGGCAGTTAGGGTGGGGGAGGGTCTTAGGAGGGGGCAGTTAGGGGACAAGGAACAGGGAGGCTTAGGTAGGGGGTGGGGTTCTGGAGGGCAGTTAGGAGCAGGGATCCCAGGAGGGGGCAGTCAGGGGACAAGGAAAGGGAGGAGGGTTGGGGGTTCTGAGGGGGGCGGGAAGTGGGAGGGGCAGGGGCGGGGCTAGGGCAGGA
The DNA here is from genome assembly GCF_002925995.2 of Terrapene triunguis. Classification (NCBI taxonomy): domain Eukaryota; kingdom Metazoa; phylum Chordata; order Testudines; family Emydidae; genus Terrapene; species Terrapene triunguis. The sequence continues at coordinate 4,808,141 of NW_020664454.1, read as the reverse complement.
CAGGGGCGGGGCTCCTCCTGTCCTCTTTTTTGCTTGCTGAAATATGGTAACCCTAGCCTCTCTGAGGCTTAATATCTCTTGCAGCTCTTACGGGGAGGTGCAGCTTTGTACCACTTCCAACATGGGCCGAAGGCTCTGATGGCACAATTGAACCTAGCGTTTCCTCTAACCTCCAGGGTAAATCCTTGTCATATCGAATTGAATAGCAAACCCCCAAATTATTTCACTGGATCCAGGATATGGTCTATAGCATACACTCCTTTTCAACTGAAAAAAAAAAAACCCTTTTATTTAATTCAGGAGTACAGCTCTTCACTTCTGCTGGAAACGCAACACTTTTACCTTTGTCTCCAGGGTTTCCACTATGAATCCTGTTTCTCAAAAGTTGGGTTAACTCAGTCGTAAAAAGCGCCCATTAAAATGGTGTCACAAACTAACCACACTCAAGACATTCAAATTTAAGGATTACAATATGCTCTTAACCTGTGCTGTGTGTCCAAACATAAACAAGAGATTCATATCACAACTTGATGTCTTGTGACACGTGCTTCCAATATGTGGGAGTGTTAACTTGGAGCTTCTTTTGTTTTGTCATTTGTGACACAACAATTCCATAATAAGGTAGTACAGGGTTAGAGCACAAATTGCAACATAAAGCATTCTCTTACGCTGAAACAACAGGCCATCGCCACCTCCGAATCTAAGCAATTGACGTTTGAGATGTCACTTTTCTGGTATCAATTCTCAGGTTTCAAGAAAAAATTATGAGAACACAAGTAATAAAATTAACCACTAAAACAGACTCAATTACATACTTCACAATATGTCTGAATTAGGCTGCATTTAGTCTAAATTATCACATGATAAAAAGAACAAGAGAAAGAAAAAAACCCAACCTCATAATTATGATCAGTGTTTTACTCAATATGTCATAAAACTTCAATAGCATTATAGACAAGCACTCAAGTTTTATAAATACACAATTATAATAAAATGCAAACATGAGATTCACAAAGATCCATGCTATATTAACGTGATATTGCCATGGTAGACAGTTTTCTCAGTCTCATAAGAAAGATTTAAAACACCATCAGTTACCATGGTACCATTGTTCTTCCCAGCTTTAATGTTTCAACACAAACCAAATAGATTAGAGGTAATACTGATCTGGGCTTTCAGCTCTGCAAACACATTCATCTTTTTCCATGGAAAGCCCTTCAATATGAGCACACCTTTTAGATTTCGATATCCACAGACAATCACCCATTTGCATTCCAAAGCTAACATGGTTTCCACAACAGAAATTAATTTATTTCTAATGTTTAGCACTGCTGATTAATCTCAGTTAACTCATGTGATTAACTCAAAAAAATTAATCGTGATTAAAAAAATTAATCACGATTAATTGCAGTTTTAATCGCACTGTTAAGCAATAGACTACCAACTAAAATTTATTAAATATTTTTGGATGTTTTTCTACATTTTCAAATATATTGATTTCAATTACAACACAGAATACAAAATGTACAGTGCTCACTTGATTTTTTTTATTACAAGTATTTGCACTGTAAAAAAAGATAGTATTTTTCAATTCACCTCATACAAGTACTGCAGTGCACTCTCTTTAGCATGAAAGTGCAACTTACAAATGTAGATTTTTTTTTATACATAAGTACACTCAAAAACAAAATAATGTAAAACTTTAGATCCTACAAGTCCACTCAGTCCTACTTCTTGTTCAGCCAATCGCGAAGACAAAAAAGTTTGTTTACATTTACGGGACATAACGCTGCCTGCTTATTATTTATAATGTCACCTTCACTTTTGTAGCTGGCATTGCAAGGTATTTACATGCCCCAGATATGCTAAACATCTGTATACCCCCTTCATGCTTCGGTCACCAATCCAGAGGACATGCTTCCATGCTGATGACACTTGTTAAAAAAATAATGCGTTAATTAAATTTGTGACTGAACTCTTTGGGGGAGAATTGTATGCCTCCTGCTCTGCGTTTTACACGCATTCTGCCATATATTTCATGTTATAGCAGTGTCGGATGATGACCCAGCATGTTGTTTGTTTTAAAAACACTTTCACTGCAGATTGGACAAAACACAAAGAAGGTACCAATGTGAGATTTCTAAAAATAGCTACAGACCCAAGGTTTAAGAATCTGAAGTGCCTTCCAAAATCTGAGAGGGACAAGGTGTGGAGCATGCTTTCAGAAGTCTTAAAAGAGCAACATTCCGAAACAACAAAAAAGAAAATCAACCTTCTGCTGGTGGCATCTGACTCAGATGATGAAAATGAACATGCATCGGTCCACACTGCTTTGGATCGTTATCGAGCAGAACCCATCATCGTCAGCATAGATGCATGTCCTCTGGAATGGTGGTTGAAGCATGAAGGGACATATGAATCTTTAGGGCATTTGGCACGTAAATGTCTTGTGACACTGGCTACAAGAGTGTCATGTGAACGCCTGTTCTCACTTTCACGTGACATTGTAAACAAGAAGCGGGCAGCATTATCTCCTGCAAGTGTAAACAAACTTCTTTGTCTGAGCGATTGGCTGAACAAGAAATAGGGCTGAGTGGACTTGTAGGCTTTAAAGTTTTACATTGTTTTATTTTTGAATGCAGGTATTTTTTTTGTTTGTTTTTTTACATAATTCTACATTTGTAAATTCAACTCATGATAAAGAGCTTGCACTACTGTACTCGCAATGGGGGGCATTGAAAAATATTATTTCTTTTGTTTTTTACAGTGCAAATATTTGAAATAAAAAATTAATATAAACTGAGCACTGTATACTTTGTATTCTATGTTGTAATTTAAATCAATATATTTGAAAATGTAGAAAACATCCACAAATATTTAAATAAATGGTATTCTATTATTGTTTAACAGCGCGATTCATCGCAATTAATTTTTTTAAATCGCTGGACAGCCCTATTCATTTTATCTACCCACATTTTCTCAGGTTCACTTTAGATAAATCTGAAGTACGTGGCTCAGAGTCTGATCTCAGTTACATGGGTGTAAAATCTGGAGTTCCTCTGAATTTACACCAGCATGGCTGGTAGGAGAATCGGGCCTACTATCTGTTCATGTGCTGAACAGAGGCAGAAAACTGCCAGCTATTAGGGAAGTCCTTGTCATCCAGGTAAACTGCACAAGAGGGACAGTACGAAGAGAGTGAGGAAGAAAGGATATAATAAGGCACAAGCGCTGGTCCTGTTGAAAGCAATAATAAAACTCCCATTTACTTCAATGTGATTGGGAGTGCTTTCAGTTCTTAATTGAAGGGACAGAAGCACTGAATCTTTAACAGCAAAAGTCTTTCTCCCAACTACTTGAGCTCTTTTAAAAACAGTCTAAATACAATTCACCTCCCATCTCAGTTAATCAGGTTTCACTTTCTGGCTACTTGTTATGTCTTAAAACTATTTGCATTCTAGTTGTCCACAGTGTCTTACAACAGACAAGCCCTGAATTTCTAATGTAAAGAACAAACGGGGCGGGGGGGGGGGAGAGAAGGGTGAAGTATTTTTATAAACACGTTTAGACCTTCTTTACAGCTCCTAAAGAATCATAAAAGGGCAGAAGCACAATACTTCTTTTGGCTTTGCAGGTCACATTCAATGAAGGAACTACATATAAATCAAAGCAATACCAGGATGCCAGTTGCTACCCACATCTATTGAAATATAGATTTTTCTGAGTCACATCAGGTCATAAATGTTTACCGAAGTGAATGCACTTAATTCATCATTAGTGTCTGTATTTGCATGCTCAGGTGCATGCATGACCATAGATGTAAGAGTATGAGATTTACTTTTCAAATATCAGATCTACAATTTGCCCCCTGGAAGCATCAAGGATCTGTCACCTGCTACATTCAGAAAAAGAAGCAACCATGCTTTTTGACATGAGCATGTTCAATATCCCGTTAATTATCACCAAACCTAATCTTGACCATAACTGTCCTCATACCAGTAAGGAAGTATTATGTGTCAATATGGAACATCCAGCAAAACCAGAAAAGTCTGTCCATCTTGTGCTAGGCGAATGTGGGAAGTTAAGTTTGTCTGCTGAGAGGGTCTAACATTCCATGATCTGTAATGCTCTCTCCCACATTTGAATGCCACCTTCTACATGGGTCAAACTCTCCTCTATGCTCACTGTTCCTGCACTGGGGTATGGACTCCATGAGTTCCAGTTCAGTTTCTTGGTAGTTGTGTTCTATCCAGGCGTGTAGTTCTCCCTTTTGTACAAAGGCTGGGGTTTCCATTACCTAAATTCACAGACAATCAGTATACTAGCAAGGGGCATCCACTCAGCTGCCTAGACCCAGTGGCCCCTGAATAGCATGGTTCCTGCAAAAGCTGTGCTGCCAGGAGCTCCCTCAACCATGGAAAGTAGCTACAGTAATACGTATTGCCTGCCCCCAAGGTGTGAGAGAGGAGAACCTGGGGGAGACTTATAACCCCTCTGCACTGCTACCTTCCAGCCACGTCCCCTTCCTGTGGCACAGAGTTAGAAGCCCACAGAACTCACAGAGGGATTTCCACTGAGGGGAAGGAGAAGCAAGCCATGGAAGCAGAAGTCGCCTCTTCTTGCCCTTCACCAATTCCAAACTAGATATATGCCAGGCTCCTCTCTGCTTACATATCACTAATGTATCTAGATCACATGACAGGATAAGATAACCCTGTCTACATTAGAGTATAAACAGTGTTATCCAGAAAGATCTTTAAACATGGCTCTCGCTAGCAGAGTGTTTAATAGGCTTTGCCTGTGGCCAGCACAGAGATGAATTGTGTTATAAGCTAACTTTACAAAACCCTGCTAGAGACTTGGGGTTGGGAACTTGGTTTTTTAAAGAGATAACCTCAGCATCAATTGATTCAGATGAGATCCTGTTTAGAATACAGCACACGTACTTGCACCACTAGCATACACAGGAAAACTATTGAAGATCAATAGGTGGGACTCTGTAGGTAAGGTAAAAGTCAGATTGGCCTAGCTAATCATGCTTACAGTTATTCATTTTTATCCAGATATATAGGTTGATCACAATTGTCTTGACCCTTTATTATATACCTTTGCCATGGAAACTTAACGCTTCCATTTAAGACAACTCATGCATAATCCTACTTCCTTTCTACGGAGGAGTCCATAACGGTGGTTCTTTACTAGTTTCATTTTCACTTGCTCACCTAAGGGCATGTCTTCACTGGCAACATTAAAACGCTGCCGTGGCAGCACTTTAAGGTGGCTTGTGTAGTTGCGGCATAGCGCTGGGAGAGCGCTCTCCCAGTGCTCTAAAAAACCCACCTCCGTGAGGGGCGTAGCTCCCAGCACTGGTGCACTGTCTACACTGCCACATTACAGCACTGAAACTTGCAGCGCTCAGGGGGGTGTTTTTCCACACCCCTGAGCGAGAAAGTTGCAGCGCTGTAAAGTGCCAGCATAGACAAGCCCTTAGTCACACAGGTGTGGCTTAAGCATTCCCCATGTTGCTTGCTGCATGGAGAGGCTTCTCCGCTCTGGGTTCTTTATCTTGGCACCTGGTGCTGCCCCCACAGAGGGACCCCTCCCCTAGTGCCTGGAACACAAGGGATGCCTTCCTTAGGTAAATGTTTACCATCACATATTATACATATGTTGCCTGCATGTAAAACACTGTTCAGAGATTCTTGTAAAACAGCCCACTTTTTTCTTCTCCTCCTGTAATAACTGTCACAAGTGACTGTTTCAATGAGATAAGTGATTGACATCAGTTGGTATTAATGATTCTGTGCTGCTTTATTAGCTAAAGCACTCATATAAATTAGGTTTTACCTCCTTGCAGTAATGGTTGTATTTTACTTTTAAGTCCAAACATTAGCTAGATCTTTTATATGGTAACTATTCCATTTTCTATTAGCTAATAATTTATTTACTGTCTATTAAAAATATATTTGATTTTGTTGGTGTTTTAATTTGTATTGCAGTGCCACATCCTGTCTTTTGTCGCACTTTGGTGCTAGGAGCTGCGTTTCTCGGGCATTACTGTCTGAAATATTTTGACAGAGCATACGCCAGGTATTTTGTCTTAGTCACTAAGTCAGTGCTCCTGAAAACATTTAAGCACATGCTTAACTATAAGCAGGTGAGTAACCCCAGTGAAGCCAAAGGGACTACTCATGTATTTAAAGCTGAGCATATGTTTAAGTATTTGCAAGTTTGGGACCTAAGACTTGAAGACATGCAGAAAGTGGCTATATTGAGTCAGAAGGTATGAATGTAACCCCAGCCCTAAGGTGTGGCTTAAGCATTCCCCATGTTGCTTGCTGCATGGAGAGGCTTCTCCGCTCTGGGTTCTTTATCTTGGCACCTGGTGCTGCCCCCACAGAGGGACCCCTCCCCTAGTGCCTGGAACACAAGGGATGCCTTCCTTAGGTAAATGTTTACCATCACATATTATACTAAGAGTGTAGTCCATTATACAAGGAATAAAATTATCACAATCCCCATAGTAACAATACAACAACAGGGGGAACTTTATTAGGTACAGGGGATAAAGAATAAGGAAAGGATAATAAAAGAGCAACAATACCTTAACCTTTTCCCCAGTCAACATTTACAATGGGCCCAAGTCACCCCACTCCCTCCCAGTACCTGCCTAGACAGATAGTGAGTTGACAATCAGTTCTTGGAGGGGTGATGCAGTGCTGTAATCACTGGCTGGCTTAAAACTCAAAATAAATAGACATGGGACTTCTTACAAGGTCTTCACCCCTAAAAGGTTAGTTTCATCCTGAGGCGCCCTGATCTGCAGTCCAATGGCACGTTAGGCTTGTTCTTGGTAGCCTGACCTGGAATCGCTCCTCAGCTTCCCGCGTTGCTAGTCTCTGCTGGGCTGCCACTTTTCACTAGCCCAGTAATTATCAACAGAGTTCAAAGCTTCACTTTGGTAGGAATCTGGACCTCCCAGGCAGCGGTATTTCTCTCTCTCAAGCCATTCCAACAACTGCCAAAACCGAAAGTAAACCCAAACCCTTTTTCTCTGATTGGTTCCTGCAGTAGCTTCCAGCTTTGTTCCATCTCTACCCTGGACGCTAGTCAACTTGGGAACTGGAGTCCTGAGCCTCTGCCTCCACTAACGCTGTAGTCCAGGGGTAAATCCCCAGAGGCTCCAAAGGGGTTACATGATATTTACAGGTTTGTTTAGAACAACGCATTGGGTCAAGTCCAACCCTGATTTAAACCCATTCAGTACCAAGGAAGGGCTTCACAGGCATAAGTGAGTACTCACAAAAAGCAGAACTCTTAGATTCTTGGGGTTAACAACACTTGTGATTCTGAATTCAAAATCTGCTTTCTGTTAATATTCTCCAATGCAGAATTTGTTTTTTTTTTAAATGACTTTTTCATCAACCATCTCTTTATAAAAGTCAGTGAACTTAGAAAAGGCAGTGTGTGTGAAATGACTATAAGGAAATAGGTCCCATCAGGTTAAGCATTAGGGGATAAATTAAAAAAAAACAAAAAACACAGATGAGAGTTGGTGCCCAGTTCTCATTCCCTTTCAATACGAGTTGGGTGCCTAACTGCCCCTTGTGCCTTTGAAAAAAATCTTCACTAGAACTTCCAGCATATTTCATTTTTTGTTAAAATAAAAAACAGGCTAGTGTAGTGGTTTGTCCAGTCAATATTTGTCCAGTCTACACTTAAAAGATTTGCTGACATAATTATGTTAATTAGGGGTAAAAAAAAAAAAAAAAAAAAAAAAAAAACACACTCCCAAACCAACATAGCTATGCTAGCATAAGTCTTAGTGTAGAGGGAGTTATATTGGCAAAAAGTCTTTCTGTATAAGCCGCATCTCTACTGTGAGGGTTTGCTGATATAGCAATGCCAGCATCCCCTTCCCAGTGTAGACAAGGCCTATAAAGGACTTTAAAGAAACAAAAGATTCCAGTGACAGCACATACACTGTGCCATCCTGTGTCTTGTGCAAGGAAGCCTTGATGGTGCATTTGTAACATGTATTCAGGAACTTAAAGTAAAAAGTTACTTAAAGAGAGAAATACAAATGGCACTTCAAAAGGATGTATCCCAATGAGGTAAACCTGGAGACCTAGAGCCGGGAGAAAATAAGGGATTTCAAACCTCAAGCACGCACGAGCTTTTAGGTCTGTGTTCTCTGCCGTAAGGCATTATCTGGTGGATGCAATATGGAATGAAACTAGAAGGTGGGAAGGGAGAAGCTGAGTTCTTTGACTCCATTTTTCTTCTCCTTTTGATCTCTATGCAAACTTTTCATGTAGACAGCTACAACAGGGAAAGAGATTTTTTTAATGGATACATGAAAGGGAAACCTGGTTTGAAGATCAGTGAATGATGTCAGATGAAAGGATCAATATTTCTGGTTTGTAATATTTCCACATGGATTTCTGCCCACCCTCTCATAAAAAAAAAACCAAAGTAAGATGCTGTAAAGGAATCCAATAAATATGTTGTGTCATGACAAATATAAGTCAGTTTCCTAAGGTAAAGAAATATATTTACAGATAGATTTTTATTTGTACTGGTTCAGAGTTGCATGCTATCGAATTACATGTGGTATAATGTGTGTCCTACAGTTCATCTAGGATTAACCAATAAATTTAAAAGTAGTCAATATATATTTTATTGTAATTTTCATGCATGTCACACTACCCCGCTGTAAAAGCTACGCCATTAACTAGGAGGCCCTTTAATACATGATGGATTGTTTCTCATTACCATAGTCTCATCCTAGTAATCAAAACCGATCAAGTCACTCCAAATCCCCATTTGTTGGCTAAAGCATATACCAAAACAGGATTACATTTCTATAGAAAGCCTGCTTATCTTGTACATCCAGCAGCAATGCTGAGCAAATTTCTTTCAACAAAGAACATTTATGTATGAGGGGATACAAAAAGAGATGAGATAGTCAAAGTGAAGGGCTAGGTAAATGATCTTTGCAACAGCAGTCTGAATGGATATGAGTAGGGAAGGCTACATTTGTCAAGGCCAGAGAGACAGATGATGCAATAACTGAGATGATGAAAGTCTAGACGAGAGTCAGCTGTGTGGATAGATACAAAAGGCCACATTTTAGAGATGTTATGCAGAAAGAATTGGAAAGATTAAGACATAGCCTGAACGGGGGTGGCCTAGAAAGAGGTCTGTGTCAAAGATGATACCCAGGCATGGGCCTCAGTGACCCTCAGGATGGTGGTGTTGTCCACAGGGATTGAGAAAGAAGGGAGCAGAGCTGGTTTGAGGGGGAAGATTAAAAGTTCTGTTTTATCCATGTTGAGCATGAGCTGATGGCTAGATATCCATGCGAATGTCAGAGAGACAGGCTCAGATTTTATTATGGACAGGGGACAGGTCTAGAACAAAGAGGTAGAACTGTGAGCCATTAGCACAGAGATGGTGGTTGAATTTGTGTTTGCAGATGAGATTACCCAGAGATAAGGTACAGAGGGGGAAGGGATGGGGACCAAGGACAGAACTAGCAGAACCATGAGATAGGGTATATAGACTCTCCACAGAAGACACAGTAACTCCTCACTTAACGTCCTCCCGCTTAACGTTGTTTCAAAGTTACGTCGCTGCTCCATTAGGGAACATGCTCGTTTAAAGTTGTGCGATGCTCCCTTATAACGTCGTTTGGCTGACTTTACAAGGGAGCATTGCACAAGTTCCTCTTCTCCGCCTCCTCCCCCTCCCTTCCTCCAGCACTTCCCCTGCTGCCAAACAGCTGTTTGTCAGCGCTTAGGACTTTCTGGGAGGGAGCGAGGGAGTGAGCGGGGAAGCTGTCCCCGCCTTTCCCCCGGCAGGCAGGGCCACCCGGAACGCAGGGGCTTTAGGGGCTGCAGGGCCCTGGGCTAAGGGGGCCCCGGGGCCCTGGCCTGCAGCTCTAAAGCCCCTTTCGGAATGCGGCCCTACGAGCACGGGCCAGAGGACTCAGGAGGAGCAGGGGCAGCTTCGCAGCCAGCGGCCGGAGGGAAGCATTGCTACACTCAGTGTTGCAACATTGTATTTAGACTCCTAAGTGCCTAAATCCCTTTTGACAATGAAATTTAGAGTCTTAAATCAGTTAGGCATTGCAATACCTAAATGCCTTTAAAAATCTGGGCCAGTCCTTGACTGCCTAACACAGTATTTCTGGGGAGGAATCCAGGCCTGGATCCAACTACCAGCCCCCAATGACAAAGGGGGGCAGAGACTGCCAAAGGCCCAGCTCTGGGGTGGTAGTTCTAATATCAGACTACTGGATTTAATTTTTGTCCCTGTTTTGACTTCCCTTTTTTCCCCCTGATGATGAAGGGAGAGGGAATTATCGGGCTAGTGATTACATGCCCATCAGAAGGCCCTTAGGACTGAGACCCCCATACTACCTCGGAAGGGGAGAGACTCAAATGACCGAGTCAGAAGGCTGGAGCCATAAAAAGAGGCTAAGTACTATAGGTCATGCTTCTGAACGGATACAAAAAGGGAAACTGAGGCAAGGCTGCTATTATCAAATGCTTAGCCAGGAGGTGGGCATTGAAAGGGGAGAGGCTCAACCACAACCCTCCCTCCCCACAGAAAGCTGCAGGGATGGACAAGGGGTATCCTCCGAAGGACATGCTGAGGGAGGGATTAGAGAAGTAGGAGGAGAACCAGGAGGACAGAATCATGGAAGTCAAGGGAGGACAAGATTTCAAGAAGAAAAGATGTCAAAGGTGGCTGACAGGTCAAGGAAGATGAGGATGGAGACAGAAAGAGAAGGAAAGACAGTAGGAGGGGAACTACTGAGCTAGAACAAATACATTGTCCTTGCCCCAAAGAGCTTTTTATAGATGAAAAGACTTGTTGAGCCATCTATTACACCCTCCTGCCAATGCAGACGATTACATACAATAGACATTCATAACAAACCACCAGAAAACCTAACAAGATGTTTGCCAAACATCATTCTGCTTGTATGTTACATCTCTTTTCCCTCACTTTTTTCTGTCGTGCCTCTTTTGATTGTAAACTCCTTTGGGGTAGAGATTGTATTGCTCTGTATTGCCTAACACATTGGGGCCAAATTCTCAGTTGGCTCTTAGGAACTACCGTAATAATAAATAAAAATGAAGGTATATGCAACATTCTGAATCAGATTCTGATCATCAGTATAAAATCGAGAGTAAATCCATTGATTTCAGTGAAGTTAATGAAGTACACTAGTGTAAATCCTGACATCAGAAACTGACCTTTAATGGATAACTTGTGCTTCGGCTTGGGACAGACTATTTCAATGTTCAGGTAAAATCTGCATTAAGAACCATACTGTTTATTTTTGTTCAGCTATAAACATTTACAAATAGCAATATTGTGAAGCTTTTCCTATTACTTCTATAGGAAGATAAATTCCATTACCTTTTCAAATCAAAATGGGTATGTCAACTGCATACATTTTGATTTCAAAAGCAGTACTAACTACTTTCTAAAAATTAATGCATCATTTCCAAATAACGCTTAAGGCACATTGACTTTCATGACTTCTTGCCATACCTATTCAAAATCCAATTTTCTCCAATGCACAATCAAGAAAAATTTCTACATAAATTCAGAGTCTTCAGTTGATTAAACGAAGTGCTCTGCAATGCCAGTTTGAAGGATGCTCTGTACAAAATGCTGCAAAAGGAGATTTAAAAAACTGAGTTCTATGGTGAGTCGATCTGAAAATAGAAAATATGCTTTCATTCATTTTTAGTCACTTCCAAGTGGGTTTGACTGAATCTGCTGACAGCAAATTTCAGCACTGGATATGAAAGCAGAAGACTATCTAGTAATTAAGATGAACTTGTCTCTTAAAGCTTCAGTTGAGGCTACTGCTGTCATTTATGAAAAACAGAGTCACTGTTCCACCAACAGTATTAGCATAAGGAACTTACATTTCCTGCCCCTAGAAGCTGTCAGCCATGACTTCCATATTATTTCAACCTTTAATTTACATCAGCCCCATTCACAACCTTTTGAGAATCCATTCTCCAGTCTCGACTTAATTTGACCGCCAAAGAACACTTAGATGACTCACTAAAATCTGCGTTAGAGGCTCAAGATGACAGATGTGTGGAAAAAACCCAAGGGAAAAAAAAAAGATTACTTTACATTTAATATAGTAAAAGAACAAAGAAAAGTCAGAGAAAATGTCACTAGTCAGATCCTATTTTTAGGAAATGCTGTGCAATAAAATAGAGAAACACCATTTTCTGTTTCATTCATTCCTGGGAGTGAATGGTCCGCTATAAAAAATCATGTTAAAAGGACGTGGTTTTGCAGCAGTCCATCTGTAAGTGGAAAATGTTTTCTTGGGACCACTGGACTGTACATACAGACCATTATATAACTAAGCTAAGAGCACTGTTTACGTAAGATTCATACATCTGATTTAAGGAAAAGCCTCTTCTGGAACAGAAGTCACTGCTGGAAATAACATTTAATTACAAATTCTTGCAAGGTATGAATTTAAAGTGCTAGCTGCATTGTGTAGAAGTGTGCATCTTGGAAATATCAGCTGAAGGGGGTAAGCAGAAGATATCACACAAGCAAATCCCTGCCATCCACTCTCCCTCAAACAAGGGTAGCACATCACAGAATGGCAGTGGATCAGGGGATGACTCCCTTCATCTCAGCCCCTCTGGAGACCCTCTGAGCACAAACATGCTACTAAGGCTGTGCGCTGGAGTCCAGGATTGGACCTAAGAAATTAAAAATCTGGCTTCCAGCGTAGAGGGGTCTGGGAACACTGCAGAGACAATATGTTTGGTCATTCCCTTAGGAGGAGGAAGGGCATGTCATCCTCTAGCAACTCCTGAAGGCAACTCAAGGAACTACACTGACCCTCAGCCAAAGGGAAGATTGTTAATTAGATGCAGTGCTGTCCAGGTTTCCCGTGTAAGGCTTCATGAGTAAGGCTACGATTTTTGTCATGAATATTTTTAGTAAAAGTCAGGGACAGGTCACGGCTTCTGTGAATTTTTCTTTATTGCCTGTGACCTGTCCCTGACTTTTACTAAAAATATCCCTGACAAAATGGGAAGGGACTGGGCAGCTGCGGGGTGGCTGGGAGCTCTGGGGCCCCCACCAGCCATGGGGACTCAGAGCTCCAGGGTCCCCCTGCCCCCACTGGCGGAGGAGAGCTCCAAGGGTCCCCCTGCCCTCTCCCCAGCAGCGGGGAGCTGTGGGATCCCCCCACTGCCACCACAATGGGGAGCTGCCAGGGTCCCCCTGACCCCCGCAGAGTCTGGGAGCTGAGGAGTACCACCTTGCCTGCGGCTGGGAGCTGTGGGGTACTCCCCTGCCTGTGGCAGCTGGGAGCTGTGGGGTACCCCCGCTGCCTGTGGCAGCTGGGAGCTGTGGGGTACCCCCCTGTCTGTGGCAGCTGGGAGCTGTGGGGTACCCCCGCTGCCTCAGGCGGTGGGGGGACCCTGCAGCTCTCAGCCACTGGGGCTGAAGTCACGGAGGTCTTTGGAAGTTACGGATTCCATGACTTCCGCGACCTCCATGACAAAATCGTAGCCTTATTCACGAGCCATGGAAGTAAGGGGAATGCTGGGTTTCCCAGGATCACTATGGGCATTTCAACATCCCCCACTGGAATCTTCTGGTCTGGAAAGAAAGCCCCTGCTGGCAGCTTTCTGTACAGCCCAGTGTTCCTGAAAATACATGCATCATGCACCTTCCCGGACCCAGGGCCGGCTCTAGGCACCAGCAAAACAAGCTGGTGCTTGGGGCGGCACATTTTTAGGGGCAGCATGGCCGG
>NW_020664454.1:4739037-4793919 GCF_002925995.2 Terrapene triunguis | reverse complement strand
TCCATGACAAAATCGTAGCCTTATTCACGAGCCATGGAAGTAAGGGGTATGCTGGGTTTCCCAGGATCACTATGGGCATTTCAACATCCCCCACTGGAATCTTCTGGTCTGGAAAGAAAGCCCCTGCTTGCAGCTTTCTGTACAGCCCAGTGTTCCTGAAAATACATGCATCATGCACCTTCCCGGACCCAGGGCCAGCTCTAGGCACCAGCAAAACAAGCTGGTGCTTGGGGCGGCACATTTTTAGGGGCAGCATGGCCGGCGCCAGAATGCCGCCCCTAAAAATGTGCCGCGGCCACCCTAGCTCACCTCCGCTGCTGCTGCCTGGGAGGGAGGGGGAGATCCCGAGCCCGCACCGCTTGAGAGCCTGGGAGGGAGAGGGAGAAGCAGCGCCCGCGCCGCGGCCACTCGGAGTCTCCCCCTCCCTCCCAGGGTCTCAAACCTGGGAGGGCGGGGGAGATCCTGAGCGGCCGCGGCGCGGGCGCCGCTTCTCCCCCTCCCTCCTAGGCTTGAGAGCCTGGGGGGGGGCGGCAGGGAAGGGGCGGGGTTGAGGCGGGGCCGGGGGGGGGGGAATTAAAAAACGGGGGGGGGGGGGGGGCAGCCAAAATTGTTTTTGCCTTGGGCGGCAAAAATCCTAGAGCCGGCCCTGCCCGGACCACCCTGTGTTGACGTCAATGAAATGTCCCTGGTGATCCACAAGCGCCTGCAGTACCATAGAGAAGTACCCTTTCTATTGATGTACTCTGTCGCAAGATGGTCCGCGGACAAAATAGGGATATGCATGCCATCTATCACCCCGCCGCACTTAGGGAATCCCATTGCCGCAAAGTCATCCACTATTTCAGACACATTGCCAAGTCACAGTCCTTCGTAGCAGGAGGCAATTAATGGCCCTGCAAACTTGTGTTAACGCAGCCCCAATGGTGGACTTCCTGACTCCAAACTGATTTTTCTCTCTCCTAGTTCTCTCTTGTCTGAGTTCTCTGCTCTGTTTATATAGTCTTCTCCTGACCCTTTCACACCTGCGGTCATTAATTATTAATTTGCCATATCACCATCAGCTGGGGACAAGCTAGTAGGTCACAAGTCAGGCTGAGCCTGGCTCGCCTAAAAGGGCCAGCCAGTCTGTGACACCCCAAAATAAATAAAAAAAATTCTCTCATATTTTTGGTTTGTCTTTTGATTTTTTATTCCCCCTGCGCACCCCCAGCGTGTGGGTGGGTCACAGTTACAGTGCTGACAACTCTCTCAGGTTTATGCAGTACAGCGTGTTTGGCCCCCACTGCAGAATCTCTCACAGGAGAGCCCCACTAAGATCAAACAACAAAGATTTGTACAAAAATGCTGCCTGACAGGGCAGAGTTTGCAGCTCCTCCCCAACCCCCACAATTCTAATCAATTCTGTGCCCCGCCCAACTAACATCTGCCCTTCCCCCAGCCCAGCAATTAATTGTGCAGCCCTCCACATCAGTTCTGCCTCCCCAGCCTCACATCTGCCCCATGCCCTTCAGGACACCTCTGCTCCTCCTGTAGCTGCAGGATTCTTCACTCCCCCCCCCACCCCCACCCTCCAGGCCTGGTGCTGCAGGGATGGGGAAGAGAAGGGGCAGGAGTAGAGAGCAGACTGATCCATTATTTGGGAGAGGAGGGAGCAGAACTGCTCTGGACTTTCTGCTCCTTCCTCCGCACCCTCCACACCTGTGAGAATGGTGTCCTCCCTCTCCTATCCATAGATTCCTCTCTAGTGTTTTGCCTGCTTCCCACACAGCAGCCCTGATTGGCTGCTCTTTCCCAGGAGGCAGGGAAGTGGGGAAGGAAGCCAATCAGAGGAATTTTGTCCTCTGGCAGAGCTGAAATTCTCCTAAAGGTTGTAGCTCCTTGCATCATCCAGAAACATGATCTTGGCCCCTGCTGGAACCAAGATCATGTTATTTATGATGAAATCACAAGAGTTGGCAACACTGCTGACTGGTGCAAGTCTTGGGAAGTTATAAGCTACACCAAGCAGGGTCTTACAATGGGAAGATTTAGACAACCTTAACTACAGCCGTGTCTAGTGCTCCAACTCTAATAATAGTAGAATAGAGATCATCCAGAACTTCATACTTTAAAGTGTTGTCAATTATGGTTAGCAAAAATGTAAGGAAGAAAAACAAGAATCAAAAGTAACAGAAGAGGAGTAATTTAAGAAGAGTTTCTGAGAAACCCTGGCAAGTCAAGAGGAATAAAGAAAAGATTGCTTGGCTTGATGAAATGTGGCTAAACAGCAGTAATATGAGAACTGTAGCTAAAGCCTGAATTACTGTAAGACAGGGCTTTTTCAACCTGGGGGTCTGCAGACTAGGTCTAAGATTTCCAAAGGGGTCCACACCGCCATTCAAAATTTTTTAGGGGTCTGCAAATGAAAAAAAGTTTGAAAGCCACTACTGTAAGAAATTCTTTCTATGAGAACCAGAAAGTACAAGGGAAGGTTCACCCATTATGCTCATTTAAGCCTGAAGTCAGCAAAATACATGTTTAACTTTAAGCATGTGTTTAAATCACATTGAATTCACTGGGACTTAAGCGCTTAGGTTGTTGTACAATCTGAACCATTCTTCCTTCTTTGAAAACAGTAACAGGGACAGTAACCTGAGCTACACAAATCCCTCAAGTGTTAAGACACTATCAAATGATACTGCTATGATAATCAAAAATTTAATAAATGAGATCTTAAATTAACATCTTGGGATTTACACCATTAAAAAAATGAGCTCCAGTGAGTCGTGACTCTGAATAAATTGCTGAGTGTCTGCTTTTGAAACTATTTTGAAAAAATACTTTACTTATGAGACAGATTTTAGAAGAATATGCATGACCCATCTGCAATACGAGGGCAATTAAATATTTTTATCGGATTTCTACTATACATCAATAGGTACGCAGATCTGAAAATCCCTAGCCAACCCAGCACCAGTAACAAAACCAAAATGTTTAGCGAACATAACAGTCTGAATTTAGTCTCGCCTTCCTACACACCGACAGAAGCATTTCAGTACCCACTGCATATCTCTTTCAGAATATAGGCAAAGGTTAAAGTACCATCAGAAGGGAGGCAGACTTCACATATATTGTGTATTGCAACAAACAGCGCAAACACTGTGCTCCCTGGCTCCATACACTCACCCTCAAATAAAATGTCAGGACAATGTTAGATTTAACTTACAGGGCAGATCTTCAGATAGCATAAATGGGTGCAGCTCCATGAACTTCAGAAGTTTGAGGGCCTTAGTGGGAATTAAGGGGTGTATAGGCCTTAAGCTGCCCTTCAGCACGGGGGAACAAACATATATACTATTCTTAATGAGTAAAATTATGTGGTCACTGTAACAATTATGATGTCCTTAACTATTTATTTCCTTAATTTTAAGTGCTTGGGTTTTGTAAATGATGTGATAGGTAACTTCATTACTGTCATTTAGCAACCCTAGCTGGTTTGTGACACACAAGTGGAACAACAGGGCTTCCTAGTCGCTTGACTGTTTAAAGAGTATACCACACCAAGTCCTAGAGATGGGAGAACTGCCAAGTGACACTGACCCAGACCTGAGGAAGAGCTCTGTGGAGCTTGAAACCTTCTCTTTTTCACCAGCAGAAGTTGGCCCAGCAAAAGATATTACCTCAGCCCTGGTCAGTCTCTCTAAGGGACTCTGAGTCAGTCTGAGAAGTGGGCTGTAGCCCACGAAAGCTTATGCTCTAATAAATTTGTTAGTCTCTAAGGTGCCACAAGTACTCCTGTTCTTTTTGCGAATACAGACTAACACGGCTGCTACTCTGAAATCTGTGATGCAGTGACATAGAGGTAAAAACAACGAGGAGTCCTTGTGGCACTTTAGAGACTAACAAATTTATTTGGGCATACGCTTTTGTGGGCTAAAACCCACTTCATCGAATGCATGGAGTGGAACATACATTAGGGAGGTATAAATACACAGCATATGAAAAGATGGGAGTTGCCTTACCAAGTGGGGGGTCAGTGCTAACGAGCTAATTCAATTAAGGTGGAAGTGGGCTATTCTCAACAGTTGACAAGGAGTGGAAATCACTTTTGTAATGTTCATGAGGCCAATGTAACAAGGTGGCCCAAAGAGATGTTGCTGTGTATATTTTATAGCCCATATCGTGCAGCCTTTACTTACGCAAACAAAATCTTTCATTCAGTGAGTAAAGATTTGGAAAATGCTATTTCCCTACTTACATGGAAGATCATTGAAAATTATATTAAAAAAAGAACAAAAGATACGAGTCTGATTTTATACTGAAGAAATATTTGTTCTATTTGGATTTCAGCCAGGGTCTCTAGATGGAATAGTAGGGTTTATCCATGTGCATAAAGCAGCAATATTTTGACTGGCAAGATTACTTTAAATAATTCTTAAATATCTGCAAGAGAGTGTCTAGAATGAGAACCATAAGCTTAAACCTGTTTGTGACGGGTTGGATCACAGAAACCCCCTTGGGAACTGCCACCTGATGTGCCAAGACTACCCCTGCTTCTGTTTTCCCTGCCAGCTCAGGACTCCAGCACCCCGTCTTGCTGAATTAGACACTCCAGTCCCCTTCAACACAGACCCAGGGTCTGAATCACTTGTCCCAAAGCTGCAAGTTTCCCTAAAAACAGCTCACAGGAGTGTGCTTGTCTTTAGCACTCAGATGCCCAACTCCCAATGGGGTCTAAACCCAGATAAATCCGTTTTACCCTGCATAAAGCTTATGCAGGGCAAACTCATAAATTGTTCGCCCTCTATAACACTGATAGAGAGATATGCACAGTTGTTTGCTCCCCCAGGTATTAATACATACTCTGAGTAAATTACTAAATAAAAAGTGATTTTATTAAATACAGACAGTAAGATTTAAGTGGTTCAAAGTAGTAACAGACAGAACAAAGTAAGTTACAAGCAAAATAAAATAAAATGCGCAAATCTATGCCTAATCAAACTAAATACAGATAATCTCACCCTCAGAGATGCTTCAGTAAGTTTTTCTCAGACTGGACACCTTCTAGGCCTGGGCACAATTCTTTCCCCTGGTACAGCTCTTGTTCCAGCTTAGGTGTTAGCTAGGGGCTTCTCCATGATGGCTCCTCTCTATCTCTGTTCTCTTCCACCCCTTTATATATCTTTTGCATAAGGCGGGAACTCTTTGTCCCTCTGGGTTTTCACCCCCCCCCCACTGGAAAAGCACCAGGTTAAAGATGGATTCCAGTTCAGGTGACATGATCACATGTCACTGCAAGACTTCATTACTCACTTGCCAGCACACACATATACAGGAAGACTCACAGGTAAATACAGCCATCTGCAGACAATGGGAGTCGTCAAGATTCCAAACCATCCTTAATGGCCCACACTTTACATAATTACAATAGGCCCTCAGAGTTATATTTTATATTTCTAGTTTTAGATACAAGAGTGGTACGTTTCTACAAATAGGATGATCACACTCAGTAGATTATGAGCTTTGTAATGATACCTTACAAGAGACCTTTTGCATGAAGCATATCCCAGTTACGTTACATTCACTTATATTTTTATAAAACCGTATAGACTGCACAACGTCACACGGTTACTGTAGATCAGTTAGTCAGTGAACTGTATGAACAAGTTTGATCATTGTAAACAGAAGCGCAGCATATGGGAAAACATACTTTATGCAGGTTTTCTCCTTTGAAGATTTTGTTTAAAGGACGGCCCCCAATAAATTATTTACCACGACAAGTAAAAGAAACCTGCTGAGTACGTTTCAAAGCCTCAAAATCTCATGGAGGCTAGGCAGCCCTCACAAGCTTACCCCAGTTACAGCTTTTTGCAATGTCTAGTTTTTCTGCAATATAAATTTCAAAATGAAGGCAACACCAATAAAAGGTGGACCAACTTAAGCAATATGGATAAGCAGCTTCTTAACAGATGTAAGGACTGAGACAAACATAATATACAACAACAGTTGGAAATAACTTCAGCATAGAAACGTTATTGTCAGCACTAAGTACTGACTGTCAACTAGCCTGTCACTAGAAGCCAAACAAAGTCCCTAAGAAACTTTAAGGCCCGCATTCAGGAAAACATCCCTGGTCAGGAAAGGTGCTTAAGTACATGCTTAAGAGCTTTCCTGAATCAGAGTCTATAATATTCCCCACTTTCAGCCTCATGCCAGTGGGCATCTGCTTTCAGACACCACTGACCCTGCAACCCAGCATCATGCCTTACAAAGGCAGGTGACAAAGCTCTCTCTACACTGTCCCTGGTGGTGCAGGACTCAGATCTTCCTGGAGGGAAGTCAAACCATCCCATCACACTTTGAAAAACAACAGTGAAGGGCATATCTTCCTTGAGCTGTTTTCCATTTTAATGAACATCAAGCCTTGTGTATAAAGACTCAACTTTCCCACACCCCATTATTAAAAATACTACTTTGCTTAGCTTATATAAAATCCTGGTAAAATATAAAAGGCCTGATTTGTTTCCACACGAGTTTAATACTGATGTAATTCCATTGAGTAAAATAGAGTCACTCCTGATTTACACCAGCACGAAAGATTAGAATCAGGCCCCAGGTATTTTATAATGTTTTAATTTTTTGTATTATACTGTTGGTGTGGTATCCTGGAGTTGGAGGAGGAGAGAAACACACTGTAAATAAAATTGTTCAATATTGTTTCATCTCAGATAATAAAGTTAAGTATTTTATTAATTTCTCTATACACTGGGTGCACAGTCGGAACTTTTTCCCTGACAACCACAAACAATTCCCTCCAGTTCTTTCAGACTGTGGTTTTGTAAGTAGCATAACATTTCTGATAAGATAGGTCTGACCAAAAGCACCCCTGTATTCACACCCTATACACTAATGCAATAATCTTTGTACAAAATATGCCTTGTGAGGTATCATTTGAAAACTGATAACTCACTAGTCGATAATATCATGGTGAAATGTAAAGTTATGAAATCCTCCTGTATGATGTTCTTAGTATATGTTCAAAACCACACTCAGGCAGAAGCATCCTGAACGAAGAAAGGTGAATTTACCTCAATTTACATATAAGTAGTAAACAGGGTCCTTGAGACAGCCGGGAGAAGAAATGACAGGCAACAGAGCAAATTTGCATTTCAGCAACACAAGCGAGAAAAAAGAACATGGAGCCTCCTTCACCATGAGACTCTATGTCGCTCTCTTTACTGTTTGAATAAACTTTGCTCTGAGAGGTAATCCTAAAAAAAAAAAAAAATCCAGTTCAAAGGTTAACTGGACAGAAAAAGAAAACCCCAAGTGTGTTCTCTCTCTCTCTGTCTCTCACACACACACACACACACACACACACACCCCTAAGACAAGAAAGGAACCAGCCCTTTGACTTTGGGGAGAGAGCCTGACCTGAGAATCTGGTCAGCGATGACGCTGGGATCATGTGATAAGGATTTTGCCTTGATCTAAGGCTTGGTCTACACTTACCCCCCAAGTCGAAGTAAGGTACGCAAATTCAGCTACGTGAATAACGTAGCTGAATTCGACATACCTTACTTCGAACTTACTGCGGTTCAGACGCGGTCCACACGGGGCAGGCAGGCTCCCCGTCGACTCCGCGGTACTCCTCTCGTTGAGTTGGAGTACCGCAGTCGACGGCGAGCACTTCCTGGTTCGATTTATCGCGTCCAGACCAGACGTGATAAATCGAACCAGGAAGTTCGATTTCCAGCCGCCGAACTAGCGGCTAAGTATAGACCAGCCCTAAGTCTAGCTTCTTAAGTTTTAGCTACTAGAAAGCATTTTATCTTTATTTCTCTTGTAAGCATTTCTGACTTTAATACCTGATACTTGAATTCACTTAAAACCCTATTTTTGTTTGTTAATAAACTTGTTTTATTTTTTAATCTGAACCAATCCAGTTCTAGGTTTAAATTGAACTGTTTGGTAAGTCCAATTAAGGTAGCAAGCTGTTGAATATTGACTCTTTACAGGGGCAACGAACCTTTAATATCGGAACTGTCCAGGAGAGGGCTGGATAGTGCAGAACACAGGTTTTGGGGAAAATTCAGGACTGGGAGTGCGTTGGGGTCACCCTGCAAGTAGTAACCCAGGCTGGAGGAAGCCAGAGTGTGACTGGTGTGTTGCTGACAGGTTGCTGGGGCCAGGGCTGCTGCTATACACCAACACTCAAGGTGTGACCTGCATGCTGGCAGGTTGGGAGCTACAACAGAAAAGCATTGTGAGGCACCCAAGGTTGCAGGCCAGGCAGTGGCACAGCCCCTCACTGGTGTGGATTGCACCCTGGAACATGATAATAGGTGCATAGCAGAAGCCGTCAGCCATGGGCACCTGTGAATGGGCGTTCACCCCACACAAGCCCTGAGCAGGTTGATGTGGGCCAGAAGGGGCCAATTAACCATATATGATGCACCTGGAGGGGAGCCAGGGATTGATAAAGTCGAATTGCATACAAAGCCCAACTGAAGGAGGAGCTGGACTAGGATTATAAAGACAGGAAGCAGAGAGCAGGAGGCAGCTAGAGGGAAGAGGCCTGTAGTCACTCTCCAGAAGGATAGGGAGTTGGTCAGGGACAAAGAGGCAGCCCAAGGGAGAGTAAGCCCCAAGATCCTGCCTTGGACTAGGGAGTCTGGCAAGAGACCGAGAGGGGTGAAGTAGCCATAGAGAGCAGAGGAAGCTCTGGTGGTGAACCCAGAAATAGACCGAGGTGAGGCAGGAAGGAGCCCAGGGAAACAGAAACAGGGACTGAGACTGAGCTGACCTGGATTGCTGGTCCCAGGGCTAGAACCCAAGAGTTGTGGGCAGGCCTGGGTTTCCCACTGGGAAATGACACAGGACCTAGAGGTGAAATGGAGGAATTTCTGAGGTAGCAGCTGGACAGCTTATCTGGTTGGAGTTTGATACCGCAGAAGGAGGGGACTGTACAGCGACCTGGTTGGAGGGCTGATTCACAAAGAGAGGGGGCACCATAGCGTGAACAGCCATTGACAGCTTTCACCCCGTATGGTGCCCCCTAATTACCAGACCTAGCCACAAGGAGGCACACCTGTGGTGAGAGGGGGCTCCTTTACAGCACCCTAAAAATAAGGGAGTTCCTGTACACACACTAGGACCGTGAAACCAGCTCTTCATGTTAGCATCATCATTAACATGCATATATGGAGAGGCAGTCCCCACTAGCTCATGTAACAGCAGGGAAAATAAACTCCCCCCACCGGCCCCATAGCAGCTCCACACCTGCTCCTGCAAAGCAGAGACCTGGTTCTCCATTGCCTTTAATCTCAGTCAGTCATTTAACCTTTGAAAGTAAATACATGGGGGTGTAAAGTGCTACCAAAGCAGGAAGTTAGCATTTTATACCCACTCTGTACAGGTGCAAGAGACTGCACAAGGTGCAAGACAATGGGGAAACAAACACAGTGTGTTGCTCCTCCATTTCTCCCCTGCACTCAGATGGTGCACAGCTGGGTTACTCCAAAAAGAAGAGAGTGTTAGCACATATAGCCTTATTTCTATATTCCACAGGTCAGACTTGGGCATTTTGTAAATTAATATCCATGAGCCTGATTCATACCTATTGTAACTGCACTGAAATGAATGGAGTTACAACAGGAGTGAAGTGGGATCCCCTCTTTTAAAGAAATACAAACATTAGCAGGTCTCAGTCTTCTCATTTACACCTGTTTTACATCCCTACATCAATATAGTCAGCCATGCTGTAAATAAGAGTAGAACCAGGTCCAAGGTCTGACAATCTAGGATTGTAGAAGGAGCTTTGGATATTAACTGATGGGTATAACGTCCATTTAAAGAAAATACATTCCTTAATTAGCCTTGTCCGGCTGTAAATTGCCAGCGATATTATTTTGTGCAATCAGTTGACACAGACCTAACAGAAAATTTTCCACTCACAAAATGTCCTCTATAAAAATAAATCTGATTATGATCTGACCAGAAATAGGTGCCTAAAATTACTGTCAAAACAACAGAATCAAAAGGATGAGTGGGCTTCTTCTCTATATTTGCCACTCTATTTATCTTGCTCACTCCTATGTAAACTCACTATTACAAACTCCGCTAATGCCACTGTTTGCAAGAGCTAGCCTCACAATTCATGCAAACCTGTTTATACAGGTGGTACATCATTTCACTCAGAATGGATACTACCGATCTGAGTAAAAACTACAGGAAAGGACAACATTACAAAAGGGATTCATAAAGCGAGAGTGGGATGCACAGTAAACAAGCAATTTGGCACTTGGTTGTAAAGTCAAATGGGAAAGTGTTCTTTTTAATCACCAAATAAGACAAGACAATTTCTAGACTGGAAAATGCATAACAAACGGAGTTCTGCAGAATAATAATAATAAAAAAAAGAGACAACCACTTGGTAAGGGAAAGTGTTTTAATGGGTCCATCAGACCTCACACAGATGCCAATCCACCACTACTTGTTTTTCAAAATGTTTCTCTCTATATATATCTAGGAAGGGCTCCGCACCCAACTGATAGTCAACGGAGAACAAGTCAGTTACCATGGCACTAAAACATGCAGTAACTGCAAAATATCCTCTACTTTGTTCAGCACCCAAGAGGACTACCACCAATCTATGGGCCAAATGGGGCAGAAGCAACAAGATCCTCCTTCAGACTCAGACTATGCAACTGCAAAAGCAGTGTTAACATGATTATTATGCCAAAAACAGTCCTACACACAGAGAGACTTTGTGAATTTTATTCTCTCATTCCCTGCAGTCGGAATAACCTGTAGTTAATATTCTTACATATTGGTAATTCACATGTGTACATCTCTCTCTCACACACACACACACACACACACACACCTTGCCCACTTCCCTCCACCACTCCTGTCCTAAAGGAACTACAGAATGATCTCTGCAATTTTCTGAAGAAGCCAGTATTGAGATGACAATCAGTCACTTTATACTGTAGCACTAGTGCAAATCTGTATATTGTTTTGCCACTGTTCAGGGACAGTCAGAATTTGGCCTTATGGCATGAGGAAATCCAACAACATCGTCCCTTCCTTTCATAACGTAGTGGGCACAGTAGTTTTGAGTGGTATGTAGCATGAAGTTTGTTTCAATGAACAAAACACCACAGCCCCAAAACACAACAGATCCCTCTGTTCCCCTCAAGGCTGCCCCTCTCTGGGAATTCTAATGCTCATTCCTTCTTTGTTTCATTTCAATTTCCAAAATATAAATTAAGTAATGAGCCAAAGGGTATCTGAAGCATAATTAGCAATGAGCTGATGGACTTATCAGCCCAGGTGAAAGTACATGACAAGCACAATACATGCCAGAGGTCACTTGAATACAATGTTTGTGTGGGTCATGGGAACAATGACACCATCTGAAGAGGGGAATTCCAATCTGGAAATTTCTTAGGCTGGAACATGGCAAAGCCCAACCTGTGACAAAAGCCAAGGAGCCCAATAAGACAGCCAGGGGCTCCGAAGTCTATGTCTACCTTATAAATGGTGCTACTGAGTTTGTGACCAGTTAGTAACATAATTGGCCCTAAACATGGTTTGTGCCCTCAAACAACATAGTTAATATTTTTAATAACCATGGGAACTAACCAAGTGTTGCCCTTACCAGCAGCCTAGGCTGACACAGATGTCTTTCTGCAACAAGGTCATAATAGTTATATTTCTTTGCAGATGAGACCTCCTGACCTCTCAGCTTTCCATGTGGCAGGACATCCCAGAATGCACCATGCTATGTATTGTTGCTCTTTGTCCACCCTCTGGCACTCTGTCCCCTATGGATCCCCTCTTTTTAGTTCCACAGATTTTCCCAGAATGCACAAACAAAAGTAGGGAGTGTGGTAGGTGAGAGTGCATGGACATGGTCAGTGCATGTTTGTGTTGTGAAAAAAAAGCTGCTGAGTAGGCACAATTTACCCATTCTTGGAGTAACCAGGAAAGATGTGGATGTCATGACCTGGTTCTAGTTTTGTGGGGTTTTTTTTTAAATCACAGCTGTTTTTCTAGTGCAGACAGGGCCCTAATGGCAAAAAGAGGTCTCTGCTCTCTTCAGCAAAGAACGTGGCTTGATATCGTAAGAACCACTTCACACACAATCATTCCCCACACTAGCACATCTGGGGATGCTTCAGGGACAATCCTGTGTCCTTCATCTTCCACATGACTGAAAATAATGTAATATGATAAAAATGTAGAATGAAGACCATCAGCAGGTGGTGTTGGAGGTTTAGCTGAAGTTGTCATTCACTCCATCCTTGTTGGTGAATTAGCGTGTTAGTAAGTGATCAGGAATTAGGGAACTAATTAACTAGTCTTTAATACCAGTGCACAATAGAGAGAAAGTGGGTGAGGTAGTATCTTTTATTGGACCAACTTCTGTACCTTTCCCAGACCTGAAGACAAGCTCTGTGTAAACTCGAAAGTTTGTCTCTTCCACCTACTGAAGTTGGTCCAATAAAAGATATTACCTCACCTACTTTGTCTCTCTAATATCCTGGGACCAACCCAGCTACAACAACACTGTAAAGTACATAGTAACACAGTCACATGTTCCACCACATGTGATTCAGCTTCTATTGGCTGTTCCCCTCTTAAATTGACCATTTCATAAATACTAGCTGTGTTAATCTCAGTGATATTGAAAAAAGGATTAGTAATATCACAGACTTATTTCTTTGTCAAGTTGTCTCATCCTTGTTTAGCTTGGGACAAAAAGTGCAGACAGACAACCAGAATACTGCTATTTATAATTTGTGATAACTAGTGATATGCTTGAGGTGGCCACAAAGTTAATATTCAGAAGTGAAATTCCACAACGTATGGAGAGCAGTGGGATCGGAGAGGTTTGGTTCAGACCCACCACCAGATACAATATAGTCATTGTCAATGATAGCAAAATATTTTTGGAGACTTTGAATTGCCAGTCATTATAGAAAAACCAAGGCCTGGTCTACACTAGGAGGTTATGTCAAATTTAGCAGCGTTAAATCGAATTAACCCTGCACCCGTCCACACAATGAAGCTATTTAGTTCGACAGAGAGGTCTCTTTAAATCGATTTCTGTACTCCTCCCCGACGAGGGGAGTAGCGCTAAATTCGACATGGCCATGTCGAATTAGGGTAGGTGTGGATGGAATTCGACGCTAATACCTCCGGGAGCTATCCCACAGTGCACCACTCTGTTGACGCTCTGGACAGCAGTCCGAGCTCGGATGCTCTG
Organism: Terrapene triunguis; assembly: GCF_002925995.2. Lineage (NCBI taxonomy): Eukaryota > Metazoa > Chordata > Testudines > Emydidae > Terrapene > Terrapene triunguis. The sequence goes on along the minus strand of NW_020664454.1, from coordinate 4,780,664 downwards.
ACCAGCCACACAGGAAAAGCCCCGGGAAAATTTGAATTCCTTTTCCTGTGGCCAGTTTGAATCTCATTTCCTGTTTGGACATCGTGGCGAGCTCAGCAGCACTGGCAACGATGCAGAGCTCTCCAGCAGAGGTGACCATGCAATCGCAGAATAGAAAGAGGGCCCCAGCATGGACTGATCGGGAAGTCTTGGATCTGATCGCTGTGTGGGGCGATGAGTCCGTGCTTTCGGAGCTGCGATCGAAAAAATGGAATGCGAAGATCTACGAGAAGATCTCCAAAGCCACGACGGAGAGAGGATACAGCCAGGATGCAACACAGTGCCGCGTGAAAATCAAGGACCTGAGACAAGGCTACCAGAAGACCAAAGCGGCAAACGGACGCTCCGGATCCCAGCCCCACACATGCCGTTTCTACGAGGCACTGCATTCCATCCTAGGTGCGGCCGCCACCACTACCCCGCCACTGACCGTGGACTCTGACGATGGGGTATTGTCGACGGCCGCTTCCTCGGAGATGTTCGCGGACGGGGAAGATGAGGAAGGAGATGAGGAGGACGAGGCAGTCGACAGCGCATACAAACGCTGATTTCCCCGACAGCCAGGATCTCTTCATCACCCTCACGGAGATCCCTTACCAACCCTCCCAAAGCGTTACTACTGCAAAAGTATCTCAAAATGTCCGGTTTTGCCTGATTACTTTGCCCTAGGCGCTCTACTTTTTAGTCCTTGCCAGTGCAGCTACTGGAAAATTGTGTCAATATGTCTGGGGATAGAGCAGAAATCCTCCTGGGACATCTCCACGAAGCTCTCCTGGAGGTAATTTGAAAGCCTTTGCATTAGGTTCCTGGGGACAGCGGCCTTATTGCGTCCTCCATGGTAGGAAACTTTTCCGCGCCAGGCTAGCAGCAAGTACTCCGGGATCAGTGCCTCGCACAGCATGGCCGCATACGGCCCTGGTTTTTGCTGGCATTCATGCAGCATGCGGTCTTTCTCTGTGTCCGAGATCCTCATCGGAGTGATATCACTCATGGTGACCTGCTTTAAATTAGGGGAATGTTAGTCTTAGGACTGATTGCCTGTTCCTTTACATAAGTGTGACCAGTGGTTTACAGCCACGCGGTGGAGGAGGGACAGGGGCAGCATACAGGAATCTTTCCCGGGGACGGCCGCGATGGGGGTGGGACAGGGGCAGAGTTCATGCTGGCCGGATTGCCGGCAGCAGGAACTGGCCAATGCTAGGGGCATTGCTTTCAACGTGAAAGAGAGCACTGCTATAAATTAAGCTTTCAGCAGCCAAAAGTCTACGGCTTACCATGTCCACCTGCTACCCGAATTCCGCTGTCCTGCCCCGCTTCTGTGATCTGTACTCCAAGACCCCAGGCACTGAATGGGAAGGCCGAAAATTCGACCTTGTCCTGAGTGCGCATGTGATAGGTGCTGTGCATGGTCTTGTTCACAGAGAAAGACTATGTTCATTGTTCACAAAAATTTATCTTTGTGAGGAATTCACTCCCTTTTTCCCATCCCACAGCTGCGAGTGTCTCCTGACCTACCCCGGCATCCCCCTCCCAGAGGCTGGCGCAGATTAGGCCCGAAAGAGAAGGACACAGGACAAGATGTTCTCCGAACTTATGGGCTGCTCCCGAGCCGAGGCGGCACAGCAGACCCAGTGGAGGGAGAACATGTTGCAATACCAGCGATCACACAGCGAACGGGAGGACAGGTGGCGGCAGGAAGACCAGCAGGCGACTCAAACGCTGCTTGGACTAATGAGGGAGCAAACGGACACGCTCCGGCACCTTGTAGATGTTCTGCAGGACCGGAGGCAGGAGGACAGAGCCCTGCTGCATTCTATCTCTAACCGCCCTCCCCCGCCACAAAGTCCCATCCCCCCTCACCCAAAGTCCCAAGAAGGAGGGGCGGCAGGGGCCGTGAAAACAGTCACTCCACCCCTGCAGGCTGCTCAAGTACCAGACGGCTCTCACTCCCAAAGTTTTGATAAGTCCTTTCCTTCACTCCAAAAGCACCTCACCCAAGCCCCCGTCCCAGTGTCATCCCCTAACTGTGTAGTTGTTAATAAAAAATACGTTTCTTAATTACTGTTTCCGTCAGCTTCTTTTAGAGGAGAGTGTGTCTGAAGGGGGGAAAGAGGGTTGGTAATTGGAGAGGACAGTCACCTTTACCAGGGTACAGACACGGGGGAAGGTTCAGCAGCAGGTCACACACACATTGCAGTCACTAGGCACCCTGGTCAGTCTGGGAGGTGGTTTTCATGTTCTGTGTTGGGGGGCTATGTGAGTTTGTGGCGGGGAAGGGCGGTTACAGATCTTATGCAGCAGTCCTTAGCCTGGATGACAGAGCCACGCAGCAGGGGATCTGTAACCGTCCTCCCCCGCCACAAAGTCACATAGCCCCCACACACAGAGTCTCAAAAAGGAGGGGTGGCAGGCTCCGTTGAAACAACCAGTCCACCACTGCGGACCGCTCTAGGAGCAGGAGCCTGTCATTCCTCGAGTTTAGAAGCGTCTTTTCCATCACTACACCCACTCCCCACCACAGTCTGCGTCCCAGTTTCAACTCTTTACCATGAAACCCTTAATAAAGAAAACGGTGTTAATGAACAAAGTTCCATTTATTTTATTTTTAAAGGTGTGTTGGAAGGGGGGCAACGGGGTGAAGGGGGTATGTAACTGGAGGGGATAGTCAACATTAACTGGGTAAAGAAATGGGGGCAGGTTCAGCTTCTCTTTAAACAAAAACTTAATAGTCACAGGTTACCCTGCTCACTGTGGAACCTAGCTTTCAAAGCCTCCCGGATGCACAGCACGTCCCGCTGGGCTCTTCTAATCGCCCGGCTGTGTGGCTGGGTGTAATCTGCAGCCAGGCAATGTGCCTCAACCTCCCACCCCGCCATAAACGTCTCCCCCTTGCTCTTACAGAGATTGTGGAGCACACAGCAAGCTGCTATAACAATGGGGATATTGGTTTCGCTGAGATCAGAGCGAGTCAGAAAGCTTCTCCATCTCCCCTCGAGACGTCCAAAAGCACACTCCGCCACCATTCTGCAATTGCTCAGCTGGTAGTTGAAGAGTTCTTTTTCACTGTCCAGGGTGCCTATATAGGGCTTCATGAGCCAGGGCATTAGCGGGTAGGCTGGGTCCCCGAGGATCACTATAGGCATCTCCACATCCCCAACAGTTATTTTGTGGTCCGGGAAGTAAATACCTTCCTGCAGCCGTCTAAACAGACCAGAGTTCCTGAAAACACGAGCGTCTTGAACCTTGCCCGGCCATCCGACGTTGATGTTTGTAAAACGTCCCCTATGGTCCACCAGTGCTTGCAGCACCATTGAAAAGTAGCCCTTTCTGTTAATGTACTGGCTGGCCTGGTGCTCCGGTCCCAGGATAGGGATGTGAGTTCCATCTATAGCCCCACCGCAGTTTGGGAATCCCATCGCGGCGAAGCCATCTATGATCACCTGCACGTTTCCCAGGGTCACTACCTTTGAGAGCAGTAGCTCAACGATTGCGTTGGCTACTTGCATCACAGCAACCCCCACGGTAGATTTGCCCTCGCCAAAGTGGTTCGCGACTGACCGGTAGCTGTCTGGCATTGCAAGCTTCCAGAGGGCTATGGCCACTCGCTTCTGGACAGTCAGGGTTGCTCGCATCCGGGTGTCCTTGCGCTTCAGGGCAGGGGACAGCAACTCACAAAGTTCAAGGAAAGTTCCCTTACGCATGCGAAAGTTTCGCAGCCACTGTAATTCATCCCAGACCTGCAGCACTATGCGGTCCCACCAGTCCGTGCTTGTTTCCCGGGCCCAGAATCGCCGTTCCACAGCATCAACATGACCCCGTGCTTTGCGAGAGGTCTGTGCCACTCTCAGACTTAATGTCCTCACCGCGCTACCGTAGCCTCCTTGCCCAATTTCTCAGCATCTGCCTCTGAAAAAGGTGGGTGATAAGATGCGAGGTGTTGACAACGGCCATAACTGCAGCGATGGTCGCAGCGGGCTCCATGCTCGCAGTGCTGTGGCGTCCGCGCTGTCACTCACCAGAAAAGTGCGCAAACTGATTGCCCACCGGCGCTTTCAGGGAGGGAGGGCGGGAGTGACGGTTGAATGACGACAGTTACCCAAAACCACCCTCGACACATTTTTTTCCCCAGCAGGCATTCGGGGCTCGACCCAGAATTCCAATGGGCAGCAGGGACTGCGGGAACTGTGGGATAGCTGCCCACAGTGCACCGCTTCCAACGTCGACGCTTGCCCCGTTAGTGTGGACTCACAAAGTCGAATTACTGTTCTTAGTGTGGATACACACGTTCGACTTTGTAATATCGGTTCCACTAATTCAATTTAAGTAAAATCGAACTACTCTCATAGTGTAGACATACCCCAAGAGAAGCCTTCTCTACTCCCTAGTGAAAATTCCACTCAACTCTATTTGAATCCTTCATGGTCTCTCCTGGTTTCTATTGTAGAAGCATTAACCCCAATGGCCAGTAGCTCAATTGTTCTGTTCCTAAGTCTAGTTGTCCAACTGGAACCAATGACAGATTTTTAACTGAAAATTTTCACGAAAGCTCTTTTCCTATTGGACAACTAATTAACATTAGACCATATTCATTAGAACAGGTCTGTACCTTTAGTCAATTGGCACCTCTTCAACAAAATAATAATGTACTAGAATCTGCATTCTGCTTCTTCCCTCTTTTTGTCATATGGCCCTGGATGAGATATTGGAATGATTTTACAAGAGTGATTTTACTGAAGTGAACCAAGAAAGAGCAAATATATTGCATTCATATTCACCATGCAAAGAGATAGTCTAAGTAGCAAGGCAAGAGATGTTGTAGCTTGTAATAAGGTTAAATGCAACCTTGGTATAAGCAGGAACAACTTCACTGCAGTCAATGGAGCTTACATTAGGGTTGAATTTGGCTCATACTTCTCAGTGGAGTACAGCATAAGGCTTATAATGAGATAGCAAAGGGATTAAGGGTGATTAACTATAAACAGAAATAAATCTTGCAGGCCAACTGCTTAACTGTGCAAACACAAAAGTGCCCTACTCAGCAAGCTTAAGCTGTTAGATCAATACAATAGCGCCCAAGACATAAGCAGATACATATTTAAAATAGGACAATTGCATCGTTGATGCAAAACCATTAATTTACAGGGTTTCTGACTGAAAGACTGTAAAAACATCCATGCCTTGTACATGTAATCACTTTTATTTTGCCTGCACGTTTTTTTATATACATCTTAATGTAAAGAAAAGCCTGTTAACTTATGTAAAAGAAGATATTGTATTTTATTTAATTAAACATAAGGGATTATTATTCTGCTTCTGAAAAAAAATACATTCTATAATTTTTTTGTGATCATTCCACATGAAAGTACATCTTTGTGTTTTTATTAAAGAAATATAGTAATAACAATATTAAGCACTTACATACCAAGATAGGGCAAAACTGGAATCTCTAATCTGAATCCCCTTGAATTATGAGGGGCTTTGGGTTCAAATCTCTAGATCCCAACCAGTCTCTGTGGTTTTGGCTCTAAGTTGAAGGGGACTGTTTTCCAGTTCTAGTTTGGATGCAATCTAAATCTCATGAGACCAACCAAAAATGGCAGAGATATTACATGATCAGCTGATTTTATATTTCTGCCAATTTTGATTGAAATCTCCTGAAAACGGCTAGACTATAACCTCACCCATAGCCCTGAATCAGTCTCAGACCAACCCCCGGAACCTCAGCCCATACCTTTTCAGATCCATATATCACTTTCTCAGCCCATCGCTACTTATATAACACTTTATATTTCCAAAGCATTGAATAAACATTAACTAATTGAAGTTTGCTAATGAATGTCAATATTAAGGGTAAACAGAAGTATTTATATAGATTGGCCCCAGACCCACAGATTTACATTTTCACCTACTGAAAAAACTATACAAAGCTACTTTCCAGTTCTGACTTGTTTTCTTAGTTTATATCCCTACTACATTTTATATATAGTCATTCAAAATTATGCCATTTACTTAATATATGTGAGGCACTGTTGCCAACTCTCGCAATTTTATCATGAGTCTTTTGATATTTGGGGGTTTTAAGCTCCAGCTCTTATAGTCATTTTATGTGAAAATTTCAAGTAATTAAAAAAAAAATTAGTACATTTCTAGCTCTCATGGTTGCGGAGAAAAAGCTTGTAAATGTGAACCAGAAAAGCTCAAAAACCAGAAAAAAAAAAAACACACACAAAAAGAGACAGACCCTCAAAATTATTATTTTTTAAAATTTTGGGATACATAAGCCAATCTCATGGTTTTTTAATGCTTGGGGTTGGCAGTCCAGGTGATGAAGTGAACTAGGACTGGAACCACCTTCAGAGCCAGAGGAAGAAATTCCGCTATCCCTGCTTCCACCAGTGATTCATCAGTGTTTAAAGAAGTGGGGTTTGTTTGGAAGGTGGAAGAGTTGAGTCTACTTAACCTGATGCCCTTGCCTGGGTGTGACTAGAGAAGAAATTCAGAGACTGCCCAGACAACATCCCAGTGAGAACTTCAGTGTAGACAGCTGAGGAAGCTGTATTTTGAAGCTCTCTCAGTTTCTCTTGATGTGTGTGTCAAACAACTATTTAAAAAATTGGGTCACCGTCCTCAGAGGTCTTAAGTTACCGGTTTGATTTAACAAAAATACACAGCACCAAAGAAAGGACTCAGTTACAAAGGAAAACTCCTGTTGTACTCTACATACTCAGATTTAATTGTTTTTGTACTATTTCTTCCCTCTCTGTCCCATGCCGGGTACTCCTTAGCCAGGGTTCAATGAGACAAATACCTCTGCACAGAAAATGCCAGTGCTGCTTCCTGAACAAGGAGCAAGAAGGTGCTGATTTACAGGACCACCTGCTTCTTCTCCCTAAGAAACGCCCCTCTGGGACACCTATAGTTCGCCTTGGCTCAGCAGCTTAGCCCATGTTAGCTTTCCCTAAAGGATTTACTTAAGATGTAGAAGTTGTGGGACTCTCCTTGAACTGCAGTGTGATTAAAACAAGTTGTGATGACTGGTTATCAGTACTCTGACCATTCACAGTACAGTCAGAGAAATGGCATACCTAAGGCCTGGTCCACACTAACCCCCCACTTCGGACTAAGGTACGCAAATTCAGCTACGTTAATAACGTAACTGAATTCGAAGTACCTTAGTCCGAACTTACCGCAGGTCCAGACGCAGCAGGAAGGCTCCCCCGTCGATGCCGTGTACTCCTCTCGCCGAGCTGGAGTACCGGCGTCGACGGCGAGCACTTCCGGGATCGATTTATCGCATCTAGACAAGACGCGATAAATCGATCCCAGAACATCGATTGCCTGCCGCCGGACCCGGAGGTAAGTGTAGACGAACCCTTAGAAAACAGCCTGGCTCCTCTCAAACGCCCATCCTTCCCTCTGCAGGGCAGCCCACACGTAGCCACTAGAATAGCCACTTACAAACTGTTGGCAGTGACTCTTCTACATCCACTGTCACTATACAAACCACTACCCGGGTTATGGATGACGATAATGCTACATAAAATACAGAGTACGAATAAAATAATAAGCCTGGCTCTGCCACTAACTTCTTCAACATTTAACTTCTCTTACTCCCCACTTTCCTCCCCTGTAAAATTTGGATAACATTATTTAACTACTTCACAGGGGTTCTGTGGGGCTGTATTAGCTAAAGTTTGTGCTGTGTTTTGAAGAGGAACCGTTCTATGCAGTGTTCACTAATAGCTAGCTTACCTTTCAGGGCAGCATAGAAGATCTCTCTCTTCACTGATTGTAGGTATTACTCATACTTAGCACTTTTGTTTACTGTTTTCCCATTTTCAGAGACACAAGAATGTTTTTTTCTCTGTGACATGTATTTTTACCCCTTTACCAGGCTATTTTTGCCTGTTATTTTTCTTCTCCTATCAGGTCCTTTCCTGCCACAGCAATATTTGGGAAACTACTATTAAGGAAAGGCCCTAGCTTATTTGCTTAATAAAACTACTGGCTTGATTTATATTTAATCAGGAACATGGTTGTTCTTTCTTACGTCCCTGGAGCCTAGATGTTTTTTCATTCTCATGACCCAAAGAGTTTTTGATGCTGCAACGATGAGATGTGTTTTTTTTTTAAAAACCCTTTCCTTTTGCTATGTGGGCCAATTTGTTCTTTTGTCAGTCATGATCTTGGCCATTTTGATTTTCTCTCTCTAGATATCAAATGACAGGGGCCTAGTTTTGATAACTAGAGAGTTAAACTGATGTAAATCCACCTGTGATATTCTATACCTTAGGGGAGCACCCTGTAACCCCCATATTCCTAATTTATATATAATTGTGATATTGCATATAAAGCATGCCATGTAAGGTATATGGGGATCTGCTGAAAGTCACTGTTCTATCTAAATATGTATATCATTAGTGCATATGAAGTTATGGGAATTGTGTTGTATGGTTGTCACTAAAACCTGCTGTAAGTTGGGGGAATCAGCCAGATATTAGCTCCCCAGAGACAACATCAAGGAAAGTAACCAATGCCAGGGCGGGTGTCAAACCACCATCAACAGCCATTGTCCAGTAAGGGAGTTACAATTCAATGATTCATCTGCATAAGGCCACACCAGGGGAATTGCTCAACCTTGCCTGGGGACTCCGCAATGCCAACCAGACATGCCTGGACCTATGTTCTCCAAGCACATGGTACTGAGGGTATAAAACAGAACACAGTGACCCCATGCTTAGCCCTTTTCTCCTCCCCCCACCTACACTGCAAGCAACAAAGACACTCAGAAGACTGAAGACTCCAACAGGGGAGACTGGCCCAGGTTTGAACTATGAACTGCAATATCCAGTGGGGTGAGAAAAACTGCTTAATCTAGATGTTGCCCCGTCTAATAGGGTTGAGAGTTTAGACTGCGTGCTTATATTTTATTTTGGTAACCACTCTGACTTTTTGCCTATCACTTATAATCACTTAAAATCTATCTTTTGTAGTCAATAAAAACTTGTTTTACTGTTTATCTTTACCAGCGAGTTTGCCTGAAGTGTTTGGTAAATCTGCTCAGGTTTACAAAGGCTGGTGTATATCCACTTTCCATTGAAGTGGCGAAACAATTAATAAATAAATAAATAAAATAATAAATAAAGACGGTATATTCCTGAGGTACAAGGCTGGGAGCTGGGGGGATTCAGCTGGTGCCTCTCTCTCGGAGATTCATGAGTGGCTCTGGGAACATTCATGCAATCTAGCTGGGTGTGGGGCTCCAGGCGCTGTTATCACTCAGCACAACCACATGTGGAGGGGTTTGCTGCTTGTCACTAGCAAAGCATTGTGAAAGACAGCCCAGGCTGGAGAGTTAAGGGGGCACAGCGGTCCCACAGTCCCAGGCTGCACCCCGGGGATCCTGTCACACCACTGACTTCAATAGAGTTACTGCTCATATATAGTGGTATGAGGGCAGAATCATGCTCAGTTTATCTTCAGGTCATGCGTAACTACTGCATACATTTGTTAAAATAGAGAATTGTATCTTTTTGAGAAACAAGCTGGTAGCAGCATTTAATCTAGGGTAGGTTTTTATAAAGAATTTATCAGAAATATATTGGGAACTTGAAGCTGTGGGAACAGATGACTCTCTCATCCAACATGCATAATTATCTTCTTGGGGAAGTGTATAATTAACATTAAAATATTACAGTTTACAATTATATTAAGCACTATGACATTCTATTTTTATCTCTTTAAAAAGAAAAATTAACTTAGTTATCAGCATTACTTCTTGGAGTCTCCTCCCCATCAGGTGTGCTCCATAGTAACACTATCATTCAAGTGACAACTAATGCAAATAGCTTTTTAAAATATTACATATTTGCCTTCCGGGCAACTACAGCTGGATTGCTTTTTTAAAAAACGGAAACAGCTATTCAGCTTAATTAGTGGTTGTCAACTTTCAATTTGCCAGCATCCTTTCCACAAAAACAGAATGACATTACTATACCTTATTCACAGCTGTGCATAAGTGCTGGAGAATGTGTCTCTCTCTAACAGTCATCAAAGCTATTAATACCCACTAAAGGTCTAGCCAGTTTAGCATTGGGAAAACTTCTGTTAGTGGAATAAACTGTACACTTCTAGAACCTTCAGGAAAGTGTACCGTTTATTCCATTAACAGAAGTTTTCCCAGTGTCTGTTTGGCTGCATCCTGAAATCATGTTGGAATCTAAATATCCTTTGACCATCTGAATATCAAACCCTTTTTGCCTTTCAATCTGATGCCCAATTTAAAAACTAGGGGTTAGTCTACATTGAAATGCTACAGTAGCACAGCTGTGCCACTGTTGCACTTCAGCATAGCCACTCACTACAGCAACAGGAGAGGGTCTCCTGCAGGGGTGAAAGTAGAAACAGGGACTTACCAGTACGGGGCTGGTTGTACAAAAACGTTGCAAGAGACCATCCCTGCCCTAAAGTGCTTACAGTCTAAATAGACAAGACAAACAAAGGGTGGAGGAAACGGATAACATTTAATGTCATATCATTTTTGTGGTTTTTACCTTAAAAAAAAAAAAAAAAAAAAAAAAATGTTTTCCTCTCTCCCCTGGCTGCTGTGTGAAGGATCCACATAAAGAGCAGGGGAAACTGACTAACTGAATGAAGACAAGGTGCTGTCCAATGCACAAATAAACAAATTGAATTTTAAAAAAAGAAATGTTTTCTCTAATGTCTTTCTTGTCTGATAATCTTAGGTATTACTTGTAACAATAGCAGGTTATACATTGGTAGGCAGAAGTGTTAATTTTTAGAAGGACACCATCAAGTTTAAAACTGCATTTCTGTATGAAAACTTTGTACTTACTACAGTTACAAGCAACTCCTAAGATGATCATGACTGAAAAGTCAGCAAAAAACAAACAAAAAACCCAAAACCTGTTTTTCAGTTTGTGCACTTTGAGTGAAAGTTACCTGTTCTTGTGCTAGCACAGGCTAATATACTATTTAAGTGCCATTAAACCAAAGAATCATTATCAGCTCAGGCACCCAACCCAAAGAGCTTAAGTAGTGAATATTAATTGTGGCCCTCTGTGCATGGGTGAATTTCACCTCAGGTGAATGGGTTTAAGGTCCAATTCTCCACTACATCCAAGCACAGCTGCTGCTCTACAGCCTGCACTCAATTCTCACACTATGTCTGAGTGGCAGCCCCAGGGAATTGGTTTGAGTTTCCTGATCAGGGCTGAGCAGCCTTAACTTATGCCATGGGCATATAATCACTCAGGGACCTTATGCCAATGGGGGTTTGGGTGAGCTCTACTCCTCCACACCCCTTGCTTTCCTGTCCCAGCCATGTACCATCTTGACACACCCTCCTTCCCCTTTCCCAGGGTGGAGAGGACAGATGGCACAGGAGATGGCAGAGCAGCTTCCACCAGCTTTATGCCAGGGGAGAGTTCCCAATCACAGGGTACATTCTCCCCTGGCCTTCTCTGGCTGCTTTAAGGCTGATATGTGGTACAAATTGGCCGTAGCAAACCAGAGAATCCCAGCTAAGATCTTCAAGTCCCCAGTTTACATTGATCATTATTCCAGAAAAGGAGAGGTAAAATACAGCTAAGCACTGCTCATTCTGTGATCATTCTGATCCATCATATATGATGGAGATGAAAACAAGGAAACACATGGAAGGCAATTTCAATGTGAGTTAGGGTCCTAAATTTGAGGATCTGGGCCTTAGTCTTTCTGTGCCTCAGTTCTCTATCTGAGAAATAGGAATAATAGCACTTGTCTACCTGTGCTAAGAGGATACAAATGTGTAATAAAAGTTTGTCAGGCTCTCGGATATTACAGTAATGTGAGCCACATCTGTATGTGATGGATAGTAAGAAAGAGAACCCAGGAATCTTGAAACCCAACATTCCACTGTTGTCTCACAATTAATTGTCTAACCAACTGGCAAAGTGTGCGTTGTGCCCTCCCCCTCCAGGGGCTGATCCACAGAAGAGTATAACCTACTTATATCACCAGTTACTGTGTTAGCTAAAATGGAAGAGGTCTAATGCAATGGCTATGAAGATCCTTGGCACAAACCCTGTCTAGTGTGGTGTGCAATCTGTTTTTTTCAGCCAAGTTCCGCCAGCAGTTATCCTGATGTAAATGTGTTGTAAATTCAGACTACCACTGAAGTTAGTGGAATTATTCTGGGTTTTGGTCACTGAGTGAGTTTGGCCTTTTGTATTTATCTCTGACAGCGTTGCTCTTGAGGTCTGTTGTATATATATCCATTGTGACCTAAACCAATATTCACATAAACATATTAAACATGTGGAAACCAGTTAAAGAATAATAAAGCCATTCTTGCACCATCCCTTCCTAAAATCAAAATCACTTCCATTCATTCATACCACATCCCTCTGGATCTATACAATATGCCTTTTACTGGCTGCTAGGCAACCTGAACACAGTTCTAAGTAGTAGCTGTATATGTTTGTTAAGAATGTACAAAGTTACCCCTGTGGTTTATTTATTATTTTTAAATAATGAGGAAACACCATAACCCCAAATAGAATGGCTTTCCTTTCTGATCAGTAATTAATATCTCTGGGAATACAGAACTGTTTGTCAAGAGACAAGTAATCCTGAAACACACGTATGACAAGGTTATAAATTAGCTTCTTACAAATATGCAGTAGATGAGATTCTTTCTGCCAAGCGGGATTTTTTTTTAAATGCCAGTGATATAAATGAATACACTGTAACCAGCTTTTATGAACTATGTTTACAGAGAAATCCTAAAACACAAAATGGTTTATTCATTATCTTTCACCAATTCAATTCAATTCTGGAAAATTCTAATTTAAAGCAATTTATTCAACCCTTTGTACAAAACCACCTTCATAAACAAAAGCAGAATAATATGCTAGATGAATAAAAATTACAGTGCATACAACAAAGTACGCAGAGAGGTTTTTTTTTTTTTTTTAAACTGAATTTAATTATTACATTTCTTATTCCCTCTCAGGGCAAAATATGTCATTTTGCACTCCAGTAACAGAAGTTTTACAAAGCAATTGTATCTTTAAAAGTATTATTCATGTTTTTGTGCTTTAATATGTTTTCTCCTATTCCCAACCCAAGAGGTAAAAACACTATTCACAGATCTCAAATAGGATCATTTATTAAATTCCTGACTCAAACTAGAACAGCTGTGGGGAATCCTTTTGTAAGGATTGATTAGGGCCCTCCTTTATTGATCATTAACACCTAACTAATCATTAAATCTTTGTGCATAAAATGTGAACTTCCTAAAACACATGCACAGAAATAAGATCTCCATCTTGCAAACACAGATCAATTTCTACTAGACATTTTAATACCAAAGCACATTAGCTAGGTTACAATTGTCTCTGACTGGCAAGCTGTTACGGTCTTTACTGATTGGCACTCGGAAAAGGTGTGAAATTCTCTCATCTTTGAAAACATAAAAGAAAAATCAAAGAAACTACTACTAGTCTGAGCTTCCCACCAAATTGTCCATTGTTTTGATCAATGTAAGCAAAAGGCAAACCCCATCAGCACCAAGAGGGAGTGGTTCTAGGATAATAATTCTGATTCATAGCAATTAATGATCACTATGAGGTACACTTACTACAACTGGCTTTCTTCCTCCCCCATGTACTGCATGATAGCAGATAAAACTTTTATAGATGGCCACTTGAATGCCACTACAATTCCAGTCTGCCAAGGCTACATCATTCAAAAGGGCTTCATGACTGTCAAACTGAAAAAGATGTCAGAGCAGAGAACATTATATGTCCCTAACAACGTTGCTCCATGAAATTTGATACTCAAAGGAAACTCAAGGGGTTCTTTAAATAATTACCTCGTCCTTCTTACTGTAGGAAATAATTTTGTGTTACGACTGATCAAGTAAGAGTTGCTGTTAAGGTTCATTGGCCTTAATTTAAATAAAAAGAAAAACGTTAGCATGACCTTGTCCGGAAAGCCACAAAGTAAAACAGTGAAATTTCCAATGAGATTTCATTTAATCCAGAGTACCACATGCCTGGCCATTGTCTATATTAGCCAACCTCAGACCCTGAATCCTCTACTGGAACAGCTCCACCAGGCCAGAAGCCTCTAGTTTCAGCAAGGCTCAGTTGGTTTTAACTACTGTGTTGTTTAACTCTCCGACAAAGCCTTACAAAGCTGCTATTAGTTCTAACCCAGCGCACCTGCACCCATGGAGAGCTGCTGGTGTAGACACATCTGTATAGTGAATGTGCTCTTTCAAGTTAAGTGATAGAATGGTGTTGATGCTCCAAATCAGTCACGGGCTACTTTCACAGCTAATTTATTTAGGATGAAATTCATTCCCATGCAGAAGGTCAGCACAAGAGCTAGGCACCATTTAAGTCCCACTTAAGACCTCAAAACAGGATTTAAGTCATGTGTAGGTTTTGTGCTGACTCTGCACAGTGATAAATTTCACCCACTGTTATCCAAAGACACTGTCAAGGTAAAAAGTCATGGGCCTGATTCTCCTCTGCCTTATGTCTCATGTAATGTTTTGCACCCACTTCACAAAGATGTAAACAACTGCACAAGATTCAAGGCACTGGAGAATCAGGTCCCACAAATTTCAAAATAAGATATCTTATTTCCTTTGTTACTAATAAACTTTGCATTACTAAAACAAAGAATTTTCCAATTATTTTTCAAGACGTAAACTGTTTGTTTACTTTTTGCTCTTCATAGTTAACAGCCAATTTCATTTTTGTTTATAGTCAGTTTCACCCATTGTTCTGCTTCTCATGCACTAATACAAAGAAAAGCCTGACCCTGCTCCCTCATTCACATTGAGTAGTATCTTTCTCTGCATATGGTCCCATTGAAATCAATGGGGAGTGGTACCATCAGTTTTTAAACAGATTAGAACCTAATGTAGGCTCTGTAAGAAAAGAAGCAAAATTAACACCAGGAGATACATTTACAAGAAAACAATTCCTTTCATCCACCTACGAGCGCTCAGTTGCATTTTGTGCCTTGTAAGGGCTCAGATTTTGGTCTGTTAATAGCCACCACTACCATGCTTTGCTTAATGCTTACATTCAAACTACAGATTCAGGTTTATGACAAGAGCAAATGAGCTCAAAACAGGTTGAAATATTAAGTGGTTTTAAAAGGTACCTACTTAAAATCTTTGTTAAAACTCTTAAGTTATGGTTCATATTACGGATCTGTGAAAGAGAGATAAAAATAAAAGCACTTCACCCTGGAATTGTTGATTTAAAATGAAAAATTAAGTACTTAACATCACTAATGTTGTTGATACTCTAATATTACAAATCCTACTATTTTAGTGACTTCTCTCTGAAAAAGCAACATAGTATATTATCTCTTTTCAAGTTTAAGGCTTTTCCAGAAGACTTCAAACATATTTATTTAAAACTTTTGATTAATTCTAAATTTTATTTAGAATGTTCTTGATAAACCTCACATAACTTTACAGAGTTTGCCTTCCTTTTACAAACTTCATTAACAGCAGGGACATGATGTCCTGTAATAAAGTCAAACACAGGAGGAGAAACATGTTTAATTTGGTAATGGCTTTAAACTCTGAAATATCCTCATAACCCAAATACTAAATCAAATAATTTCACAGCTAGGTCTGTGCCAACCTATATATCAGTTTTATTTTATTACCAGAATCTAGCAACATGGCAAAGATCGTATTGCTATTAAATCTGTTGTACCTTGCACCTGGATACATAAGAGATCAAATTAATTATATATTTACTATGGAAAATGCTTTAGTTAAAAAAAAAAAAATCCTCTGATTAGATGCCCACTCAAATCAGGACAGCAGCAGTTCAGAATGATGTGCTTTGTACAGTGGTATATTTTAATCTAGAAACTAAAGGATTAGTTATGAATCCATTGCGTATGGATTAATTAGAACACTGTGCATCTGCCATTTTTCTATTGGCTAGAAATGTCTGGAAAATGATAACACATTGTTTCAACTAACCTTATATCCGGTGCCTCTGTTTAATTAGTCTGGAGACAAAGCTATACAGAGAACCATTTTAAGCTGCTGCAGCTGGCTCTCTGGAATTTGGTTTGATAGCTGCCCTTCTCTCTCCCTGTTTGATATCTTTTTCACGTGTTTAATACAAATGGGAGTATTTTGCTAGGGAATTCCAAGTGGGTGCTTTCTAATTCTTCAAAATACAAAAGCCTGAGCACAGCTTTCCAACACAGTTTGAATGCAAATTTTCTGGGGTATCTGAAAGGTTAAACACTATCAGGGTCAATTTTGCTGCATAAATGAATTTGAAGTCATCTGTCACATGTAATAAAAAAATGTTTCTAAAACATTTGCACTTCATAAAAGAAACATGATGAACTCATAGCATGGTTGCTTAGTTGTAGCCCTGTGCTGTACTCTGTAGTTCAGGAATCTTAGATATTTTGCTGACTTGACAGTGAAATTCTGGCTCATTGCAGAAATTATATGACTGCGTTTTTGTATGAATCTCTCCTTCTAGTTGACATTTGATGTGGTTTCACCAGAGCTGTCTTTTAGCACCCTTTAACGGAGTGGCACCCACCTCTTGCAAGTGCCCCCTGGCCATGTGCATGTGCCTGTACTCTTTCAGTTTATGATGACCCTGTCAGCGGTTTCAATGACTCAGCCCTCCAGCTGAGTCCCACACAATCTGTAGGTAATACAAACAAAACGAACCCCTTCCCAGACAATCCAACAGAGACCTATCGCAAGGCCTCTCAGTCTTTATACAGTCCCAGGCCTGGTATTGAGCTGTACCCCCAGGCCTTCTTCTCTGGAGGCAATGGTTTTGCCCACTCTGAGACTTTCTGGCCCCAGCTCTCCAGCTGGGCCACTAACAGTTTAGGACCCCTTCCAGTGGTGTGTCAAATATTCAGGCCACTTCCCCAGTGGCTAATGGCCGCTTCCCGCGCAGTCTCTCTAGGCCGCTTGGATTGCTTCTCTACTGCCCTTTTTCTGTGACAGGTGTGATAAGTAAGGCTACGATTTAGTCATGGGTATTTTTAGTAAAAAAAAAAAGTCATGGACAGGTCATGGGCAATAAACAAAAATTGATGGCCCGTAACTGAGCCATGACTTTTACTAAAAATAGCCCTGACTAAATCTTGGGGGGGGGGGTACTGCTCTGGGGGGAACTGGGAAGCTGCTGCTGGGGGTGGGAACCAGAGGGCCAGCAGCACCAGCTGCTGGGGGCCGCCCCCAGGACCGCTGCTCAGGCAGCCGCACCGGCCGCTGCAAAGGCGATCCCCGGGGCCAGCCACACCGGCAGCTGTAGAAGTCATGGAGGTTGCAGAAAGTCACAGAATTCATGACTTCCGCGACCTCCATGACAGACACGAAGCCCTAGTGATAGGACCCAGAGGCCTCCAGCAGGGAGCCTCTGAGCCTGGTATACCATGTCACACACCCTCACTCCCTGTAGCTATGTGTAGGAGGACCCTCAGTAGTTGGAGTGAATTCACCTGTTTCTGCTCAGCAGTGCAATATTGCAGGAAGATGCAACTATATTTGGTGGATATGAGCTGATCAGATTTAATGTCTCCAAGTGTGGGGAAAAGATACAACCACACAAAACCCCATGAATAATAAACCTAGAATAATCCAGGATTTACTTTCAAAAAGCCAAATGCTTCAAATTATTTTGTTCTTAGCATTTATGATTACTTTTTCTGGTATATCTTTGCTCAAGTTTAAATAAAATATTTGGAAAGTGCCAGCACTTACCCAGATCTGCAGTTTCACCCGCTTGTCATTCCTGTAAACAGTTTTCACTTTGAAGTCAATTCCGACTGTGCTAACAAAAGCTGGTGTGAAAGTGTCATCAACGTATCTGAAGAGGAAGGACGTTTTGCCCACACTGCTGTTGCCAATGATCAGGAGTTTGAACATGTAATCGAAATTTTGGTCTGAAGCATCATTGTGTCTGTATCTGGCATCTGTTACTGAAGCCATCTAAGAAAATGATAATGACACAGAGCAAATTTAAGAGTAGTTTAGTGTTAACTGTCCTCAACTCAGCATCTCATACTTAACATGTATCCCTTCTTTCTTAAGCATTTGTATTTTCCCCCACTTAAATAACTTTGAAATCATCTATGTGGAGCCTAATTTTTAGCTCCCATCATGTACCAGTGCATGTAGAGACCGCTCTAGCCCACTGCTGGGGGCCTTAATCAGGAATATTTGGGGGGGGGCTTCCCCACACACAACACATACTAAAAAAGCAAACAGGGGGCCCCAAGCAATTGCTTAATCTTCCTATGCATAGCACCAACACTGAGAGCATGTGTAATCAGGGCCGGCTCCAGGCACCAGGCACCCAAGCTGGTGCTTGGGGCGGCACCTGGAGGGGGGCGGCGGCGCGGCACTCCGGCCGCTGGGGAGAGCGGGGCCACAGCAGGGCTCGCCGCCCTCCCCCCAGCGCTCTGGCCGCCCTCCCCCCGGCCGCCGGGGGGGAGAGCGGGGAGCCCCTGCCGGGGGGGAGGGGGGGCGGCCGAAAAAGCCAGAGCCGGCCCTGTGTGTAATTTTCAAGCCCAGGCCATAAATGTGATGCACAGATCTGGATTCATCAAACGGATAAATTGGTGATTTTAGGTTTTTCAACTATTAACAGAGAAACAGCATTCTTACTCAAAATTACAGAGTACTTCAATAAGCTGCTGAGAACTGAAATCTCCATTACAATGCACCAGCTTGGCAGCTGGGACAATTCATTTAGGCAGCCACGGTGGGTAGGTAAACAGAAATAGTTTCATTAACGACTACTAGAGAAAACTAGAATTTCCTAAATACCAAACTGTGCTAGCTGTGCTGGTTGTCTATCACTAGAGAGGATCTTTTAAAGTTTCCTACAAATATTGGGGGGGGGGGAGGTGTCTCACTAAGTCCATCCATTATTTATCCGCGTTCAAAATAGTAATTAATATAAATGGCATCTGGAACTGTCCGTGGCATTTATTTATTTATTTTATTTTTTGTTTATTGTGACAGATTATACTACCCCTTTGGGTAGAGCTCAGGGGCGGCTCTATGTTTTGTGTTGCCCCAAGCACGGCAGTCAGGCGACTTTCGGCGGTGCGCCTGCGGGAGGTTCGCTGGTCACGCGGATTCGGTGGCATGCCTGCGGGAGGTCCGCCGGTGCCGCGCCATCGGCGTCCCTGCCACCGAATTGCCACCGAAGCCACGGGACCGGCGGGCCTCCCGCAGGGATGCCGCCGAAAGCCGCCTGCCTGCCGCTCTCACAGCGACCGGCAGGCCACCCCCCCGCGGCTTGCCGCCCCAGGCACGCGCTTGCTGCGCTGGAGCCGCCCCTGGTAGAGGTAGAGGGATACTGGCCCTGGGGCCAACTGAGAAGCGTTACTTAAAACCCCCTCCTTCTCCTGTGCTCCTTGGTAGGATTTAGTGACCATGCAGAAAAAGGTTAAATTATCTGAAAAGTCAAGGTAGCTGGAACTCATCAGGCAACCATAGCTCACTGCTTTAACTTACAAGGCAGGAAAAGAGACACAAGGTGGGAAAGGTGATACCTTCTATTAGACCAGCTTCTGCTGGTGAGAGCGAGCTCTCGAGCTTACACAGAGCTCTTCTTCAGGTCTCCTAGGACTAACACAGCTACATCACCACTGCATAAGGCAGGAAAAAACAAGCAGGGGCTGCTCTGACCAGAGCAGGAGACTGTGGAAGCTCAGTCAGAAAAGAGGTTTCTGTTTATCTTTTCATCGCTGTTCATGGGCGTAGACAACTGGGGATGTGGGCCAGGCTTTAGCCTCTCCAAAAATTTAAGGACTGCATCAATAAAGGAAACATTGACTTTGGAACAGAAGTTTGTCTGCTTTTGATAAAGTGAGCTAAACAAATGTAGTCATGTATCAGAGGGGTAGCCGTGTTAGTCTGGATCTGTAAAAGCAGCAAAGAGTCCTGTGGCACCTTATAGACTAACAGACGTATTGGAGCCTGAGCTTTCGTGGGTGAATACCCACTTCTTGGGATGCATGTCTATAAGGTGCCACAGGACTCTTTGCTGCTTTTACAAATGTAGTCATGGTGCAAAACTACTCATTAAAGCAATGTTCAACAGTTATTACAGCCACCACCTCCCGAATAAAAAAAAAGTTGTCTACGTCCCTGCTGTTTGTATCCTGGTAGGGGAACATTTTCATTTATGGACGGTGTTTGTCACTGAGAGGAGAGGCCAGAGGGCCTGGAGTAGTTTGCCCGGTGACAGATACATGGAGTATTTCATTTCTAGACCACTGGTTCAAGTCTAGCCTGGGGCAACAGTGACTGGCAGTCGATGACTGTTCAGTGGTTTATGTGAAATGAGACAGGCTGAGTGCAGTTCTGAGTGGAGGCAGCCGTCTTCTAACAGCCCTCTTCTTGTTGGCAGGATCAGAGGTCAAGGTCTGAATGGGCCTAAAGACAGAACTCCCCACTCATCCCAGAAAGTTATTCTATCCCATTCCTGAGCACATAGTCGAGAGCCCAAATGGTCTTTGGGAGTGAGCCCTCCGGGAGGGGGTGTTCTGTTTTTTTAACCTGTCACAGGGTATCCAATGCTGCCTTCCCCTTCTATTACTCTGTTTATCCACTGCTAAAGGGAGCCTGCTGCCAAGTAAAGGAAGCAGTGACAGGAGCTAGGTGTACTGCACTAAACTTTCCGTACCCTCAAGACTCACAACTCCCCTAAAACCCATTATACCCTGGTGCCTCGCAGAGGGAGGGAAGGAGAGAGCCAAGACTGGTACAGGGAGCTTAGGGCCAGAAGGGGCCATTAGATATCTGTTCTGACCTTCTGTCTATTACATTTAATCCAGTTACCCCTGTAACCCTGATTCCTTAAGTCCCTTTGAGTCCAGTGGTTGGACTAGAGTCATGGCCTCTCTTTCAAACATCCGACATTTCAAGAGAAAAGTCACTCACTTTAGTCCCACAGTTCCCTACTTTCTATTCACCTTTGGTGTCCCCTTACATTTATTGTGGAAAGTTATTGACACCACAACTAAAGAATCATTGCACTGAAGTGATAGAAAGGACTGTTTACTCTCATGTAGTGAATCCCATGGCATCTTACCTTCCTGCTTGAAGAAGGTTATGTTCCCACTCTTTTGGAACTTTGTCACACACTGCTACCCACATTTGGGCCCAGGTAGGTTGAGCGCTATGGAGCAGAGGAATCCTATCCAGTACTTGATCTAAGGCCTCATCTACATACAGAATTGCACCAGTTTTACTAAAATCCACTTAAAACCAATTTCATTAAACTGGTACACAAACCCATCCATTTAAACCAGGATTTTATCAATTTCTTATGGAATTAGGAAAACCAAAATAAGCCTAGTTTAAACCAAAGTAAGTGTCCATGCAAGGGTTTGCATCAGTTTAACTAAAGATATGATTTTAAACTAATGCCACCTGGACTACAAGGCCTACCTGTTTTACAGACTATCCAATGTGTACAGTTTATTCAAGAGCACCTAAAGCAACACTTAAACACTCAGTAACATCGCTGCCTGCAGCAAAAACTTCTGCACAATTACCCTAGGTGAGGCTGAGATTCTGTCCATTATATATATTTTTATTTTAATATTAAATGAGGCTAAGATCCTTTGCAAACTCACCAACAAGATACAGTATGAATTTTCTTCTCACCAGCATAACAGGAAAATATTCTTTTATTCATGACTTTTGGATCCGAGTAGGAATTTTAAAGCAAAGCTTCAAACTAGCTGCTCACTCACACACATACACATGCATAGCCCCAATTTCTGATACTGTATTGGAGATCTGGTCATTTATTATACAGCTAAGAAGACCCACCAATTTCTCTGTCTTAATCAATGTGTACTATCCCCATAATGGAAGAAAATCAGAGGCTTCACATTTAAAAGTACCTACTCTTCTTGATACACGTATCAGCACCAGTGCTAATGGGAACATGTGCTGATGGGAAGGAGATCATTTTCTTCATTTCATATTCCCCCAGAGAGAGACAAGGTGGGTGAGGTAATATATTTTATTTATTCACCCGTATGCACCAGATTCATCACCATCATCACTTAAAGCCTGGTCATTTCTAGAATTACAGTTAGACTTCAATAGACAAGTGACCCACTGATTAAATCTGAATCAGTCTTTTCTGTATATCACCACCTTTGTGGAATCCATTCACCAAATCCAACATGGTTTTTAATATGAAGTACTGCTGCTATCCCTGGACCCACAGATTGCTATAATCAAGAGGGCAAACGGCTGCAAATGCTTCTTTCAAATCTCTGTTAAAAAAGCAATTACAGAATGTGACTGGCCAGTATAGCTTTCAATTGAAGCAGTTTAAAAAATAAAAAGTGAGTGATTCTTGGAAAGAACATTCTGCTGTTTTCACAGAAGAGCAACTCTAGATGGGTCGTACAGAGATTTTGAAGCACTCAAGATCTGTGAGCTGAACCACAGCAATCACAAGAGGAGTTAAAAGTCACAGCAGTGTCAGGAGGTCACAAAGTTTCAAAAACTCTTTCAAGTTCCATTTTCTTGCTTGAACTTTTCCCCCCCGTGACAGTTTGGAAATCTCTCTTTGTACAACTTACACATTCTGTTTGGTATTACGGACTCTCTATATGTATGGGGGCGGGGTCATTAAACCTGGATGGTTTTCTCTTCAAATAGAGGCACCCTATGTCAATGAGCTAGCTAGCACTCAGAAAAAAGGGGACTTGCAGATGTGGGGGTGATTGAAGACTCCCCACTCTTTTCAGATCACTGTAAACACTGACTGAAAGGGTCAAAGAGACGGTACTCCATGGTCCAGAGAAGAAGCCAAGCGCTACAGAGGGTATGTGGACACGGGAGAGAATCCTACCACCTCAGAGCAGTGTTTCTCAACCTTTTTGATACTCGTGACCAGCTTGCTGTCTTCCTAAACTGTGTCAGGGAGATCTCAGTGCCTGTCCATGGGCCGGTCATTGAGAAAGATTGCCTTAGAGGACTTTGATTAAATCATAGGAACAGAGGACACAGGACTGAAAGAGGCCTTCTGGGTCACTGAGTCCTGTCCCCAGACATCGCAGGGAATCCTGCCCTCTAATCCCATCCAGAAACTTATCAAGCTCCATCTTAAAACTAGACAGGTTGTTTGCCCTATTGGAAGGCTGTTGCAGAACTTCACTCCTCTAGTGGTTAGAAGAAGGTTTCTAATTACCAGCTTAAATTGCTTCATAGCCAGTTTATACCCATTTGTTGTTATGCCATTTCCCAAATCCCAGAGAACACACAGGAGTGGTGAGGAATCTCAGGCAGGGAATGGTGTACGAGTAGCAGAGCATGGCTGCAACATAAGCACCATTGCTGGCCTACTGTGGCACTCCTGGTGCTCCCTGCCTCAGTTTCCTTCCCCAAGATGGGTCTCCTCAGTTCTCCACACACCAGTCCATGCTGGAGATATGGTTTAGCCCTCTGGCCAAGTCACAAACAAAACTTAACCCCTTCTGGGATTGCAAAAGTCCAACTAAGAAGTCCCAACAAACAAAAAGGTTTTTCTGCTCTTTGGGGCTTCTCTTCAGTCTGCCCTCTGGGCCCTGTTCCCAGCCACTTTCTGGGCTACCTTTGAGAGTCTTTCTAGCTCTGGGACAGAGCATTCATCCCCAGTCTGGTTCCTCTGGAGTACCACTCTCCATCCCTCCTGGACTCTGTTCCTTGTGTCTTTCCTGGCTCTGGTATAGAGCACTGGGCCCCAAAGCTGGTTCCCCTGGAGTACCTGGCCTCCTGCAGACCCTGGCTCAAGGCCTTCCACAGGAATCTACCCACTCTCTGTGGTTCCACTCCTCAAATGGAGCTCTCTCAGCCCTTTTATAAGGCCTGGGTGTCCATTAAGCCAGTGGTCCCCAAATTGTGGGATTTTCCCCCCTAAGGGGGCACAGAGGAATGTTCCGGGTGGCACAGCAGGGTCTGGGCCAGCCCCCACAGGAAGTGGGGAGGAAGCAACATCCAGCCACGCCCTGCCCCCATCTGCACCCCTGGACTCAGCCCCTAGCTCCCAGCCTGACTGCGG
The DNA here is from genome assembly GCF_002925995.2 of Terrapene triunguis. NCBI lineage: Eukaryota > Metazoa > Chordata > Testudines > Emydidae > Terrapene > Terrapene triunguis. The sequence goes on along the minus strand of NW_020664454.1, from coordinate 4,756,518 downwards.
GTCCACACCCAGTCCGCGGCTCCAGCTGCCATCCCCAATCCAGCCACAGCTCTACTGCCAGCCCCAGACCTGCAGCTCTGCTCTCGGCCCCTAGCTCCCGTCTGGCTTCCAGCTCCAGCTCCTGACCATGGCTCCTGGGGGGGAGGGGACAGGGGTATGGGGGTGGGGGGGGCACAATATGAAAAGTTTGAGGATCACTGCATTAAGCTATTACCTGACCCTCCTCAGTTCCATCCCTCATTAATTGTGAGGCTGACTCCATCTTCCCTCAAAGGGGCCAGCCACCCTGTGATGAGGTGTTTTATTGCTTTTACAAAGATATGTATATCCCTTTTGCTAATTGTTTTTAGAAATCCCTTTTGCAAAGCCTGTGCCTGTTTACTTCAACTATCATGTTTCCCTGAAGAAGTAAACTGTAAGCCAGACTGGCACTTAAGTGCAGCTTAGCTGGTGTGTAGGCCTCACTCTGGCCCTTAGCACAAGGGGGAATTTCACTTTTATTGTAGAAGGCAGAAGCAATGAGAAGTATGAACTGCAAACAGCTACCATAGGAGAACACATATAGATGCACCGGCTTGATCTACTTTCCCAAAGTGCTACTATGCAATACCATCTGTCAGACCACGAATATCAGGGTACATCTACACTACAGGGGGGAGTCGATTTAAGATACGCAAATTCAGCTATGTGAATAGCGTAGCTGAATTCGACGTATCACAGCTGACTTACCCCGTTGTGAGGACGGCGGCAAAATCGACTTCTGCGGCTTTTTGTCGGCGGCGCTTACTACCACCTCCCCTCGTGGAGTTAGAGCGCCGATTCGGGGATCGATTGTCGCGTCCCGATGGGACGCGATAAATCGATCCCCGAGAGGTCGATTTCTACCCGCCGATTCAGGCGGGTAGTATAGACCAGACCTCAGAAATAGACATTGTGGAAACAACATTTACTCCCCTCCTTAGAGAAACCTATCTATATGGTAATACCTCACACATGCACATACATACACACTTTTCTCTAGGATGACTCCAAATGTCACATCTTCCTTCCCTTTACAGTGCCATTAAATATGCTATATTCTAAATTGTAAAATCAGATAAAGATATAATCCATATTCAGAATGGACTCCATCTGATGGTTTTTTTTGGTTGCTTTTTTTTAAAACAAAACCATGTTTGGCTCAAAGCATGGTAGAATAGCATCTGAAACCACAAGAATATTTTTTAAATTGCTACTCAAGAACTCAGATTTAAATAATTTTTACAATTTAAAAATGCATCTGATCTCATAACTTAATATTTGAAACAGGTACGATATTAAATCCTGAAAAAGCAGAGCTCATCATGAAACCTGTAGAAACAATGGACTACATTTTAATCTCATTTTACCCCAGTTGGCGGACACCTGGAGTAACTCAGACACTTCAAAGCAAGTGTAAATAAAATCAGAATCTAACCATTGCAGAAGTTTCGGTACAAACCTTTGTTTACCAGGTTTCATACTCATTAGTCATGGGAATTATAGGCTAAATCCTGCAGTCCTAAACCAAATCATATTGAAGTAAATAGCAATTTAGACTGAATAAGGATAACAGGATTTAAGGATATTTTAACATAGAACAATCACATGACTAATGATCATTGAAGTTGCCTATTATGACTGGGACCAACATTTAAAAAGGATTAAAATACTAGTTACTTCTGAAAAAACGTTGAGGCATGATGAACCCCCATAGCAGTGGTTCCCAAACTTGTTCCGCCGCTTGTGCAGGGAAAGCCCCTGGTGGGGCGGGCCAGTTTGTGTACCTGCCGCGTCCGCAGGTTTGGCCGATCGCGGCTCCCACTGGCCACGGTTCGCTGCTCCAGGCCAACATGGCCCGCCCCGCCAGGGGCTTTCCCTGCACAAGCGGTGGAACAAGTTTGGGAACCACTGCCCTATAGTGTTGGTTACTTGAACAATAACTCTCAACTGTGTAAAGGTACTTGTCTATCCCCACTAACATATTGAAAGCACAAGGTTAGACACCATATAGAGATGAGTGCTAGTAAAAGAAACTGGCTAGATCATAAAATCAACATCACTGAAGATCACATACAGCATATAATAGTAAAGGCAAAACTCATTCAGCTCCTGGTGTGTCTAGCTATATTTGTCAGAGTCAATTTCTCCATGCCTGCATCCTACCTTCATCCCATGCACTGATTACAGAGGTCATCTGTTAATTGCAACCTAATTAGGCACTGCACGTTGCTTTTTCCAAGTGTTCACCCGGCTTATACATTCTCACCTGACACGTACAGGAGGGAATTTGTCAGTTGAGTAGAACATCTATAGTAAACTTTTTGGTTATTCATTACACTAAACCAATGTGAATATCACTGAGTGAGTTGTTCTGGGTCACCAGAAAGCATGTCTGCAATTTAGTTATACGACAAACTTACATAGCATTTTGCAGCTGTGAATCTTAAAGAGTTTATATAAATATTAAGTCTCAGAATACCATGTGAGGAAGGTAAGTATTATACCTCCTTTATGAGTGAAGCACAGGAGTACAGAGAGGTTAGAGGGCTTGATCCTGGTTACATGGCGAGTCAGTGGTGTCCACTATCTGGGGTGGCTCACAATTGAATGTGCCTATACCTCAGGGAAGATTGTCAAAAACAGGGCAGATACCCCAAACTGGTGCTAGATTCTATCATTAGATTTCACCAACCCAGTAACAAGTGTGAACTTCCTGGTTGCATTATCAGTTTTACTATAGAGTCACAGACAGTCCCCTTAGGCTCTTCAGACTCTATCTTGCCACCCGGGTAACCTGGATTTAGTAATAAATGGTCACTTACACCAAAAATCACAAAATATTCTGGCAGATAACCCAAGATGCCTCCTAACCAGACATGCCAAACCCACAAAAAAAGAAAATGCAGAAATTGGACTGGTTTTTGGCTTAATTGGCTTGAGAGTTGCTTGTTGGGCTTGTAGCTTGTTCCCTTTTTTTTTTTTTTCCCCCGGATCGGCTCCAGGCAAGCAGGGGCAAGGGGGGGAGAGAGTCAGGGGTGCACAGCGGGGCCACCACAGTCCCAGAGTGCATGCCGGGGGGGATCTAGTCACATAGAATGTTGGGGTTCTTGGGGATTGGCTTGTTTTGGCCTGGTTTGAAATGGGATTCGCTTGATTTTTGGCTTATTCTGAAAGTCGGGGTGCTTATTTACCACGTGAAAGTTGGCAATTTAACTGATGCCAATGGAGAAGAAGCCAGCCCATCCTGTCATTGCCCAATCTCTGGATATGGAGAAAGTGTTGAGTTGGTGGAATTAAATGCCTCTTCATCACACTAAATACATGAATAACTAACGGTGTTGCCTGGCTTTTGAAAGTACTGAGCACCTGCACCCAGGCCCCTCCTGGTATTTCAAGAGTTCTGAGCACCCATCTCCTTTTTCCAGTGGTGGATCCTTTCATAGTCCAACATAGTGGCTCTGTAGCTGCATGATGATCTCAGGAAGCCCATGGGTCTGACTGGAGCACACCTCTCTCAAACAGTAAAAGCGGAGCACTGGATCACATAAGCATGCCTCATGCTGTCTGACCTGTGTGACTAGAACTGACTCTCTCTCTCTCCCTGGCCTCCTGCGGTTGCTTAAGGAAGTAGAATGTTCCCAACCAAGAGATGCTGCAATAATTCCAATTTCCAGGAAAATGAGCAGAGGAGGAAAAGGCCCTTCAAAGAGCTGCTTGGAAAATCATGATGGAAGTGCCAAAATTGCTGATGAATTTTGCTTAGGAGGACAAAAAACTTAGCAGCTGAACAAATGATAAATAAGATGCTGGCTGCACAGAAAAGCATTTGTACTTCCAATAGGTGAGATATGAGAGAAGACACAGGTGGAAAACACCACATAAATAAGCGTAACTGAGAATTCCTTCCCATTGCTAGAACCAAAACCAGGAGGACAAAAATGTGTCCATCAGGAAGTTAGGACTATCGGCAACTGAAAGAAACAGTAGGCCAGGTTCTGACCTCCGTTACACTGGTGCTCCACTGACTGTGATGAGGTGTACATACCCCATGCTAGAGCAAGGAGGAGACCTGCCCTGCCCCCGGGAATCCTCTCTGTCTGCCAATTGGATCAAGAGAATGTCTGTCTGGATTCAGCAAAGCAGCTACTTGAACAGGAAGAGGAAGTGATTTGGGGGCTCTCGGAGGAAAGGAGAAAGGAAAAAGAATCCTCTCTCGTCCCTGTCCATGAAGAAACTGAGCCAGGGCCCGATGGACCAACCACTAGAGGAACCTTGGTTGCACTCTGCTTGAAGAGCCATGCAGATTACACTCAGGGCTGCTGGAACAATTTTTATAGTGGGGGGTGCTGAGAGCCATTGAATCAAACTGTAAACCATGTATATAATGGAAACCACTTCAAGCCAGGGGGTGCGGCAGCACCCCCAGCACCGGTAGTTCCAGCACTTATGATTACACTGTCCAATTTCTTGTTCTGGTCTGTGTATAAGCAGTGGTGAGCGGGAGCCGGTTTGCGGGAACAGGTTGTTAAATTTAGAAGCCCTTTTAGAACCGGTTGTCCCACACGGGACAACTGGTTCTAAAAGGGCTTTTAAATTTAACAACCGGTAAAGCTCCGGCAGCTCTCCGCCCCGCCGGCGGCCCCAGCTCACCTCCGCCTCCTCCCCTCTTCTCCTCCCCCTCCCCTGCTTCCTGCGAATCAGCTGTTCGCGCGGGAAGCCTGGGAGGGCTGAGAAGCAAGTGGCGGCTTTGCGCAGGTGAGCTGGGGCGGGCGCGAGGAGGGTTCCAGGGAGGCACGGCCCGGCCGAGCGGCCCCCAACCCTGCAGCTCCGGCCGACCGGCTCCAGCCCTGGCCCAACGGCTCCAGCCCCAGCTGTAGCACCGCCAGCCACCTCCAGGCAGCGCGGTAAGGGAGCAGAGAAGGGGTGTTGGATAGAGGGCAGGGGAGTTCGGGGTGATCAGAGGGCAGGGAACAGGGGGATTGAATGGGGGCAAGGGTCCCGGGGGACAGTCAGGAAGGAGCAGGGGTTGGATGGGGCGGTGGGAGGCAGTCAGGGGACAGAGAGAAGGGGTGGTTGGATGGGGCAGGGGTCCCAGGGGGCCATCAGGAATGAGAGGAGGGGTTGGATGGGGCAGTCAGGGGACAGGGAAGGGGGGTGGATGGGGCCAGGTATCCGGGGGGGCGTCAAGGAACACGAGGGGTTGGATGGGGCAGGAGTCCCAGGGGGCGGGGGCGGACCACGACCCCCTCGTGGGGTGAGGAGGAGGGAACCGGTTGTTAAGATTTTGGTAGCTCATCACTGTGTCTAAGGACTGAAAGGGGGCTGCTAGGACAAAGGACCCTTCTGAACAACTGCAGCTGAGGAAAGCCTGGTATCCCCAGAAATAGGCTGGACCCTTAAAAAGACAGCATTGTAATTTGAGGCCAGAGGCTTCAAAGGGGAGTATTACAGTTGGAAGCTGGTGCCATTAAGAGACAAATATAATTTTCCTTTCTGACAATTTTCCTCCATTTTCTGAACCTGAAGCCACGGCCCTGGGTCCCATTCTTGTGTGATGGCCACCTCTTGGCTGATACCAGGGAAAAGCATGAGTCTGTATGGGTTGAGCTAAAGATCCAAGCTCAGTAGCTGGAGGCTGTAACAAATCCACATCCTTTGTGCATTGGGCACACACCCTGACCAGAGGGCTACATTGTGCACCATGACCCTTTCAAAGGAAACACTTTTATAAAATCCCTGGGCATTCTGGCTATTTTTCCATAAACACACCTGATCTTCTCACATAAACGTTTAATTATACACACACACACACACACACACACACACACACACACACACAGCTATATATTTAGAGAAGGCAAGGTCAAAGGAATGCGCCTTCAACTTGGAGTGGAAGGTGGTGAAGTTTGTCTTGATCCTTAGTTCCTTTGGCAGTTTGTCCCACAGTCAAGGAGCAGCCCCTGAGAAATCTGTTTCCTGCACAGATGAGCTTTACCCTTGGAGTAATTTTCATTGTGCCTGAGAAGCAAAGTTGTTGAAAGTCATATGCCATTGAAGACACCGTATAAAGAAATCAAGAGGTGTGGTCTGTTTGCCCAAACCAGACACTTCTGTTCAAGTTAAAGCATTATTAGCCTATTTTAGAGAAATGCATTAGCAATGGGAAGAGCAAGTGCTTTCGTTCTCAAGATATGATCTGCCCATATTATTGTGAAGGTTACTCCTTACGTTGTGTGATACTGTATTGTGGAGCCATGATATTTTTAGTATAATGCCCATCATCACTCAGTGTTATTTCTCCTATGAATAAAGTACTCAGACATTCTAAGCCACGCCCAGAATGACTGGTCAAATGAAAAGCTGTGTACAATTAATTGGTGTGGAATGCCATAGTAACTTCTTCCAAGCACAGCAACAGGGGAATCTGCAATGACAAAGCACGTCAGACAGCTGCAGCACAAATTATACTCAATCCCAACTAGGATGGAAGCTCGCATTCATTCCCAGTGAGTAGGAATAGCCATAGTGGTTCATACTAATAATTTCCAGCTGAATTTAGTGCTAGTGAAAAGTTGCAAATGGAAATCTCTGGAGAATTAAATCCTCTATCTTCTACATCAGAAGTTCAGAAAACCCAGTGGCAGTGACAGCTTCCTCACCTCTCCCCTACCAATGTGCATTAATCCTCTCTAGGGTGAGAGGGTAGTTTTGTCTCTAGGATCCAGTCAGTTCTTGCCATCTCCACTGAGAGTGCCAGCAACAATGCCAACTGTAGTGCTGTTTTTCCCAGCATGGATGTCCATTCACTGGGAATTGGACTGAAACAGCCATATACATTTCACATAGATCATCGCAGAGCCATTAAGCCCACTACTGGTCAGGCTTTGTGTGTGTTATGTGTCCTGCTCTGCACCAGATCCAGAGCATGCAAGTCTGCTACTGCCCAGCTACAGCGGCTGGCTCTTCAGTTCAATCTGTAAAGGCTTATGTGTTTATCTCTAGAGATCCCTGGTCAACCCCTAGTGTCCACCAAGATGGCAGCCATCACACCATCAGATGGTAACAACTTTCAGTTACTATTGACCCAGATTAGATTTGAACTATCAAGATACAAAGGAAAGATTCTATATCTCAGTTCCCAAATTATTTAGTCCCTCACAAAGTCATTACACACACACACACACACACACACACTAAAGCAATAGCTCTGAACTCATGTTCTTTGGCATACATAGATATTTAGAAGCTTTGCATAATGTGAATTAATGTTGTACTGGACAAACAAAAAAGCAATTTTTTTGTTTATTTCAGAATACCTATTGCTGTCTAAAGCAAGTGTGAGACAGCAAAAAGCAATGCAGAAACTGACTGGGGCACCAGGAAAATGCCAGTATTGCGTATCTCATATGCCCACCCAATCTAATGCCTGGTTTAGAATATCTCCTACACAGAGAAAAGCCAACTTCTGGGGGGACCTGTGGTTAAATTCTTTACATGGGTTAATGGGAGTAGGAGCTATATGGAATTCTACTAGTGTACTGCTGTGGACGATCTATTAGTTTCCAGATACTGTAATAATAAGACTGTTTTAAAAAATCATTTGTAGGGTAGAAAGGTGGTCTGAATGAAAACTGACAGAGTGAGGTTCTTCTAAATGTGCAAATAGACAATGAGAAACAATGGATCTGAGAGGTGTGAGTTGCCCCCATCTCTCTATGGGATATTGACTCTGAACCATAACGACAAATTCATGTCAACATTGTTAACTGCTTCACCTTTTATCACCCAGATGATTTGCATTTTAATTCTGACTGGAGATTTCAAAAGGTAGAGATGAGAGAGACATATTAGGGCATTTTATACATCCCTTGAGGCCACACAAAGATTTTACAACAGTATTTTCTCTAGTGCTTTGTCCAGCCTAGTTTTAAGTGTTCTAAGCAATGGAGCCTCCACACTTCTTCTTGAGAAACTTTCTACAGACTAATAGATCTGTCACCATTAGGCAGCTGTTCCGGTTTTATTTTAGCCTAAATTTCCTTTCTTTATATATACTTTTGTCCAATTACTCCTAGTTGCCACTTAGGGCTCAAAGTGAGCCAACAGAAAAGAGGGAAAAATAAATATGGCTGTCACCAGGGACAGGGAGCCATGATGGGAAGGAGAAAGTTAACAGCAGCTATCAAGGGAAGGAACATGGGCATGAGTAGAGTCCTACCATTTTGACTTCTGGGTACCAGTAAATGACAAGGAAAGGGTTATATTCAACTGTCAAAGCAGAATCATTTACACTGAAGCAGGAAAACTGAATCCTAGGGGGAAAAAAAACACGCCTCTAAGTTCAAGTAGACAATGGATCAAACTGTCAAGGGAGGCTGCATTTCTGACCTCTCTGAAGATATTCAAGACAAGACTATACAAGAAGCTACTGTGGCTACAAGAGAAAGTTATTAAAATTATTTTGTAGTCAAGCAATTTGGGGGGGGGGGAGGTAGAGGAAATGGACTATATAACCCAGGAGATTCCTTCCTTTTCCTGGACTTACAAATCTAGTAAAAATCCATGAGAAATGTTAATCACACGTACCGTAATCAGATTTCAAAAGTGAAATATCTCTACTTGTTTTCCCAAAATCATCCAAAAATTCATCCATGTTATGGACTAGGTATGGTAATTTATTTAAAAAACCCTCACATTTGAGTCATTTTTCAGTTATATAAATTTGAGTCTTAGGCACTGGAGCAACTGAAAAATAATCTTTTTTAAAATTACTTCATTCTCAGGGATAAAGTTCAATCCTAGTCAGATCCTGAATGGCAAATTTCAATCAAAAATGGATTTTTACAGCCCAAGTACATAACCTAAAGAATAAAGTTCATGATAAAAATAAACAATACCATAACCTGAAGCAAATTTTCGCAAATGATATAGTACTTTAAGGGAGACTTAGCAAAAGCAGAAAGCATATGAATTGTTAACATAATTGGTAATAATTACTGCAAGCAAATGATAGTTACCAATTTAGATCTATAATCCATGAGACAGATGGAGGCTTTGCTGTGAGTGTATGAATCAAGATTGGTCACACTGTTGAACCTGTGATGTAGAAGCAAAAGGATTACAATGTATATGATAAAGATGAACAAAGAAAATATTATACAAGCATAAATTAACTGCAATAAATGGACAAGTTATACTAGGAAAACTCTGCTGATTAAGGGCCAGAACCTGCTCTCATTGAAGTTAATGGAAAATTTTCCATTGACTTTAAATAAAACAGGAGCAGAGGCTGAATTGTAGAGTCTCATACAGATATTCAATGAATAGCTATTTAGGGATACCAGTCCATAACATAGATTCATAGATTCTAGGACTGGAAGGGACCTCGAGAGGTCATCGAGTCCAGTCCCCTGCCCTCATGGCAGGACCAAATACTATCTAGACCATCCCTGACAGACATTTATCTAACCTACTCTTAAATATCTCCAGAGATGGACATTCCACAACCTCCCTAGGCAATTTATTCCAGTGTTTACCCACCCTGACAGTTAGGAACTTTTTCCTAATGTCCAACCTAAACCTCCCTTGCTGCAGTTTAAGCCCATTGCTTCTTGTTCTATCCTTAGAGGCTAAGGTGAACAAGTTTTCTCCCTCCTCCTTATGACACCCTTTTAGTTACCTGAAAACTGCTATCATGTCCCCTCTCAGTCTTCTCTTTTCCAAACTAAACAAACCCAAACATGATTAGAGGGACACGGTCTAGGTTATATAACCAAAAATCTACCCTCCAGGTAAGTTCTTGACATTTATAAGGGGAATCGTGGTATGTTTCTTGCAGACAGGCAGTGAAACGAATTGAACCCAGAAGAAAAAAAACACCTTGAAATACATCCATATATAACTTTGGTTTTGCACATTATCTGGGTCAAATTCTAATCCATTACCCTGCTACAAGGACCAAATATAGTAGGACTTGGCAAAAGTGGTTGCTACTCCACTTACAGAAGGTCTAAGTACAAAATAATACTTGAAGTCAATAGTTACAGATTTACACTAGTGGTAGTGAACAGAATTTGGCCCTCTCTTACTTCTAAGTAAACCTAGAGGCCAAATGTATCTCTGATGGAACTCCCCAGGAGTAAAGGGAAAAACACCATCCCCCTAATATCTTGTTTGACTTTATACTGTACCAGTACACTAGGTAAACTGTTTTAACTTGGGAGCAAATTCAAACCTGACGTAAAATGTAATGAATTTGCATCTACTTACTCCCAGGTCTGAATTTGTTCCAGTTTGCTCACATAGGAGAATTTATTTTCTGCTGTTTTAACCTATTTGATGACCGAATTGTATATTTTTATGCTGATAGTTCACCTAGACACAGGTTCTAATTTTGTGCATAATGGGGGCTCTAGATGACACTTAGTTCTTCCCTATATACATATTCCCCATTTTCCTCAAGATGTTTATTAACCAACGTCAAAGAGAACAAGAGGGGATAAATATCTGACATCAGCTGCTCCTGCAATTCCTGGACATGAAGTTAGAAGAAGGAAGGGTTTTCGAAATCTTCCTTCCCCTGCCTACTCATCCTTACTGCATCAAACGTTGCTACAACAAAGCGTTGCTGAAAAATTCTTCCTCTTTCAGATCTCTTTAAAAGCAATTTCCAAAATAACATGGTGATTGTCATTTTTTTCAGCCTCAGACTTGACCCGACTCTTCGGAATCTAAATTAGATTTATCTAATCTTCAAATATTGTTTTAGAGAAAGAGGAAGTTCTGTGGAGCAGCCTCAAAACGTAAAACATCAGAGTTACTGGCACAGAATGGGAGCTTAAAAACCACTTACTAGCGTAGTGGCGTTATTACAAAAGACAGCGCCCCACTTCACTGAGAGATTGTGATTGTGAGAAATAACTTTAACATGTGCAATAGGAAGCAATGTGCTCCAATTGCATGGGAGTCAGGAGACCCGGGTTTTATCAACTCTGCCTACAACCTGCTGTGTGACCTTGGCTGAGTCACTTGCACTCTTGGTGCCTCAGTTTCCCAGCTATACAATAGGAATAACATTACCTAGGATCTGTTGTGAAGGGCTTTGATTTCCATGGATGAAGTGTTATATGATCGCTACGTATTCTATCCCCGAGAATTCTCACACTGACTTTTGGGATAAGGCAGTTACGTTACAACAGACATTTAACCCTTCCCTGAAGTTGCTCCCGCTGGTGGGGAGGAAGCGGCTAAGCCAGCCTGCTGTGCTCCTTTGTGGGTGTGAGGTGGGAGCAGGGCCAGAATAAAGCAATCCAGAGCCCTATGCACACATGGTATGGACCCCCTCGTGACTAACTCCACTTGCAGTGGTGCTGGCAGGAGGGTCCCACCTATCCCAGAGACATACGGGCAGCACCATGAGGCCCCTTTCTCTCCCCTAGAAGGAGCAGCAGGGGCCCCTTCCCCACCTAGAGAGGCAGGGGATGGCAGTGGGGATTCTCCCAGTACTTACCCCAACAGTCAGACTGTGTCTACTTGGGTGAGCAGGCAGGGCCTGCTACATTTTCCTCCTCCTGTCCCAGAGCCCTATTGGCAGTACCTCCCAAAGCAGCGGATCATGGGATTAATACCCCGTTCCGACGTATAGGACAGTTCACACTGCTCAGTTATACTCAGGTCACATTTGAGGGTGTTTCTTCACAATCATGAGGTCTAGAAACTTTCAATTGAAACAAAATAACACTGAAAACTGAAATTCTGACCTCATCATGTGACAGGAGCCTTAGGCATGGGTTTATAGTGCCTATGTCTTAATCCAGCCTTGGGTGGAGGGTATCTTTAAAGGGGCAGACTGCTCCCTACCCAGCAACTTCCCAGGGGTGGGGATCTAGACTGGAGCTATGTTTGTGTGGCAGCTCCTGGACTCAGCTATTGCTGTCATGCCAGCAGTGCAGGAGGACGGTCCTTGTTGTCAGACATGTCAAAGGTAGAAATCATACCTGGAGTTGAATTTTACTTGTTTGCACGGTGAAATATCCAGCTGTTGAACAGATTTTTTATTATTATTATTATTATAATCTAAGATGTGTTTGAGTTAGTTTCACAAATATCCCTTTGTAAGAATCCTTTGTATATTTGGAATAGCAATAACTTTTCTTTAGTGGGGTATAATTTGAGAAATTATATTTTTTTTGCTGCACTATCCCAGTCCGATACAGTCACATGTGCTAATCACATTTTCCATCAGCGATGACAACAGAATTCACACAACGTATAAAAAAGTCATTCAGAAATGTGTTTCAAGCAGAGACAAAACCCAAAAATTGCAAAGAATGGACTAATGGGGGATTATTTTTTTTTATATTTGGAATTATCAGGGGGTTACAACATATGTATTTTTGGCCATCTGATTACTGAAAGGTTGGCTTGTAGGATCATCCCTCAGGACTTTTGCAGAATGTGTCTCTTCTCTAACTAAACACAGTAAGGGTTCCAACATCTTTTGCTACAATCTGAGATCTTCATCGTTGAACTGACCTGTAGCATAGCCTGAAAGGCTTTTAACTTGTATGTTCTATCACTAAGTGGTGCAAAGAAACACTATTAAACTCTCAACCCGTGCACTATCATTGGCCCTTCTGACAGGGAATAATCTTGGGTGGAACAGTTGAGAAGAATGGCTGTTTCTAACACTGAACAGTTTGTACTCGAGGGTATGGAAAGATGTTCAGTGTATATAGTGAACGAGAATCCTCTTAAAATACTACTTCTTCCAGAAGGAGTTAAACTTTTCACAAAGGCCAATGGGACTTGAATGCTTTTGAAAATGTTACCCTTGAGCAAAAGGCACGTATTTCAAGAGGCCCATCTCTGTTGACCTGCATTTGAAATCCTATGATGTATTAAATGCTAAAAACAAGAACTAAATCAATCTCTTGCACCACTCTGCATCTCCATGACATGCTAACCCAGTGCTTTTGAGGTGAACTGTTAATTAGTTTCGTCTTCTGAGATTATAAATGCCTCAGGGTGGGGACTGTGTTTTACTCTATGGACTGATCAGCACTAAACACAACAAACACAAACATGCAAGGACAATATAATTATACTCCCCTTTTATACAGACTGGGAAACTGGGGCACAGAGAAATTAAAGGACTTGTTGAACATCATACAGCAAGCCAATGACAGGGTGAGAATAGAAGTCCAGGAGTCCTGACACCTCCCATATTCTATTAGTCCCCAAATATATCATATAATACCCCCCAAATATATGGGATGAATAAGTCTCTCTGCTTGATGCCAAAGATCAAATATTTCCTGACAGTGGGTGATGACAACTCAACTCAATTACAGTGAATTGAACAAGCTTCCGAAGACATGCATTGAGTACCCTGGGACTCTGGCCACAGTATACATTTTTACAGGGCAGGGTTATAGTTTAATACTGGCTCTTACTTACTAATATTGAGAAATGTCCCAAAATATTTAATACCATAATTTCTAAGCCAGAACTGTTTAAAGAAAAACTGATCGACAACCACAACACAACAGCCTACTTCACAACATGAACAATCAATTGACCTGAATGTTATGAGATCCCACCTAAAATGGCAATTGCCCTGCTACTGAGTACACTGCATATTAACAGATAGTATTCTACAAGGACTGTGATGCCTGAAAGAAGGTATGCCTTGGAAGCAGGGGGAGGAACGATGGCTTTGTTACTAAGAACTAAAAGCGCCATGTGGCATCAATTCATCACAATTTAGTACCAATACATTTTCAAGCAAAGAGTGCAGTACAGCTTTGTGAAGATTACAAGACAAACTTGATTATAAAATTGGATTACCTGCCAATTACATTAATCTGCTTTAAATCATTATTATAAATTGCCCTGGTATAACAGCCTCTTAAAGACAGCGATTACTCCAAGGTCAGGGTAAAAACATATACTACACCTTACATGGTAATGAGCCTCGATAACCATAAAGAGGAGAAAGGCTTGTTTAATTTCCTGCACATAGAGGTATATAGGTCTGATCTTGTGCCATTGGAATCCAGTGGCAAAACTCCCATTGAATTATAGGATGCAGAATCAGGCCTCTGAGCCTAGGGGGTTGAGCTTCCTCCACTCTTATGGAAGTCAGTGGATTTGAGAACATGTAGCCCTCCCAAGACATGCTCAGTACCTTGCAGAACTGGGCCTTATTTTTTAATTTTCTCCAGAAGAGAACCAGAAGATTTGTTCTAATTTTAGTGTGACATTGCCTTTGATCCTACAGGATAATAATATCAGACATCACGTGATGATAACATGCATGAAAAAACTTGAAAAATAGGGGGTTTGTTGCATTTTGATTAAGAGCATGTCTCTAATACAGGTGATTAGCTGGACCGGGTGAGACAGAAGCTGCACAAGAAAACTGGTAGTTTCTCAGTTCATTTGTGTAGGCCAGTAGATCATGAAGTGAAGCTCCAGTAGCCACCCCATAGTCAAAGCTGAAGTTGCTTCCCATTATAAACCCAGTTTTCAAACTCAGTTGTCTGGAAATGAACAGTTAAGAGATCCATACTCTTCCTCACTCTCTATAAATTCTTCTTCATTCTATCATCCATCCAAGCGTAACTTTCTTCCCTTGTTTGGTTCGGTAATGGAAATATGTTGCTGGATGCCTATTGTTGATTTTTATGTATGTATATTAAATGCAAAGATTTTGAAAGGAATATAGTTTCAGAGTGCATTTAGCCATGGCAGAGTGCCATAGATTTTTTGATCAAATGGTTGGTAGAATAGAAGAATATTTTTATGAATAGAATTGGAATGATTGATCTGTTTTGTTTTATACAGAGTGCTGATTACATGCTGTTGCAGATTAATGTGCATATAGAGAGAGTTTACAAGTTTGTATTTTTAACTGTATTGTGTAACGGTGGACATACATATGTTTTGTAGCAAGTAATAATGAATCCTATTAGTGCAACAGTGAGAGAAATTCTATTCCTCTCAAACAGAAAAAATGATTTTACATCTCTTAGTAGTTTGAGGTGTTTCACTTTTGCATTTTTTGAAAATGTTAGGGAGGGGAGTTAAGACTGGACAAGAGGGAAAATCATGTGGCATGACAAAAATTGCTGAATGATTACAGAGCAGTGGGAAAGCGGTTAAGTGATCCCTTAACTGTTTGTTTCCAGACTTTCCAATATCTGGAATTTTTTGACGTTGCAGAATTTTTGCAGCTAAAGTATATTATTTCAGCCTTCACTCTTTTTTCCATTTCGGAATATAAATACACTTTTTTCTACATCACTTTTGAGTTTTTTCCCCTTAATACTATAAGTATTACAGAAAATTATAAATAGTCCAATCCCACAGTCCCTAATCAGGCAAAATTTCCTCTGACTTCAATAGAAATTTTGCTTGCAGTAAGGACTACAGGACTAAATATAGAACTCATCAAGCAATATCTTTAAAAAAAAATTACAAGTCATCCTAGCTGTATTTATTCCAATTCATCAGTCACCATGTCCCAATAGACTCTTTAAAGAATTATTATTTTTTATATATTTAATTCAGTACATTGTATTGTGTTACATTATTCCCAGACTACCCTTTGTTTACGATTTATAACTTCAAAAATGCTCACCTGGGTTTTAAACTTGGCATAGAAATTCTCAGCCCAAAGAATGTGTCATTGACACAATGTATGGTGTTAATCCTTCTGGAACCTACTTTCAATCAGCACCGTAGCACATTGGGATTGATAACAGGGACATCATCCAGGTGTACCAAATCTCAGTGCTTATCCATACACATCACAACTTCTCTATAGCATGGGTTAAAACAGAAGCACAAGGCAGTGACATTGGCACCCCTGGATTTCCTTTCACTCCTTCCTTTCCCCATTCTCTCTTTATAACTGTTTCAAATTAAGCAAATTAATTTAAAAATGGGAGGAAATCAGGTATACAATAGAAGGCAAGTAAGCAAGGAAAGTCAGAGTTAGAGCAGACACTCCTTTAATTCATCCTTCATTCAGCCCCAAATGGTGCATCTCTCTCTCTCTCTCTCTCTCACACACACACACACACACAGTAATGCTGCACAATCCCAAGACCTGGCACCATATAGCGGGTTTCTAAACTGCCTTTCCTTTTGATAAAATAACTCAGACTTTACTCTTAATCCTGCTCAAACTCTACACTCTCGTATTTGTTAGTTGTTGCATTATGAGTAGTACATTTTCACCATATCAAGATAACGCCTTCTTTTATAGGAATGGGGCAGTCTCCATATACATCTAATACCGTGATTGCTTTTCTGTTAGGAAAGCATCTAAGTACAGTGTGGGCACTACCAGACATAAGTAATAATAGTACCTAACGAAAGGGGAAATACAGGGGGTCTGTGTTAAATTAAAAATAGCCCCTAGGAAGAGAGAGCAAGGAGACTATATAACATCCTTTAAGAACTCTGGAAGTTAAATCACACTCTTCTTTTCAGCTCTGTTGGCAATAAACACAGCGGCTGCCAGGAGTCACTGGGTTTTTGTGGCCATTCGGTTCAGAAAAGGGGTAGTTACAGCAAACAGCGCGTTGGCTGCAGGTCTCCAGGGTCCCAGCACCTCCTGCAGCAGAGAGCCCCTGGGGGCTTCGCACTCTGCGGTTCTGCTGGGGGGCGGTGGCAGCTTTGGAAGCGTCCCGCGGGTTGTTGTTTCACAGGGGCCGGTGCCCCAGGTCTGAAATACACCCAGCACCTCCATGCCATGCCCGAGCCCGCTGGGCAATCAGCGCCCTGCTGACCATGCCAGGCTGCCTGTAGGGCTGGGAGCTGCCTGCGGGAAGGGGGGGTCCAGCCTCATCTCGCCCCGGCTCTGCGCCCAGAGGAGCGGATGGGATTCTCCAGCACGGGCACCGGCTGCCCGGCGCCCCACGCTTCGGAGGGGCCGGGGAAAGTTGGAGCAGCCCGGCCAGCCGCGATCGCTCTTACCTTGGGCGCAGGCGGCAGAGGGCAGGAGCACAGGGACCCGGCGGGTTATCTGCCGGCGGGGCGGAGGCGGAGGCACCAGCCCGAGCCGTGCAGGGCTCCCCGGGGCTGCGCGCAGCTGAGCTGAGCAGAGCAGAGGTTCTCGGCGGCTCCAGCCCGGGCCAAGAGCGGGAGCACCTGGGACGGCCCTGAGGGCGGAGCTAGGGGCGCTGGAGGCTGCTGCTGCAGCCGCCTGCCCTCCCCGCTGTGTGCTGGGCGGCTGCTCACCGGCGCTGCTGCTGCTGCTCGGTCCCCGCGCGGAGCCGTCACCTGCGCTGCTGCGGGAAACCCAGCCAGAGGGAGCGCGGGGCCCCGTGGGCAGCCCGCAGGTACAGGCAGGGCCAGACTGCGCTCCGCCCTACCTGTGCGCACACACCCTGGTAACACCCCAGCTACACCTGTGTGCACACACCCCGGTAACACCCCAGCTACACCTGT
>NW_020664454.1:4709233-4734037 GCF_002925995.2 Terrapene triunguis | reverse complement strand
GATGGAGAATTCCTGTTGTGCAGAGGAACCTGCACTCGGGGAAAGCTGGCGAAGAGGGCTCTGCCACACCCTGCACAAGCCATCCCTCACCCTCAACAGAAAGAGGGAAGAAGTTGTGTTGGGGGTGTGCCAGGGTTGGGGAGAGAAAAGGGTATGGCAGAGCAGACTCCCTAAAGGACCTTCCATCAGTGCCATACATTAGAGCTATCGAGGGATCGCCGATGATGATGACATTAGAGCTGCTTCTCTGTAGCTCTAACTTGCTCCAGGGCCAGGCAGCTCAGATTAGGGAGCCACAACCAGCGCCCTGATTATCCCGTGTCCCCACTGCACTTGAGCTCTGCTAGGTTCTAGTGGTGAATCTGCCCCACAGTGTCTCTAGCGCCAGGAAACGTAACTTGCTACTGATAGATCCTGGTTTCAGGATTCTCCTGGAAAGCTAATCTGATCTCTGTTTATATCCTTCTTGTAGAAAAGTGGATGTTTGTTAGGACTGGGGGGGGGACGACATGGTGAGTCTGTGTATCTTAGATATTTAATATATCCATATATCTTGAGGAAGCCACTGCAGCAGACTGGAAAACAATGGTACTTCTAAATGGCCTGGGTTACACACGAGGTCAGACTAGATGATCACAGTGCTCTCTTCTGGCATTAAGCTTGATGAAGAAAAGCTCCACATTAAAATCAGGACCATTTCAAATCTGGCCCATAAAAAGAGTGGAAAACAGAGCTACAGAGAGCAACACAAATTATTAAAGGTCTAGAAAACATGACCTATGAGGAAAGATTGGAAAAACTGGGTTTGTTTAGTCTGGAGACTAACAGTGGGGGCATAACAGTTTTCAAGTACATAAAAGGTTGTTACAAGGAGGAGGGAGAAAAATTGTTCTTGTTAACCTCTGAGGATAGGACAAGAAGCAATGGGCTTAAATTGCAGCAAGAGCAGGTTAGGTTGGACATCAGGAAAAACTTCCTAACTGTCAGGGTGGTTAAGTGCTGGAATAAATTACCTAAGGAGGTTGTGAAATCTCCGTCATTGGAGGTTTTTAAGAGCAGGTTAGACAATCACCTGTCAGGGATGGTCTAGAAAGATAATACTTAGTCCTGCCTTGAACGCAGGAGACTGGAGTAGAAGACCTGGAGTGCCGGGGGGGAGGAGGAAAGGGGTGATGACTGCAGGCAGAAGGGGTGGAGAGGGCCCCCCCAACTTGCTCTGGCCCAGGGCCCCACAAATCCCTACTCCACCTCTGGTTCTAGGAAGCATACCCACCTCATCCCTTTCCAAAAACTATGTTCCAGAACAGCCAATGTACATAATGAGGGTTTGCTGCTTTGTCTCATCACAGCTGGTGTTGCTGTTCTTTAATATTCTCTCTCTCACTGACTTGCATTAATTCAAGGCAAGGACCCAGATGCTCAGCCTATGAAGGCATTCCAAACAGCCGTCTGAAGCACATGCAGGCTCTATCTCTGATTTCAGAGAGGGCACATTATGACCTAGTATTGCTTGTGGCACTGTCTCCAAGTCCAGCCCTGCCAAACATCCCATGATAATCCTCTTTATAGCTCATGAGCACCGTGCCATTGTACAGCCCAAAAACCCAATGGCATTGTGGGTATTCACAAAGTTGCTGGAATTGCAAAATTCACATTCAGCCACATTAGAGCTTCTTTCTTGTTGGACTCTTGTGTGACTCACGGCTTAACTGGGAGGGATAGGATGGCACTAGTGGAACAAGAAGTGTATAGGGTATAGTGGACTACTAAAATAAATCAAAGGAATATGGAAATTTGTCTTGGCCAAGGTTTTACTTTCTTCTATAGGTCTTTGGAGTACTATTTATAGTACTTCCATCCAGAATCCCTAAGCACTGTACAATCTTATTAATTACCCCTCACAACAACCTTGTGAGCTGGGTAAGTATTATTACAGATGGGCAAACAGACAAAGCAGGGAAGAAATTTCCCCAAGCTCATACAGGAAGTGTGCAGCAAATCCAGATTTTTTTTTATGATACAGTGTAGAGTCTTCTTTCAGTGCCTACGCATAAGTCCTGTGAGCATGTGTATCAAGCAGAAGATACCGAATACTCCTACATATTTTAATTTGATTTTATTAAATTGGCTACCTAATTAATTGCATTATTACCTATTACAACTGACCTAAGACACTAAATTTCATCTTTTTATTTTAATCTTCCTTTTTGCTAACACTTTTTAAAGCAGTATATTATTATTATTTTATTTATTAATTGTGTTAAAATAGCACCTTGGGGCCCCAATTAAGGGCCACACTGTGCTAAGTGCTCTACAGAGCAGTAATCAGAAGACAGTCTCTTTTCCCAAAAGGCTCATAGTCTAGGCTTAGGACCAGGGCCGGCTCTGGCTTTTTTGCCGCCTTAGGCAAAAAAGCCAGCGGCCGCCCCCCCCTCCATTGGGGCAGGGGCTCTCCGCTCTCCCCCCCGGCGGCCAGAGCGCCGGGAGCAGGGCGGAGAGCCCAGCTGGGGCTCTCCGCTCTCCCCGGCGGCGAGAGAGCCCCTGGCGGCCAGAGCGCCGGGAGGAGGGCGGCAAGCCCGGTCGCGGCGCCGCTCTCGGGCCGGAGCGCCCCGCTGTGCCGCCCCCCTCCAGGCACCGCCCCAAGCACATGCTTGGGTGCCTGGTGCCTGGAGCAGGCCCTGCTTAGGACAAGAAGCAACAGAACAAATGTGGCAGAGGGTAGAAGTGGGTGGGCAAAGCAACTGTAAAATAAGCAGGTTTTGCGCACTAGTTAGTAGTGTCAGCACATTACCTCAGCTAGACCTAAGTATATTTGTTCCCCAGTGCACATATAGTGCCAATCCATCCAGAAGACATAATCACAAGTTAAAATGGCAGGACTATTAAGAACTCCAGACTAGATGAAATATTCCTGACACCAAAGCCACACTAGACAATATACAATGAAAATGTAGTACTGCCAGGGGGAAAAAATATTCACAGGGCCAGCACAAAGCCCTATTTCAAGGAAGACTTAAGAGCCACGTAGGCCTCATGCTGGGCCCCAACCCAGGTATGGATTTCATCCCCATTGATTTGTATATATAGTATGTCATTCATTACAAATTCGGTTTGCATAGCACCTTTAATATCATACTATGACACAATAATAGCACTTTACTACACCAGGCCACATTGTTCCTGGACTCACACCATGTTTGTTGACTTTTGGGATGCACTCAAAAAGAAGATAGAGAATCTGAGGGAGAGAGTTCATTTTAGATAGCAAAATTTAACCCCAGGGTTAGAATCTTAGGGCAGTTGATTAGGATCCAGTGTTGAGAGAGTTTGATCAGTTTTAGAGGTGGCTCACTCAAAAGTGACGCTGTATGCTATTCACCACCATTGTAAAAGACAGTAGCAATTTCCCTATTAATTACACGAAGACAAATGTCAGATTCAACCTACACATGAGCAGATGTAACCCACACTGAAATCACTGTCTGTTAATTCCAGTCTCTCCATAAGACCCTGCTGCGATGCCTACAAGAAATTAACCATCTATGACACCTATTTATTTTATAGTTTTTCACCTCACCAGGTTGTACACTAGCCTTCATTGAGTAACCCTGTGATTATGTTGTTACCACTCTTTTCCCCTCATCCACCTCCTCCCTCTTGTCTTCTTACAGCCTCTTTGCAATTTGTCTAATATTAGTTGAGAAGTTCCTAGGGGTTGGGGGTCTTGTCTTTCTCTCTGCAGTGAGCACCTGTCACAGCTTTGGCCATTATAAAAAATTCATTATAGATTTAGCCCACAATATTACAATTCATGTATATTGCACATTTGTCCCAGCTTCATTGGCTAGTTCCTGCTGTTTAGTAATTCAGAAGAAGGAATTCCAGTATTTTTAGTTGACACCTACTGAAAAGTCTGTTCAGCCTGAGAAGCATAGAGCAATTTCTGTTCCAGCCTGCCAGATGGGTAGTTGCAGTTGATTTGCTGTTAAATTAACTTTTGGATTTTCCTCAATGTGTTTGTTTCTTTCTTTCAGGGTGGTTGATTACCAGGGGCACTTCACTGGATCAAGATTGAAGAGTTTGGAGTATTTGTTCCGCTCGTACAACAGAGAGGAAAGTGGGGACCCCAGAGGATCTCTGGGAAAATGCTAAAGAAAATTCCGTACTGTATTGACTTTTTTTGAGCTGTCCAAAAAAAAAGTATCATTGCCCTGACAGCAAAACCAAAACCATCAGTAAACAGAGACATGCACAAAGAAACAAACATAACAGACAAGCAATTCTGAGGCTTTAATTTTTGTACACTGCTGGGCTGACCAAAAAACTAACCACTTGCCACAGCACATAATACAACGTTAGGCTCCAGTCCTGCAAACACTTATACACCCGAATTGCCCTACTGAATTCAATGGGACTGCTCACATGCATAAACTTACTCATGTTATAAGCATCTGTGGGATCAGGGTCTTATTCGCAGATCATCTTTCAAAATGTATCCCTCTCTTTATGGAATTAAATACCAAACACCCTCCATTGTTGGATATAAATAGCAGAGTACCATGGTGTATAGAAATTGTGTGGGGAATGAATAACAGCACTGAGGTATTAGACCAATAATAGAGATAGGGAGAAAATATATGTTTAAAGAGAAGAGAGATGAAGAAAGTCTAGAGTTGTGTTTTACAATATGTACTTCTTTTGCCCAAGATAAATTATTTCATACTCAACACCTTTAGATGAAGCAAGCTGAGATAAATCCACAAATTTCCCTGCTCAATACAGAGAGTGAATACAGACAGGTAATTAAAGATGTCAAAAAATACATACAATTGCGTATCAGTATCATAAAGATGGTTGTTAAATCTAGAGGTAGTCATAAAACAACAGTGACTAAGTAGATAGAAAAAAGCAGAGGGCCAAGAATTGATCTTTGTGGCACTGAAGGAGATGGTTCTTGGTACACCACCAGAGTGAATGAGTAGAGGGACACATAGGGACAGAAGCCTGTCCAGAAAGGAAGCAAAAATACCTAAATAGCCATTGGAGGCACAGGGACAGCAGAGTCCACAGTGTCAGAGGATGCACTGAAGTCAAAGAAAATGAACAATAAGAAAGAAGGTAGTAATTAACTTTATGGCAGAAAAAAGATCCCATACTATGGCCAGAGTACTAGGCAGAAAGCCCTGTTGTATGAGAGGTGATTAGAGAGAAGGTTCCCCACTCAGAAAGGGATGAGGCAAGAAGAGGGAGAAGATCAAAAGGTTTTTTTATTAAGAGGAGGTGGATGGGGCAGATTTGAGAGAAGTTAAGTAGGTACCAAAGAAAAGGGAGTTGTTGACAATTAATGTAAAGAGAGACAGGGCCGGCTCCAGGCACCAGCGCAGGAAGCAGGTGGTTGGGGCGGCCAATGGAAAGGGGCGGCACGTCCGGGTCTTCGGTGGCAATTCGGCAGCTGGTCCCTCAGTCCCTCTCGGAGGGAAGGACCAGCTGCCGAAGAATGAAGCAGCGCGGTAGAGCTGCCGCTGAAGTGCCGCTGATCGCGGCTTTATCTTTTTTTTTTTTTCTTCGCCGCTTGGGGCGGCAAAAAAGCTGGAGCCGGCCCTGAAGAGAGAAAGCAACAAATAGTAGGAGGGAAAGCGGGTCAAAGAAAATGTGGGTTTTTTTAAGTAACTGGATTATGGCTGGAAGGCCCAGGGTGACGAAGGAGAATGTATCAGAAGAGAGATGGCGGAGACCACCTTGAAACACAACTATTTTAGACTGAAGCAAGTTCCTCACACCTGCCAGGGAAAGGAAAACTTAGTGGATGGAGAAGTCAGTTAGAATGACTTTGTGGCCACATTACTTCTGACCTCAGTGCATCCTGAAAAGCCAGGTCTTTGGGAACATTTGTCTCACATCATATAGGTTGTGGCTTCATGGTCAAAATAAGAGAGGCTAGGGTTGCTGTGGGTTCCACTACAACATCTGCTGGACAAACCATAAGGAACCATTGTTTGAGGCATTACTAGGATCCTACAATGTATGACTGATGTTTGTGATTATGAAAAAAAGCAGAGCATTAAAGTGCACAATAGCAGAGGTGCAAAAGATTGTGCAATCTTTTTAAAAACTTGCATTTTAACTTGTTGAAGTCTATCTCACTGAAGCTACACATTGCAGCTAGAATGAACAGGCAGATTGCTCCCCCTGGTGGCAGTTGGGAAAGCTGCATGCCACCCTTTTATTATTTTTTTAAAGAACAGATTTTAAAAAAATTATTAAAACTAATGTTAAAATTATATAATACATAGGTTAAGGTAAGAGTGTCTGTACATCTGGGTATAGTGCTTAAATTATCCAAAAGTACAAAGGGTGGTTTAAAATACAATACATATAATACATAATCAGCAATAACCCAAATAAGATTAATAAATTTAACGATACAATTTAGATATTAGTAACTAAGTATTTGGGTACATCACTCATGAAAAGTTATGCAGAGAGCTGGTTGTAGAAAGAAAATATATTAATGAGTGTAGATTGTCCCTCAGTAATTGAGCATTTCAGCTAGGTTGTCCCTTAATAGATATAGTCGTTCAGAGAAGTATTTCAGTTACTTTCTGATTTCGCTTCTCTTAGGCTCTCCTGGTATTGCCGATGCCCAGTGATGTGTTCTAGGTAGATGTCCCTCGACCATCTGATGGTGTCCAACACCATGAGTTGCCACATCAGCCGAGCGTAGCATTGACTGATTCTGCATTCTCGCAACACTCACTCGTTACTGGGGTCCCATGCGCCCAGGGCTCCGACGATCAAAAGGTAAATTTGAACCTTGTAGCCCCTAGCTCTCAAGGTGTCTGCCAGAGGGGAGTATTTCTCCAACTTTCGAGATTGGGTGTCGTGGAAGGCCGAGGTCCTGTTTTCAACGGGAACTGTGAGGTCTACTATGATGAGCTTCCTCTGTTCCTCATTGGTGATGACAATGGCCGATCGCAGTTGGCTGTCCGTTCCAGGGATGGCTGAGTTCATAGCAACCTTCCCCATGGGTGGCAGGATGGCTCTGACCAGGCGATCTTGGATGGCGCTGTTTGAGCACAGCTGCCAGGCTGTGGAATGGGGCTTTCAGCTACACGAGACATGGGTTAGCGTCTCATTGGCATAGCCGCACTTCCTGTGCTATATGCAATGTTATTGTAGCCCTGTTGGACCCAAGATACTGGAGAGACAAGGTGGGGTGAGGTAATATCTTTGATTGGACCAACTTGTGTTGTTGAGAGAGAAAAGTTTTGGGGCTTACACAGAGCTCTTCTTCAGGTCTTTTTTATACTGTTAGTTCTATTTATGTACTTATTTGCAGAGGTCCTAAGTTTTGCTGTTTATTTGTAGGTAAACTGACACATTCTAAGGAGTGAACACTTTTTTATAAAATCAGTCCTCAAAAATAATTTGCATTACCTAAAAAAAAATGGCCCCTCCAAGCCCCTTCACTCTTTGTGATTAAGTCCCAGCAAGTGTGAGACTTCTAAGGCCTGCTGGGCAACTCGATAGCCCTGCACTCCTAGAGTTGAATTCCTAGTGCACATGGGGTGAGGGGAAATTTTAGGGTCCACCACAGCTCTCCAAAAATAATTTTCAGCACATTACAGGAATTTTCAATACATATTTTATTTTTGCTTCAGCTGGGTTTTGTTGCATTAATACTCAAAGAACCCCCTAGACTTAAAACATTTGACATAAATCCATAGACATAAACCAGATGGTACATTTTAGAAAAGAGCACTGACTGTGGAATACATAACATACAGGCAACTGCAATATGAAATACGAAATGCAAGAGGGGTTGCTCAGCTCTGCACATGAAATCCAATCAGCTCTGTGTATGCAAGAGAAACTAAGCCCAGGCACTCAGACACTGTAGTGACGAGTGCAGTTATAAATACCAAGACAGATTAGATGGGAGTGTGTAGAGCTGACAGACTCCACAAACAGTGCAAAGGGCCCTGCGGAAATTGTGGGAAGGCATTGGAGGACTAGTGGCCCTCAATTGTGTCAGCTCCAGCCTACATTCACACTACAGTGACAGCTGACAAGGGCAGCTGACTCAAGAACTGTCATATGCCTGGTCGTGCCTGCCAACTGGTGTTACTAGCACCACCACACATGAGAGAGAGGTTTGGGTGTGGGCAGTGGTCGAGTTAATGGGAATACTCAAGCTGTTACACATGGCAACTCTGTAGTAGAGACACATTCCACGTGGGTATAAGAGCGGTTTCCCTTCCACACCTGGTAAGCAGCACGCAGGGGACAGCACCATGTGGAACATATGCAGGCTACAAGATGGGACTTGCTGCTGATAGGTATATGGCTCAACAGGACAATCCTCCTCAGAGTTCTTTCACTAACAGGGTTAAAAATCCCATATACTGTTACGTGGACCGTGACAAGCCAGGCCTTAGCAAAGCATAGTTCTACAACACATTTCTCTTGCATTCTTTCCTTCTGCCTTTTAAAAGAGACAGACATGGCCATTGATTCACTAGATAATTCCCCAGTCAGTAAACACACAGTGTTTAGGTCAAGAACAATGGTGACTCATTCTAAAAATGTTTCTATGTAAAATGGGTAAGTATTCTTCTCAGATCTCTTCTCTATTTTCCACGTACACACACACACACACACACCCCTCAGATGTCTGCTTACCTTCACACGTTATGAATCTGTTTTTAAATAACCCCACACAAAATAAGACTAACTATATCACAGATACAATGGAAATATAAACTCTATCAAATCCTCCCCCATCTCTAATAAAGTAGGTTCAAAATGTTTAATTTTTGTGTTTAAGAATTTTAAATGCTCATCGTACTACTTCATGTTTGCTGTTAAGTGTCGCTATACCTGATTTTATTTTGTATGGATTAAATCTGTTTCTATTTTTCATTTAAATTGAATTCCTACTGAAAAAGTGAATAGAAGATGCTTGTGTGTTTTTTCTTCCTGCCCTCAGTTTTCTTCCATGAAAGGTTAAATGTAGCAGTTCCAGCTGGCTTATTCGCCGTTGCCCATCTAACTTGTGTGTGTAACTTTTCCTCACAATTCCAGTACATCCTATTCAGATTTCTGCGGTGTCTCCAATTGAACTGTTTGGTCAGAGAGAATGGATATAGAAATAGGGTGTCTAGTGTAAAAATTTATCAAAAGTTTTAGAACTTTATTTTTCTTATAAATGACTACTGTATTCGGTAAATAAAGGTTTAACTTTTGCCTTGTGTACCTTTATCAAACTTTAAATATGCTGTAAACCGTATAACAGATTTATCAGTGCAGAATAATATACCATTTATTTTCATTCTTCACACTTTTATATAAGACTTTTGATTAACTCGGCCTTACTTAACAAAAGTGTGTTGTGTGTGTTTGTTTTTTTATTTTATAATCTGTTCAAGGAAGCA
Source organism: Terrapene triunguis (assembly GCF_002925995.2). Taxonomy (NCBI): domain Eukaryota; kingdom Metazoa; phylum Chordata; order Testudines; family Emydidae; genus Terrapene; species Terrapene triunguis. The sequence continues at coordinate 4,724,603 of NW_020664454.1, read as the reverse complement.
TCTCTTCACAGCAGTTCTCAAACTTTTGTATTGGTGACGCCTTTCACATAGCAAGCCCCCCTTATAAATTAAAAACACCTTTTTATATATTTAACACTATTATAAATGTTGGAGGCAAAGCGGGGTTTGGGATGGAGGCTGACAGCTCACAACCCCCCATGTAATAACCTCGTGACCCCCTTAGGGGTCCCGACCCCCAGTTTGAGAACCCCTGATTTATATCTTATTATCCTAATCTAAATGACCTTGTATTTTAAATTGCTCAGCCCTAGGAAGCAGTATTTGCTAACAATGTAATTCACTCTTTCACTGCTGGCTTATCTTTATAGCTATAAATTATTCTTTTTGCTACTACTAGAACTATCATGTAGTATTTGTAGTATTTGTTTTGCAACGTTTTTAATATCGAAGTCTCATTTTAACAGAATGGAGTAAATTATAAATTTAGTCCTGGTGAATGCTAATGGATTGACCAGCATTGACAGTATTTATTCATTAAAATAGTCATAGCATGAATATCAGCAGTGTAAACTTCCTGTGCACCTCTCCTTTAAAGTGCCTCTAAACCCTGTTATGAAGGGACTTCTAGGAGGAAGGTCAAGTTCTTGGTGTCTGCTAAGACAGCCATCAAAAGTGACACTTGCCTGAGGATCTATTCTGGTTTTATTATTTAATATTAAACACTTTCTTTGTCTCTACACTGACAATAAAAGCTAACCTCTCCAGTATTTACTTAGAACAGGTGTAGGTAAAGCAAGTGGTACTTATAATTTCAAAGTAGTATGTCCCACTCTGGATCCGTTTTTGAGACTGGGGCAAAAGAGCGCTTAAAATGAGTCCATTAAATAAAGCAGGCATGCAATCCAAAGAATCCCTTTGGTAATCTAATTGTGAGAATCTGGAAATATTCAGATACTGTGGGGATGAGTGTGGTATAAGAATTTATATAAAATAGAAACTCCTTTAAAAAGTGGAAGTTAAATCCTAGTGAGGAAAATAGAAAGGAGCATAAACTCTGTCAAATGAAGTGTACAAATATAATTAGGAAGGCCAAAAAAGAATTTGAAATATCTAGCCAAAGACTCAAAAAGTAATAGCAAGGATGATAAGGCCATTGCAGAGAAACTAAATGAATTCTTTTCATCGGTCTTCATGGCTGAGGATGTGAGGGAGATTCTCAAACCTGAGCCATTCTTTTTAGGTGACAAATCTGAGGAAATGTCTCAGATTGAGGTGTCATTAGAGGACGTTTTGGAACAACTTGATAAACTAAACAGTAATAAGTCACCAGGACCAGATGGTATTCACCCAAGAGTTCTGAAGGAACTCAAATGTGAAATTGCAGAACTACTCACTGTAGTCTGTAACCTATCATTTAAATCAGCTTCCGTACAAAATGACTGGAGGATAGCTAATGTGACGCCAATTTTTAAAAAGGGCTCCAGCGGTGATCCCGGCAATTATAGGCCTGACTTTAGTACCGGGCAAACTGGTTGAAACTATAGTAAAGAACAGAATTTGTTGGGGAAGAGTCCACATGGTTTTTATAAGGGAAATCATGCCTCTTTGAGGGGGTCAACAAGCATGTGGACAAAGGGGATCCAGTGGATATAGTGTACTTAGATTTTCAGAAAGCCTTTGACAAGGTCCCTCACCAAAGGCTCTGAAGCAAAGTAAGCTGTCATGGGATAAAAAGGAAGGTCCTCTCATGGATTGGTAACTAGTTAAAAGATAGGGTGACTGGGCAACAAAATGGCAGATGAAATTCAGTGTTGATAAATGTAAAGTAATGCACATTGGAAAACATAATCCCAACTATACATATAAAATGATGGGGTCTAAATTAGCTGTTACCACTCAAGAAAGAGATCTTGGAGTCATTGTGGATAGTTCTCTGAAAACATCCACTCAATGTGCAGCAGCAGTCAAAAAAAGTGAACAGAATGTTGGGAATCATTAAGAAAGGGATAGATAATAAGAGAGAAAATATCATATTGCCTCTATATAAATTCATGGTATGCCCACATCTTGAATGTTGTGTGCAGATGTGGTCGCCCCATCTCAAAAAAGATATATTGGAATTGGAAAAGGTTCGGAAAAGGGCAGCAAAAATGATTAGGGGTATGGAACAACTTCCGTATGAGGAGAGATTAGTAAGACTGGGACTTTTCAGCTTGGGAAAAAGAAAAAGACGACTAAGGTGGGATATGATAGAGGTCTATAAAATCATGACTGCTGTGGAGAAAGTAAATAAGGAAGTGTTATTTACTCCTTATATCACAAGAACTAGGGTAATTAATGAAATTAATAGGCAGCAGGTTTAAAACAAACAAAAGGAAGTCTTTCTTCACACGACGCACAGTCAACCTGTGGAACTCTTTGCCAGAGGATGTTGTGAAGGCCAAGATTATAACAGGGTTCAAAAAGGAACTAGATAAATTCATGGAGGATAGGTCCATCAATGGTTATTAGCCAGGATAGGCAGGGATGGTGTCCCTAGCTTCTGTTTGCCAGAAGCTGGGTATGAGCGACAGGGGATGGATCACTTGATGATTACCTATTCTGTTCATTTCCTTCGGGGCACCTGGCAATTGGCCATCGTCGGAAGACAGGATACTGGGCTAGATGGACCTTTGGTCTGACCCAGTATGGCCGTTCTTATGGGTAAGTGATATATTTTTAGGATATATTAAAAATCATTTCCTATAGGTAATTGCTTGGTACTTTTCTGTTCCTGACTTATTTTAAACAGCATAACAGTGGCTGGATGATAATGTTGAGAAAATAGGCCTGTTTCAACCACTGAAAAGCAGCAGCGATTGTCATTTTTCATAAGAAAGTGAGTGTTTTTTTAATCTGTGACATTCAACATCAGCACTACTACAGTTTAAACATATTTAAGTCCCCCAATTCCTAAAAAGAATGGAAAATTACTCCATTCCCCCCAAAAACCTCACCACGCATGTTATTCTTAAAAAGTTTTCATTTTTATTTTTCACCATAGTACAAAAATACAGTACAATGTGATGGCAAGACATTCTCCAAAAACATTCCACAAAAAAGGGGGAGAACCCCATAATGCTTCAATATAATCTAACTTCCCTTAATAAAACAACTGAAAGATGAACATACAACAGATAGGTGGAGTTTCAACCTGAATGCAAATAAAGTCAAGTCACAAAGAGTTCCTACAAGAAAAAGAATGTTCAGAGTGACTAATCCACATGCTACTCTTAGATATTAATGAAAATAACTCTATTTATGTTAGTGTTCATGGCAGAATTATTGATTTGATTTTTTTTTGGCTTTTCAGAATACAGCAGGCTTGACTCACATCTCCTACTCATGAGTATTCCCCACTGAAATCAAAGGGATGACTTAATGTCAGTCAAATGTGGGGGAGCAAGCACTGATTGGAGACCAAGTGTTGGCTATTTGAAAATGTAAAAATCATTCCTCTTAAGAAGAGGGTAAGATCTAGGCCTCTGGATACTAGTGGTCATTGTTTACATGGACAGATCTGATGTATCCATTCAAGATGAGGTTGTGTATGCATGTACATCAGCTGTCAATAAGCACTGAAATGTAAACTAGACGGGGAGGAGAAGATAACACTGTATTTGATGGAGGTGTGTGAAAAATCAGATAGTGTTTAACCTTCCAAGTTACTGAGAGAAGAATTACGTCCTTCCAGTACAGCTACATTTCTTGGTATGTTTAATGGTTTAAAAGAAAAAAAGAATCATTTATCCTTTCAGAGCTTCAGGGTGATGGAAAAGGAATGTTCAATATATATATTATAATTCATCTCCAAGATGTTTTTGTTTGAAAGCATCCCCTGTCAGCTTCTCTTGGGCTTCCTTCATTCCTTGGACAACTGTCAAATTAAATACATAGAATATCAGCTGGATCATTACTACACATGATATGGATCAAGTAAGGAAGTGTATAATGAAAAGTATTTTTATCAACCAATGGTGCAATTTTAAAGAATAAACCCCTTGGAAGTAGCCTGCAAAAGAAAAAAGTGAGGGTTATGCTCTTTTTGGCCTCTATATGATGTATAAAGAAGCGTTAAATATCTCCCACCCTCCCCTTTCCCATACCATTTGTAAGTTCATGCCTCATCTACCCTATTTTTGTTGGCTGACTCTATGGACAAAGGAAGAACTAGCAGGATTATGACATCAGATAATAGGCACATGAAACCTGATAATTTGAGAGGGAAGTGATTTTTAACCACTTTTTTGCTCACAACTTAAATGGCTGAGATACACTTGGGTATCTGTATTTAAAGTTCAACACTCCCCTAACAATCCGCATCTCTAAAACCCTCTCCAGTATTACCAAGGAAGACAAGTTTTGACATTCCTGATATGTCTAAGGTAAAAGATAAATTAAAAAAAATAATCTTGTATGAAGGCTGAGAGTGTTTTTGTTTTGTTTTGTTCTTTTAAAATGTCACAGCTGCAAAATTCAACAGAAACCTATTTTTCTCTTTTATGGGTCACCTTTAATATAACAGAGCAAAGCTTTTCCTGCATCTATCCCCATCAGCATTCCTAAGTGATTCTGCTGTGGTTTGTTACTTCAATGGCAGTTTCGTGCCTGCTTCTCTCAGGCGCCACTGAAAAATCTCTACCAGAACAATTAAGAGGAATTCAGGTTTTTTAATTCAGAATATCATTAGAAAGATTCCCTCTGCTTTACCATGCACAAAACACACGGTCACAGCTCTCGGCCTTGTTGGCGCTCTCAACAGCAAGGTTGAGCAGTGAACCTGAACTATTCTCTCATAGGCAGGTGGCCTCTCCAGGGTTGAGGTAAACAAGTGGGCCGGCATGGGGAAGCCTGCACTGCTCTACATGCTGCTGTGATTCAGTCTCCAAGACAACCAACACACCACTGTTTGCAATGTACCAGTAAATTGCATGAAGAGCTAAGTGCATTCTATGAGTGGGGCTTAGTTTTCCTCAAGATCAGGTATGATGCTAATGTAATGGACTATAGGTCTGGCAAACCCTTAGAGAGGTCTTTTTTTTTTCCCCTTGTTATTCCTCTTCATCACCCTCCAAAGAACAGAATGGCTACTCTTCCCAATTGATTATTTTAGGGCCGTGTCTACAATCTCCCACCTGATCATCTCCACTGGTGTTAGCAGTCTTGGGAGTCATAATGTAGACTGGCACAGCTATAATCAATGTCAATCAGACCCGCTCTTAACATGGTTAGATGACATGGTTCTTAAAATACTAGCAGCAACTGGTCTATACTAGGGCTCTGAAGGCTGCTGATACTGATAGAGTTGGGCTGGCAAGATATTTTTGAAAAAAGTTTCCATAGCGTAGACAGGGCCCAAGAGATTCACAATTAGACATTTCTTGATTTGAGAACAGAGCGTTGTTAATTAACCAGCTTATATCACACATAACAGGACCACATTGCTCACAGCTAGCACCTGGTCCTAATGGCTATTTAGATACTTTACTGAAGAGATAGAAAACATAAGATCAATTAATTCTTCTTAAATGAGGTTGTCCTCTTGCAGTTGTGTGAAAAGGGAAAGTACACAAATGGAGAAGTGTCCACATTTACATCAGAAGTCACAGACGAATATGTAATATCAAAGGCTGAATTTTAAATAACGAGAAATGCTTTTATTTCACGTCATGATTCTGTAATAGAGATCTATGCATCCACCCACAAGGTGCAAAAAAGCCATTCATTCGCCTTATTTGTAACAGCTTCCAGCTGTGCTGTGAACTATAGGTTACCTCCACTCAAAAACCAAGCTTGCATTAGCTGCCATTCCTATGACATACCTGCAATGCACTCCCACTCAATTCAAATTTAGAGCTCATTCTCACGTACCTTGATCAGCATTGATGTAGAAATATTTGTAGCTTGGGTTTCCTTTCTCATTTATAATCTCTGGATGGACCTTCCCACTGGGATCTGTGAAACGAGAAAGTGATTAAAATGTGTAAGTGGTGAGGATGACAAAGTAGTCCTATAAGAGGCTGTAACAACAGTGAGCATGCCTTACCCATGAAAAGGATTCTGGGAATATAACCACCATCAGGGCTAAAAGTTTCATCCTTTGGCTCTTCTTCATCCTAGGGTTGCAAGACAGACGTAAGACAACATTCTGCTTTCTAAGCAAGGGATCTAACAAAATGTAACATTTACTTTAAAGCTATTTTCTTCCAATGGCTGTTATAAAATGGTAGTTTTAATGAACATGAACAGCTTGAAAAGAAGATAAATGACTGCAAAAGCCTCTACTTTTGCCAACAAAGGAAAAAGGTCACCCAACAAGTAACAGTTGTAAAGATAATTTGTAAAATTAAATCAAATAGTTTCACCAATTTACATTAAATGGACTCACTATTTTGGTACTGGAATGTTTTATAGGTAATAAATGTGTATAGAAAAGCAATTTCCTTGCTTATTATTGGGGAATAGTACAATGTACAGATTGTTAAAAATAAAATGGAAGAGAATCAGCTGCATGAATAAAACCACATAACAATACAGTAAAGGTTTTATTTTTTAAACAGTCAGTTGTATCAGTCAATACTTTGTATCTATTCAATAATGCTAAGAATTTAGTTAGGAAGGGATGAAGTCAGGAGAAATAAATAATTATAAGAAATAAGGGACAAATGCTCAGTTACAAAACAGTAGCATGGACATAAACTGTAGGGAAGCCTACCTCAAGGTTTACCATAATAAAATTATGGGCAAGTTCGGAGATCTCCTTGGATTCAGCAAATTTTGGCTTTAAAGCTAAGAAGAAAAAGAAGGGAGGGTGGGAGAGAAGAGAAAACTGTAAGAAAAAAACCAACATCATTCAGACCTACAGCAAAATCACCACTCCATCCCTTCTTCTAGAGGTTAGGTGCTTGTCACTGAATAGTAAGTAACCAAATCTTTGTCTCAAATTACTGAACCCATAACCCAGAGTGAAAGCTAACCAGCCCAATCCTCAGTGATCAGTCAGATGATGAATACTGGCCAAAAATAGTCACATGGGTAATTTTTGAACCAATCATACAGAAGCAATGTCACCTAAACCACCCAATCCACCTCACCTAAATTTGTAGACCTATGTCATTATGGTTAGCCAGTTCCATTATATCACTGAACAAGACGAAAATCTAACCATCTACTGAGAAAGACCAGTTTGGAATATGCAGGTTTACTGTTCTTTCAAACTTTTATAATTTTCCATACCAAGGATTAGGCCTTCAATAGAAATGGAAGGTACCTCCCATTTGGTGTGTGTCTTTTTAAAAAAATAACAACAATAAAATTATAGCATGGATTTGGACAGCTATTAATTTATTGCATTGAAGATTTCTATTTGTGCACTACTATACTGTTCTGAGCAAAAAGCAAATATAACACATGCTATGCTTCAAATGTAAATAATAATTGACTTGTATAAAGAAACCTTCCATTAAGGATTTTAAAGTGCTCTAGAATTAAATTCACATACCTTTGCAGGCTCCACACCAGGACTTGTGGATGATAATCATTAGAGGCAAACCACTTTAGAAAAAAACAAAGCACAACTGACATCAATTCTAAGGCACTTAACAAGACTGCATTCCTCAATGAAACTCTGAAAATGCACTTTCCAGTAATTAAAACTTTTAAAGAAGGCCCTAGCTACTGGAAAAAGTCATAGATGTAAACTGATTCTATTGTGCTTCCAAAGCTTTGTTTCCTTGCTAAAGTCTTCCCAAGTTATAAACATCAGCACCAAATAATTCAATAAAATGCCATTGTGACACTCTGTACGTCAAAATAGGAATCTGGAACCCCCATATTCACCACTGTGATATGATTATATTTTGTACAAAGTATGCCTTGTGAGGTATCATTTGAGAAGTTATGATTGGTTGAACATTACTATTCCGTTGAATTATGTGTGTTACCATTGTATCTGAAGTTATGAAGTTTTGCTGTGTGTGTGTGTTACTGAAATATGTTGAGTCTGGGAAACGCCCACAACTAGACGTTCATTGGCAACAGAGGAGCAACTAACACTGACAAGATAGGTTTCAGATTGGTAGCCTGTATCAGCAAAAACAACGATGAGTCCTTGTGGCACCTTTGAGACTAACAAATTTATTTGGGCACAAGCTTTCGTGGGCTAGAACCCACTTCATCAGATGCAAGACAAAACAGATTTACATCAGGATCAGTCACACGTGTTGATGGCCCATTAAGAAGAATCCATTTTCCCAGTGACTCCTCAGAGAGGGCATGTACACAATGGGGGCTAACCCCCACTTCCCTGCAAGGATCTTTCTAGCACCTGGACAGAAAGTATAAATGAGGGTCAATGACATCCCCACTGGACTTTTCTCTTCCCCCTATTCAACATCTGGAAGATTGTTTGGAAGACAAAGGCTTTGAACTGGGGAGATTGGCAGGCTGAGAAGAGAATTCAGCCTGTGATTAAGAACTGTAAACTGCCTGGAACATCCAGTGGGGTCAGAAAAACTGCTTGATTCAAATCTTGTTTAGTCTGATAAAGTGTAGAATTTAGACTGTAGTTTTCTTTTAATTTCTTATGTAAACAACATTGACCTCTATGCCTAACACATATAATCTATTTTTTGTAGTTAATAAACTTATTTTAATGTTTTATCCTTACCAGTAAATTTGTTTGAAGTACTTGGGGAATCTGCTCAGATTACAAAGGCTGGGGCACATCCATTATCCTTCGACGAAGTAGTGAACTAATTAATGAGTTTGCATTGTTCAAGAGAAGGTCTCGAGCAGTTAAGGCGGTATATTTCTGGGGTGCAAGACTTGGGAGCTGAGGGATTTGCTGGTGTCTCCATTTCTGTATAATTCATGAGTAGCTTCGAGAGCATTTATGCAATTTAGTTGGGTATGTCTCTGCATGCTGTTGGCTGAGTGATCACAGCACCTGAAGGGGTTTGCTACTTGTCACTACAACGGCATTGTAAGAGTCAGCCAAGGGAGGAGAGTTAAGGGGGCATAGTGGTCCGACAGTTCCAGGTTGTAGCCCCGGGGTATGTCACAGCCATCCAACAACTTTTCCAACGTTCAAATTCTCTAACCTCCTTTGCATTAAATTCAATCTGTGTTAGGCAATTAGACAGAAGGACCTTGAGTGCACTAGGAATTTTTCCTAACGTTTCCCAGTTTCTGGAAGTCACCTGGTAGGGCCGGCAGGAGCACTACAGTAAACTGCCCTGAGCAAAACAGACATAACGCATGCTACATTTTAAATGTAATGTTCACATTTATAGCTAGGTAATAATTGGCATGCATATAGCACATTTAACCATCGTGTCTCATAGCTCTGCTCTGAGCAAGGCTAGCAGACACAGTGCTTACTATGCCAACAGCCACCTGGAGCCCGGTCTTCGCTAAGACTCTCACTGTTTCTGCTACCAGTGGTAGGAAATCCCGGAATTCAGTAAACACAGATGGCAAACTCTGTTTACTGCCAACAGTTACAAAAAAAAAAATATGAAGCAGTTAAAAATTAATGAATAAGCTGATTGTTCTGGTCTTCAGCCATCAATCTCATTCTCTAAGTGGTAATGATGGCTATTGGTATAGTTACACGGCAGCTATTCACCCTGTCAGACACTAAAAATCTATGCTGTACTATAACAGGAATGAGGTCGTGGTAACAGAATGTTAAGAACATAAGAACGGCCATACTGGGTCAGACCAATGGTCCATCTAACCAAGTATCTTGTCTTCCAACAACAGCTGGTGCCAGATGCTTCAGAGGTAATGAACAGAACAGAGCAATTATCAAGTTGTCCAGTCTCAGCTTCTGGCAAAAGGTTATCAAAAGATAATTTCATGAGCCCACTCCCATTCCCTTTCTCTAGACCAGGGGTTGGCAACCTTTCAGAAGTGATGTGCCGAGTCTTCATTTATTCACTCTTATTTAAGGTTTCGCGTGCCAGTAATATATTTTAATGTTTTTAGAAGGTCTCTTTCTATAAGTCTATAATATATAACTAAACTATTGTTGTATGTAAAGTAAATAAGGTTTTAAAAATCTTTAAGAAGCTTCATTTAAAATTAAATTAAAATGCAGAGCCCCCCGGACCGGTGGCCAGGACCCAGGCAGTTTGAGTGCCACTGAAAATCAGCTTCCATGCCGTCTTCGGCACACGTGCCATAGGTTGCCTACCCCTGCTCTAGACTTTCTGATGAAGCAGCAATCTTCCATCAGAAGCATTCCATAAACCACTGTGTTGATTTTCATGTTCCTTTCTATGAAGCACATTGGGAATCACCAAAAGTATCTTGGGCCCCACTTGAGGAGGAAGTGGGGAGAGCTGTAGGATGTGGGCTCATAGGTCTTTTCTGAACCCTTTTCAAAGAGTGGACACAGGGTTTCAGTACAAGTCCTACTAATTCTGTATACAGAGATAATACCTGTTCATATATTAACTCTAAGCAAACAAGTTCTTCTAAAATCTTGTCCTAGAAAGGACTCCTACTTCTTCACTAACATCTCACAGTTATATAGCACTTTCCACAAAGCAAGATTCATCCGCGCTAGAAAGCTGCTGTCTCTAGGGTAGACTTTGGGGGGTTTATGTCTTTATTTTCTCCAGTTTGGGAAGTATGAAATTGACCTGGTCTAACATACTGCTAATTCAGAAATACATTTTAACACATGATCAGAAAACAGCAGAATTACAGGTAGAATTGATAAACAACATGTGATTTGATTGGAATGGATTATTTCAATAAACTAGTTTTTTGGAAAATACACAGCCAAACAATATTTCCCCCAAGGTTTGTACATCATCTAAGCCTTGACTTCCCTTTACTTTAAAATATTGCATTTTAAGTCACCAAGTTTTTTTTTATTTTTAAGGTGTTTTGGATATAGGAATATGAAGCCATTCTAGACAGAACCTGAAAGTGTTAGCCTTAGGGAAGGAGCATGCCTGATGTAGTAACTAGATTTCTAGTTATGTATATTTCAAATCATGCTGTGCAGAACATAGGAAAGGGCCGCTACAAATGTCAATTTACACACAGATTGTGATGGGTAACAAGAGTAAGAAGTTACACTGAATGAAGTTTTTAATTAAATATGAATCATGGTAGTCCAAAACAGCTTTAATGGAGGTAAGTTTACTGGCTAGTGAAAATAAAAGTAAATACCGCCTTTGTTTTCTTGAAAACAAAATTTTATGGAAAAATGTACGAGGGAGGTCACTATAAGGTGGAGTCAAATTTTTTAAACAAATTTTACATAGCATTTTTTGACATCTTACGTTAAAAGTAAGAATTTCAGAAGATGAATTTACTGCTCATTACTTCAGTCAGGGCCAAGATTTCACTCGTGTTGTTCATTTGCTGCAGGTATCTCGGTTTGGATGATATACTTTCATATCTATAGTGAGTTTCACTTTTATTTATAATCACTTTCAGGTTTTCATGCAAACAGCACAATGCTATAACCTTTGACCTGTTAAAACTGCAGGGGAATATTATAAAAACTGTTAAAAAAAAGTCATGCAAGTCAATCAGCTGTATAGGGTTAGCCAGATCTTGTTTGCATACAAGAAAAACTAAGCAAGTATGGGATTATAACTAGGAATAATCTGATGAAGAAAAGGAAAATTTATCTGAATATCAGGGGGGGAAAAACTCCATCAGTTGGGGTACGTCTATACTTACCTCCGGGTCCGGCGGTAAGCAATCCATCTTCTGGGATCGATTTATCGCGTCTTGTCTAGACGCGATAAATCGATCCCGGAAGTGCTTGCCATCGACGCCGGTACTCCTGCTCTGTGAGAGGAGTACGCGGAGTCGACGGGGGAGCCTGCCTGCCACGTGTGGACCCACGGTAAGTTCGAACTAAGATAGTTCGACTTCAGCTACGTGAATAACGTAGCTGAAGTTGCGTATCTTAGTTCGAAGTGGGGGGTTAGTGTGGACCAGCCCTTAGATACATTAACCTGTGGAAATAATCTCTTAAAAGGAAGTAGTGCACGCCATCAGTTGGGATACTTGAAGACAGGACAAAACACAAAATGCTCTGCATAGAACAAGCTTGCATTAGCAGAGAGGTGATACATTAAGGTTTTTTTTCCACCTCACACCTCTAAGATTTTTTTTTTGACTTGACAGTCTCTCTTTACAACTTATAGTCTTTTTCTAACAAGAGAGTGGCATGTAAAAGGAAAAATGTAACAGGAGGATTTTTAAAGCCACATCACAATGGCCACACACCTTTAGTAAGATAAGATCCCAAACCCCTTCACTGGGCCAGAGGCTGCTGCAGCCATAGGGATACGGGGCAAGAAATACCCCCATGTAAAAAGTAATAGTATCTTTGCAGGGACAGCTGATACATGGAGAACACAGAAGGTAATCTGGCACCAGAGAAAGCACACAATAGATGCAGGCAAGGAGCCAGGATGTTAGAGGAGTGTAGCATGGGATTTTTGCCAATTAAGCTTATTAAACTGTAAAAGTCTTCTGAAGGCAGTGGTGGTAGAGCTAATGCTTGATTCAGTTGAAACTAGATTGTTCCTTACATTATATTGTTCAACCTTGCAGTGGATGATGGCACTGAATTACCTAAATTTATAGAAAATAATGAGAGGTATGAATGGAAGCGTCCTTCCAGTTATAACAAATTATAGTCCTGAGTACCAAGAAAGTGGGGAAATTGTGCTAAGAGAAGCATATATGGTCAATTCCAATTTTAACCACAGAAATATATTATCAGCATAGATGCTGCTTCTCTGTAGCATATACAGAACATGGGCACACATTTTCCTGCCCAAACTAATATTAGAACAAACAGACTAAGGAATGTTGAGAAAACAGAACGTTACACCTCCACTGATTTCTTTCATGTAGCCCAGCATGATTTTACCCTTTAATTTTCTTCAGCAGTAGGGTGATAGATTTATCCAAAAGATATACTGAAGTTATAACAGTATCAATGATTCCCATTTAATAAGGGAACACAGTCCAGCCAGCCAGCACCTGGTCTAGTACCACACTACTATCAAGGGCAAGATTTTCTACACAGATTTTAAATTGAAGGGTTTATAATTACTAAAATACAATTCTCAGCAAGTCAGATCTCAGAAATGTTTTATCGCTTTTGACCACACATTTCCCAGCTTTTATTCTTTTCAATTTAACTTCCCAAAGAGGGCAAAGTGAGGTCTCTTTACATAGCAACTATAGTCATTTTTCAATCTCACAATATACAAATCCATGTACTGACTGGTAGATATTATTAAGCAGTCAGAGCATATGGACTTTTGTACTCATTCAAGTGACCCCTCCACTTTATCCCATCATTCCAGACAAAGAAATGAATGTTTAATAGGGAGGGAAGCCTTCCTCAAAAGGCAAAGAGAAGCAGGTATGTATATGCAGTGACAGGGTTCATACTAAGATTAGGGTTAAATAGAAGGACAGGATCCAAAGCTGAGGTAGGAAGCAGGGATGTCTAGAAAGGGGAATTAGTGCATGGCAAGCTGGGGTATAAATCTACAGCGCTCTAGTATATCATGCACTGCATGTGTGGCCCATGCTGGTGCTCACTAAAAATTACCTAGTGTGCTTTGACCTACTACTGTTCACAGAGCACTAGGGAAATTTTAGTGCACAGTAGGAGGTGCATGCAGTTACTGGGAAGTACGCTACAGAATGTAGATTTACACCCCACTTGCCATGCACTAACTCTCCATAGAATCTCTTAGATAAGGCATATAAAAAGAGTGCCAAGGGCTGTACGCAATCAGAGCAGATACTGTAATAACAAAGTACAATTCAGATCATCCTCATTGTGAGAACACCTACTGTTAACTGAACAATTAGTGTAATTAGCCCAGGATCTACTAATGACTTCGGAAAGGAAGCTACAGAAAGTTGCTGAAATAATTGTTTTGAAAGTAAATTTAATATTTTTATTTCATTCCATCCCAGCCACAGGATTTCAAAAAACAACCAGACATTTGAGTTCATTAAGTAAGCATATTTCCACTGTCCAAACTTAGAAGACCAATTTCCTGGGTTCAGAAAAACTTTTGAAAACATCAGCAGTTTTTAAAAAGGCTGTAAGTCCCAATCCTGGAGCAGCAAGGCCTCCTTTGTACAGTTTGATGTATCCATCTTATCCTTGCCTTATTTAGAAAAAACCCAGACGAAAGATTGTCCTTCCTTAAGATGCTGCAGCAGCATGAGAGCTCAGCTCTCCTGTAGCATTCCTCTTTGGACACTGCAGAGACCATATGGTTAGTGGGGTTTGGCTCTCCATAACCCCCATTAGTAGACTTTTTGGATGCTTGAGGATTTGATGGCTAGCTGCCTGTAGCTGCCCTTATTAGGCATTCCTACTCAGATGCTGAGGCTGCTACTGGGGGGTGAGTGGTGTGTGTGCACACCCACAACTCCTGTTAGCAGATATCATGGACCACCGCAGCTGGTTCCCCATACCCACTCTGGCTGGATACTCTTGCTCTGATGATGGCTAATGCAGGGCCCTCCTCCTGTCTATCAGCACAAATTCCTGGTCCAGGAACTGGAGAACAATGACTAGGGAGAGCCAAGTTCCCATTGGCATAGACTCTTATTTTGGGGTGTGTGGAGGCTCCCAGCAACTGGACCCCATTAGCCAGCCCTCCTGTTCAGACGCTGGACTGGGGAGACTACAGGGGTCACTGGATGCTGCGGCTCAGGTACTGCAGGAACATGTTGGCCAGCTGGGGCAGGTTCTCCTCACTGGGGTGCATTTTGGTGTAGCTGATGAACTGTCTGCGGAGCCGACTCAGCTCAGCCATGCCCAGGGGTCGGTTCAGCACCAGCCCCTCGCTGGCCCCAGCCACCTGGATCAGCTCCCCAGGCTGGGCCCCGCTCCTCTGGGCAGCCAGCACGGCAGCCAGCACTTCCTGGGTGACCCGGTCCAGCTGGTGGAGGAAGCCGGCGGACTGCAGGGGCTGCGAGCGGGTGGACTGGTTGGGCGGGGGCGGCCTGCTCTCGAAGAGGGCGGCGCGGATCTCCGCCAGCGGCAGCGGCTCCTGCCCGTGCACGGTGAAGAGGGGCCGGTCCCAGCGGTTGCGCGAGTCCGGGGTCTCGAAGGGGCCCGCGGACGGGTGCGGGGCGCCCCCCGCGCAGTGCAGCAGGCAATGCGGCGTGCCCGCATGCTTGGTCACGCAGTAGAGCTCGTAGCGGAAGCTCTTCAGCTCGTTCCCTGCGTCGACGATCACCACGTCCCGCCGGCTCAGCCGCCGCTCCACCTCGGCCCGCAGCGCCGCGCGGCCCCCCACCGCCTCCGCCACCACGTGCACCGGCCGCTCCTCCCCGCTCAGCGCCCCCC
>NW_020664454.1:4664684-4709223 GCF_002925995.2 Terrapene triunguis | reverse complement strand
GCCACCCCACCGGGCATCGCCCCACGCCATGGCAACCACCCACCCCACGGCACTGCCACTCCACCGGGCATCGCCCCTGCCATGGTAACCAGCCATCCTACAGCACTGCCACCCCACTGGGCATGCCCCATGCCATGGCAACCAGCCACCCGACAGGGCATCATCCCATGCCATCGCAACCAGCTGCTCCACGGCATTGCCATGCCGGAGGGCATTGCCCCAAGCCAAGGCAACCAGCCACCCCATGGCACTGCCACCCCACAGGGCATCACCCCAGGCCATGGCAACCAGCCACCCCACAGGGCACTGCCCCATGTCACACAGCCACCCTGCAGGGCACTACCACCCCACAGGGCATCACCCCAGACCATTGTACACCTTCTCCATAGCACACAGCCACCCCACAGTGCCACCGCAGGCCATGGCGCTCAGCCACCCCATAGCACGCACACACACAAAGGTTTTGTCTCACCTACACACAAAGTTTTGTCTCACCTATGCACTCCTTGGTCCTATACAAGCTTTGCCACTCACAGATACTCAGATACTACAGAATTTGGATAGAGATGTCACCTGGGTCTGCCCTTCCAGCAATGGAAGATGAGGCTATGAAATTCACTGACTGACCATTCACTGCACTAGCCAAGACTAAGGAAGAGACATCTCACTGCCAATGCTTCACACCCTCCCTCCCACTAGCTTGTCTCACTAAATGTAAGGCAGACTGCGTAAGGTCACATATTACTTTTCTATGGAAAAACAATAGTGCAGTAATTATCACAAATACTGCAGTAACATGGTTTTGGGGAAGGCATATCACATGGATGCCATTACGTACAGTTAAGTGCCACCTTAGAGTTCTCTAACTCAGGGGTTCTCAAACTGGGGGTCGGGACCCCTCAGGGGGTCATGAGGTTATTACGTGGGGGGTCGCGAGCTGTCATCCTCAGGGCCGGCTCCAGGCACCAGCTTGTCAAGCAGGTGCTTGGGGTGGCCACTCCGGAGAGGGGCGGCACGTCCAGCTATTTGGCGGCAATTCAGCGGACGGTCCCTCACTCCGGCTGGGAGCGAAGAACCTCCCGCCTAATTGCCGCTGCAGATCGCGATCGTGGCTTTTTTTTTTTTTTTTTGGCTGCTTGGGGCGGCCAAAACCCTGGAGCCGGCCCTGGTCATCCTCCACGCCAAACCCCGCTTTGCCTCCAGCATTAATAATGGTGTTAAATATATTTAAAAGTGTTTTTAATTTATAAGGGGGGGGGTCGCACTCAGAGGTTTGCTATGTGAAAGGGGTCACCAGTACAAAAGTTTGAGAATCACTGCTCTAACTGCACCTGCTGTGTTAATTTTATGTACTCACTACACATTCTCATATTGTGAGTGGGAGAAAACAGATGGATCAGTTTGAACGCAAAATTCAAATTCTAGCTATATCTTTCATAAAAATGTAGGCTGTAATTTTTATATTTTTAAAAATAAGAAAATATTTTACACTTCCAGATTGGTTTCCAGATAGTAGTAAAATAATCCTTTCAATTAACTCTATGGCCTCAGTCCTGCAAACATTTATGCATGCAACGGCAAGTAGTCCCGTTGAGCTCTAAAAAAACCATTCCTGTACGTAAAGTTAAGCACTTGTTTAAATGTTTGCAGGACTGGGGCCCATGTCTCTTTCTATATTGTAGTAGGTTGTCAAAAAGCGTGATAATTTTCTTTTCAGCTCAATGATGCAATAAAGCCACAATCCGGCAACTGGATCTGTGGGTAGACCTATGTAAATTTATGAAGATCTACACGGCCTCAAGGATCTATCTACCTGGAAGATCTGATTGCAGGATCAGAGTTTATCATTAACAAATGTTAAATGTTTTCTCTCTGATGTATTATCTGGGTCTGTAGGTTCTCCTATACCACCTGGATATTTTTACACATAACTAGCTCTGATTAAATATAGGATCCATGCAGAATCTTTTTTCTCTTTTTAATGTAAAGCAACCCTGTGAATTTAAATTGTATAACATACCTGGCTGCTGCCTCTTTCTTCCCATCTTCTAGTGTCCTCCAATGAATGTGATCTCCAAAACCTGGAAAAGGGAAAGGTTTATAAAAGTAGCATAATTTAAAATGTCAAATGACAGATAAATATATTTTCTGACATTTAAGGACACCATCAACTAGTTTTATTTCCCTTCTTTTAGCAAGCATTTTTTTATATGTAACCATTTGTTTTCAATATTCATACTCACTATCACTTGAATCTCTGTTCTTGGATAATAAACTTACTCTTGTTTTCAATATACATATATCTAAGTGCTGTGTGTTCAGCAGAGCTGTGTTCTAAGGTATAACTAATAACAGGGCCGGCTCTACTGTTTTTGCCACCCCAAGCAGCTCGCCGAATTGCCGCCGCGGACAGTGGGGGCAGTCTGTGTGCCTTCAGGGCAGCTCGCGTGTTTCCACGGCGGCGGCAATTCGGCAGCAGCTTCTGTCTTCATCTGGAAGACAGAAGCTGCCAAATTGATGCCACAGGCAGCTGAACATAGAAGCTACCGCCAAATTGCCGCCGCCGCGGAAACGTGCGTACCGCCCTAACGGCACACAGACTGCCCCCGCCGTCCGCGGCGGCAATTCGGCACGCTGCTTAGGGTGGCAAAAACACACGGACTGCCGCCCCTTGCAGATTGCCGCCCCAAGCACCTGCTTGAAATGCTGGTGCCTGGAGCCGGCCCTAACTAGTAAGCTGTGGGGTACTGTTCCTTTGGAAACAGCAGGCCTAGTAATTCTAAGTGTTCAGTGAATAAGCAGCTGGACCTTACAGAGAGCGTTCAGAGGACTTGGGAGATGGGTGTGCCTATTGCTAATCTGCAGAGAGAAAGCAAGGACTGCAGAGCCCTGGAGGGGAGCACTGCCAGAGGCTGGGGTAGTCAGGGAGCTGACACACAGCAGCACAGGCAAGATTTCTTCATACTAAGGACGAGCGATAGCAAGGTGCCTCACACCCCTGGATATGCCCAGGAATCATCAAATTTCATCTGTGAATATTGGATTTTTGGGTAAAGTTAATTTTCATAATCCTCTTTCATAATATGCAATGTCTACGAAGATTGGGGGAAATTCCAATATTAATACCTTATAGTCAATTATTAAAGAACATGGGGGCTCAGTTCTGCATGCCCTAACTCATACAAGTAGTCCTACCAATTCTGTAATTAGCAGACATGCAATCCAAGCTGTGTATCCTGAACTGAAGACAAGGAGAGGATGCAGAATGGCACCAAGATCTGCTATCTGATGGTAGAGCTGGCAACTATCAGCATTATCCATCGAATAAGATAGCAGGATTGTCTCTCTGTCACTCTGAAGATTAGAATGTCTGTTGAGTCAGTGTGAAGTGATGGAAACAGCTACAAACAGAGCTGAGAGCTCTTTTTGTATAGAATACCACCAAGTTCAATCACCACTGGGATTCGCAGCCTGTTACTGTCCAATGTTTAAGTTCTCAGACTTTTTTTTTTGCTTTTTTCACACATTACGAATTACACCCATACAACAGCACAGCTGTCACCTATCACTATGCTATTTTTCTATTTAGAGTTAAACAATACATAAGTGTGCCTATCCAGGCCTACGGGCATCTTTGCCATATATTAAAAATATAACCATACTGGTACAATATATTTCTGTATGGGACCAAATTCTATTATTGTCTGTTAATGTCCCTTTTCTGCAAAAGTATTTGTGTGTGTTTTACTTTAAGTACATGCTTAAGTCTAGTTCAATGTGACTTAAGTATATGCTTTCTTAAGCATTTTGCTGAATCAGGCTGTAAATAGGCAGCAGAAGTCTCTGATGTCAATGGGGACAAGACTGGGGCTACGGTGTACATTTAGCTCAAGGGAACCTTACATAAAATATGCAGGGGGATGAGGAAGAGCATTATTTCTTGTAATCAAGGATATTTAAATACACATTAGATCACATTTCTTTCTAGTAAGCAAGGATGACTACATTCATTAACAATAAAATCATCACAGTCTTCCCTCCCTCCCATGACCTGATTAATATTAATAGTTTTATTAGCAAAAAAATTAAGAAGAACCTTTCCATGGTGAATGGAATTCTGTTACTAACAAAATGCAACACTCAACAGCTTATGAAATAACCTTATTTTTAAAAATAGAGACCCGTGGAGTTTAAACTATCAAAAAAGATAACTAGTAATACTAAAGACACTTCTTCCCTGTCACTGAAGAACATAGTCAAGAACATTGATGCACTGACTGAACCTGCTCCTCACATTCCAGACTTCAGAACAAAGATAGGGAAGTAAAATAAGGTGGACTGAACAGAGCTGGGGAAAGATAAATCCAAATCATGGTACAGTACAGGATGGTCTAACAACTACAGGTTTATTAAGAAAAGCTGAAATCAGTAAATAACGTAAAAAGCAAGATAATATGGCTAGAAGGGATTGAGTCAGAACAAGTGACAAGAGAAGGATTGTAGTGGAAGTACCGTTTACTGGAATTTCAACAGTAGTGAGAGATTAAAACTATAGGATAAAACATAAAATATCCACTTGATCACCTATTTACTAGCCATACCCCAATGTGCTTATGTTGCATAGTTGTAGGGATGTCAAAATGGGACAATCTGAAGGGGAAATAAAAAAATTAATTGAGATTTCATTGAAAGACCCTTTACAAAATCCTTCAACACCAAAGAAATTTTAAAAACTGCCTTAAAACTAACTCAGAATGAACAAATCTTCTAAATGAATGAGACTTGGCAGGTCTGCTACAACCAGCAATTGACAGTTTTGAAAAAAAAATAAACCTGCCAAGCCCCCTCTTCTCCACTCCCACAACATTAACGTATTTTCTACTGTATCAGGGCTGCATTGCAATTGCTCATAATCAATTTATGGCCTGGCACCATAATATCTTGTATGTTTCAACCTCAGTTCTGCCACTAAAGCGATTACTCCTTACCCCCCCCCCACCGATGAAACTTACCTAAATAATCAAAATTACTATTTGAATGCATTATTGCAAATATTAAATACAGTTCTGGGCTGAGGGGAAGGGACCCTCCTGATTAGGGATTTATTTACTTATTTATAGCAATCATAAAAGTTTAAATACAAACAAAAAGAAAAGAGATGCCTAACCCTTTCCAAGCCCTTCTCCAGCAGAGGATGTGATAAGCACCAGGAAAATCAGGCAAAAAAAGAGATTGGAGAGTGCTGCTGCTAATTGAATCTTCATGGTGTCTGCTTGGAACCTCGGCAGCACAATGAATGCTTCTCGATGGCCACAGTCAGCAAGATCAGATCAGATCAGGGTTGGGGGGGGGGGGTGTTAACCCAGGAAGTGATGTTGGGCGGATGTGGGTGGCGCTTCAGAGTCCTGTATCAGGTTAAAAGGAACAGATCCCCCAAAATCTGAATGAGAGAATTGGCAAAATTATTTCTGATCTATAGTTACAGCTCTGCATATTTGTTTCCAAACTGGCCACTTTCCGACAAGAGATTTTGCCGGGGGGAGGGACATTTAAATAGTAATTTAATCTAGATTTGAAAGGGGGGGGGCTCATCCAATTCACACATGCCAACTAGTTCTGCCGCCAGCCCCTCATGAGTAGTAATATTGCTCAAGTCCAGATTTGGGCTAAAGCTGTGATTGTTACCAGAATGATTTAATGTTTAACTAACCCAGTCTACATATGTCTTGTAGGATTGTCAGAGAGTTGGTCGAAATTGATTGGTTGCTCTTCAGCACCTGCCAGCGAGGGGTGGATTTCAGTGTTATTTTATTCTGTACAAAAAAAAGTGGACCGTATATATCACTGTGCTCAAAGTGGAACAATCTTCGGGGTTCGGTACATTAATGCGTAGCTGTCTGCAAACTGAGAAAGTAAAAACTGGATTATCGCAGATCTTGATTTCTATGTTTTACAAATTGGAATCTGTGGGATTTTCCAAGAGCGATTGCATTTAAAAAACCTGCTTCTTAAAGTCTGCCTTACTGTACAAATCCTGACCAGCCAGCCTCTAAAACCTGGAATCCTGAGGACTACCCCAACTAGGGTGACCAGATGTCACGATTTTATAGGGACAGTCCCAATATTTGGCACTTTGTCTTACATAGACACCTATTACCCCCCACCCCCGTCCTGATTTTTCACACTTGCTATCCGGTCACCCTAACCCCAACATGCTGCTAACTCCGGTCAATTGGCGACTGGAATCTTCTTGGGACACACTACACCGGTTTGTGAACCCTGATCTCACTGGTACTGTCCCATTTTGCAAACACCACGGCTTTTGTTTTTTGCAAAAAAAAACCCCAAACCAAACAAACCCAGCCCCTAAGAGAAAGCCATTTCCTTGACTACTGCACCGCAGAAATAGACCAATACCCTCCTCCACCCTATATGGTCCGTAAGAGAATACAGTACATGGGACTAAGGCAGAGCCCAGCAACAAGCTCCACCCCCGTCTCCCTCTACAGAGACTACAGCTCCCAGAATGCACTACCTCGACCTGGTTCTAGAATCCTTGTACGTGCATTGCATGCTGGGACTTGTAGTTTCCCCCTGCAGAGTGGGTGCGCGAAGCGAAAGGGAAGAAGAGGGCGCTACCTACAACTTTCCATGTTATGCAAATAACTCGGTGTCCCTTCCAATCGGAGGTGAGTGGGCGGGGCCCAGGGTCCCGTGGTCCGCGGCCGCCTTTCTCTGTGCCCCTCTCGTCTCCTTCCCTGCCTGGCGTGGCCGCCATCTTGTTCTCGCCGCGTGTTGGCTGCGGAGGGGCTGCCGGACTCAGGTGAGAACTTTCTATTTCCTCCCGTCCTCCACCTTTTCTCCATCCCCCCGTCCCCGCACCGGACCCTCCCATCCCCCCCTTCTCTCTGCGGCGCGGCGCGGCCCGGCTCGCACGGGGGGGGGCGGAGCAGTCGGTGCCGTGAGGGGCATGGGCCTGCCCGCTGCCTGAAGGGAGCTCGGCTTGTTCTGCGGAGCCTTTCCCCCTCCCCTCAGGGCTGGTCATGGGGGGCGCCCCAGGGGCAGGGACCTTCCCCTCCCTTAGAGCTGGATGTGGGAGAGGGGGTCTTCTCCCCGACCGTAGACCCCATCGGCGCCAGGGTTGACTATGGGGAGGGCCGCCTCCTTTCCAAGGCATGGACCCACTGGATATTGTGTGGGGAGGGGGTGCTGCTCCCCTTGGCTATAATCACTTCCCATCTTCTCAGGGCTGGATTGTGTGGGGTGGGGGTGCTGCTCCCCTTGGCTATAATCACTTCCCATCTCCTCAGGGCTGGATTTTGTCCCCTTCTCCTTTTCAGGGGCACACACCCCTTCCCTCCAGGCCTCTGGGGCAGTTAATATTGTGGGGATCTCTTCTGCACCCCCCTCCCACTGAAAATGATTGGGAATTCCCTCCTGTAGAAAACGAACATCTTTCTCCCACCTTCTTTTCTAGGGCTGGATTTTGGGGGGGGGCCTATCTCAGGACACGTCCATTATAGGGCCTCCTTCCTGTTAACGTATTTGAAGGCTCTGGAATCCCTTCCCCTCATAAGAGTACCACCTGAGGCTAGCCTCTGCCTTTCTTTGCCAGTATGGAAGTTGTGAGGGGTTTCTTTCTTATCTCCCTACTAAACAGTGAAATATTAATGACTTCCTGGGGCAGACCAGCTAAATGACTCCCAAAATTACTGTATACAGAAGGTGTTGGGTGCTTTCGCCTTCTGATTATGGTAGTTTTGGTTTTAAGAAAAAACAGTAATCCCATTTTATGCAGTGGACACTTTAACTTCATAATGGATGAGTTGAATATCATAGCTCTTTATTATGTGAAGGGTGTTGTGAGACAATGGTATTTGCATAGCCTGAATACCTAATAAAATTTATTCATTCAAAAATGTACTGAGATATTATTGAACTCTTTGAGATTAATCATGGGAATGGCAACGAAAGCTTACATTTTAAAGCAGTCTTATGAAAGACTTCCTTTTCCAATGTCACCTTGCCATTTTTACTGTAATAAAGTGCAGTAGTTTTAGAAATGACTGTTGTGAAATGCATGCTGTTTTAGAAAGTAAATTGAGTTGCTTGTCATTCAGCTGTATTATAAGTTTATTGGAGTTAATGGAGGGGGGGAACAAATAGACTGATAGGATGGTAAATTAATATTTAAGTTAGGATAATAAGTTAAATGTGACTTTGAATTTCCTGGCTTCTGTCAGTTTGTATCAGAATGCCGTTCCTTCTGCTAACATATATTTTCTTGTGCATGCTATGTCATTTAAATCAGGGGTTCTCAACTTTTTTATTTCTGAGACCCTCTTCCACCCCCCCATTCCCCAGCATGCTATAAAAACTCCACAGCCTTCCTGTTCCACAACAACTCTTTTTCTGCATATCCAGTAGATTAAAAGCCAGAGCTGGCATTAGGGGTAGCAAGCAGGGCAATTGCCTGGAGCCCCAGGCCACAGGGGGCCCGCAAAGCTAAGTTGTTCAAGCTTTGGCTTCAGCCCTAGGCAGGGGGGCTCAGGCTTCAGCCCCAGGCCCCAGTGAGTTGAACACCAGCCCTACTCTGTTTTATTTTGGCAGACCTCCCTGAAACCTGCTCCTGGTTGAGAACCACTGAGTTAGATGATATGCCTTACATATAGTATTGTCTTTAGCTCTTGTTAGCAAATGTTTTTGTTGCTTATGATATTATTTTAAAGGACATTACTATGAACTTGAACATTTATAATTTACTTTTTAAATATTTTTATATAAAGGCAGTGTCATATAAAAATTGAGCTGATTTGTGTAATAAACTTAAAATTTAACATCATGCTAATATGGTAGGCATACTTATTCTTCAGACACAGCATCATGAATCAAGAAAAGTTAGCCAAGCTTCAAGCTCAGGTCCGAATAGGCGGAAAGGTAAGAGGAAAACAACATTAAATTCATAGAGAGACCTGCCATATTTTATTTTCATTGTATATTTTAAGGGTCTGAAATAATACTGCTGTTATGATCAGGATCATAGCATGTTGGAGCCTGAAAAGTATCTTTCTTTAAATCCAAAACAATTGGTTGTCAATACATGGATATTTTATTTGGTGACTTCATCTTTTAAATATACATCAGTTTAACGCCTAAGTGTAGAAGGGTGTTTGTGTTTGTAGAAGCTTGTAGCATATAAACTTCATTCAATATGAAAAATACACTTGCCATATTTGTAAGATTTGCTTAAATTTAAGATATTGATTAATTATCTTTCTGGCAAAATGAACTTTGTGCCTTTCTTAAAATAACTTTTGGAAAATAAGGAAGAGAACATCTTGAGAGAGGGGGAAAAAGAAGGAAAATGTAAATGTTTCCTCTTACTGAGAACTTGCTGTAAAACACTTCGAGTTGTAAATAAGCCAGTGTGACTCTTGTATACTGAACCATTTGAAACCCTTTGAAATCTTTTATACTGAAACCCTTAAAAAACCCTAGAAACAAACTTGTCCAGGTAAAGCCTAACATACTAAAATTTTAAAAAGGGTAAACTGAAAAGAACTTCAGGTCATGGGACTTCTCTATACTCTTGGGAGAATGAGAGATGGAACATGCTGGGGTATAATGATTTTAAATTTGTGGAATAGTGTATCTTTTTGGAGAGAATTGTTCAGCTCTGTATCATTTACTGTGAACTTCAGAAAACTGGGCCAGGTTGTCAACCCAGACTTGATAATTATCAGAGCAGCTTTGACAATGTAAGTGCAGTACTCAGCAACTCCTTTTTGTTTAAATTAGTTAGTTGATATTATGGTACATGTGACTGCAATGTCAGATTTTCAGAGTTGCTGACTAATGTTTCTTGCATTGTCTGACTTTTTCAGGGTACAGCTCGCAGAAAGAAGAAGGTGGTGCACAGGACAGCGACAGCTGATGACAAAAAACTTCAGAGTTCACTCAAAAAATTGGCAGTAAATAATATTGCTGGAATTGAAGAGGTATAGTGGTATAATAAATTAATTGCCTTGTCTAAATCGTTCAGTTTAAAAATGACAGCTGGCTAGATGTTGAAATGCTAAGAAAAGTTGGGTCTGATTCTCATCTCACATGGTGTAACTCCCTGACTTCAGTGAAGTTACTCCTGATTTACATAATTGGTGTAAATGATAACGGAATTTGCAGCCTAATTACTTTAAGCTATTGGTATTGGAAACTGGCTGGTTGCCTGTGTTGCCTATACCTTTGAATGGCTGAAAAACAAAATCTACTCATGATTTTTTTTCTTAGTAAAATTGGTTTGTCTGAATTTGATTAGTTAAACTTTTCTGACTCTTAAATTAAAGTTACATGGTAAGCAAAACAGTGTGCCTCATGCTGTACAAAACGTAAAGGAGAAACATAATGTGGACCTCTTTCTAGATTGCAAGACTTGACTACTATTGTGTTACATGGAAACAAACAGAATTGATTAACAATCACATGGAGCAGATTTTTTTTTAAACATTTTCAAAGACACTAAATACTCGCGCTCTCTACATAGAAGTTATGATCCCAGTTAGCAGGATCTGGCCCAACTAGACAGTAATGGAACCTCTTCAATGTTTTTAGAATATCTTATTTAAAAATACAAATTTTACAGGAACGTCAAAGTTATTTTAACATTGACCTTCCTGAGAAAGTTGACCTTCCCATGTGCCATTGTGTACAAATGAAGAGAATGCTGAGATAATATGTAGAGAGAAGTGACCATAAATTAAATGTTATTGCAGTATTTGTCTGAAGAAACATAATACATGTGATTAATTTTAAATTTTGTATTGTGTATGTGGAGGCCTGCTCCTTCAAGAGTCCTAGTGCCTCCCATAGAGTGACTATGAATTATCCTAATTTTCTTTGACTGTTTGAGCACCGTTAGTGTGCTCTGTGCTGTACAAAACTCAAAGATAAACACAGTCCTTGCTTCCCTTTACCCAGAGCTTAAAATCTTAATGCACAGACAAAACTCTTCAGATACAAACTGTTCTGCGAAACTGAAGGGATGATATCTGGACACTGCTAGCTTCCATTTTAATGACTAGGCCCTCACTCCTGAAAGTTGTTCCACTTGGCCAGACCCACATTGACTTTAGAGGGCTCTATCTGTGCAGGACAGCTTGCAGGATTGAGGCGTGGGTGTGTAAGAGCACTTATCAATGAGGTGGGTTAAGAATGGTGAACTGTTTAAGTAAGAATGATCATCATGCACACTGAGATCTGAAACAAGTTCCAGGCGTAAAGGACATCATGCAACTTTGAGACTGTTGACTTATTGTGTAGGAACATTCCCTAGGCACTCAAATCTTCAGTATTTGTTTTTAATCTTAGTCTCTGCCTTTTCCCCATAACATCTCAGTTAAAAACAAATTGAATGGCTATAATAAAACAAAAAAACCACAATGTTATAAATATGCTGCAATTGACTATATTTACCAGGACTTTTTCTTTCCTTTCCTTATTTAAAATAAAGACATTTCCAAAACACTCTTATGTTACACTTATTCTTTCTCAGTTTCAGAAAAAAAATACCCTTCATGTTCTTTCCTTCTCCATCTAGTTTAAAACAAAACCCAGATATACTGTTCCTCTTTAGAGGCAGAAATGGACTAGTGGTCCATCTAGTCACAGTGGCTAATTCCAGATGATTTAGAAGCAAGTGGAAAATCTTCATCATACCTAAGGTCAAGGTCTCAACATGCAAAGGGACATCAGTGTGATTGTGTGGGCATAGAGGTCTGTGCCGGCAGAATTGGGGCTTAAAGATCCCGTGATGTGCATGGATGGATCCCTGCACTCTCATGGATTCCTTTTGACTGAAGTAGGACTTTGTGCAGGTGTAGGGGTCCATCTATGTGCATCGTATTGCAGTATTTGGGCCTATGTTTTCAAGTATTTACCATGGAAGTAGGAGACGCTCTTATTTTTCCCTCTGATCTCTTCCCAGATGGTAATTGGCTTATGCTCTGGAGCATGATGATTTATATAAATTGTCCTTGGCAGGTCACTTTTTAACCAAAACAATTAATTTAACTGTATGATAACACAATAGAACACAGTAATCCATTTGCTTGCTCACGTGCTTATCTGAATACTAGTTTCATAAAGGAACTTCAGCTCTCAAATTTTGCATTTCCATTCAATGTGCATGTCCTTCTGCTATAAACCTATATTCCATTTCCATACAGATTTGGCTAATTACGATCTTTTTTTATTCATTTTTTTTACTCTCTAAGAATTGTAGAAACTTTTCTAAATTCTCTAAATATAGGCTTGAATATTTAAAAATGTTAATATAAACAGTGTTGTTTTGCAGCATTTGTACAGACAAAACTATTAGAGTATATTAGTGAAATGCATGAAATGTACTAATTGTTCTGTATTTAAATAGGTGAATATGATAAAAGATGATGGAACAGTTATTCATTTCAACAACCCCAAGGTCCAAGCTTCCCTTTCCGCTAACACTTTTGCAATTACTGGTCATGCAGAGGCTAAACCGATCACAGAAATGCTCCCGGGAATCTTAAGCCAGCTTGGTGCTGACAGTTTAACAAGTCTCAGGAAGTTAGCTGAACAGTTCCCAAGACAAGGTGGGTGTCCCTAATTGGATCATCTTATTGAAGATTTTAAAAAAGTTGTATCGCCTTTTGGAAAAGGTTGGTGGTAAAATTTTCCAAAGTGCCAGTGTGATGTAGACCCTCTGGAAAACTTTATACTTGCCTAATACTTTGTGTTTTACTAATCCAGATAAATCACCAAAACTATTTTCACAGTAAACTTCACTTGTTCTTAATGAGAGATGACTTTCTCATGCAATACAGTTTTCTTCTATATTAATTATACTACTTTTCCTAACATCTTAACTAGCACAGAGTGTCTGAAACTAAGTACACCTCTACCCCGATATAACGCTGTCCTTGGGAGCCAAAAAATCTTACCGTGTTATAGGTGAAACCTCGTTATATCGAACTTGCTTTGATCCGCTGGAGCGCGCAGCCCCGCCCTCCTGGAGCGCTGCTTTACCACGTTATATCCAAATTCGTGTTGTATCGGGTCGCGTTATATCGGGGTAGAGGTGTATCACTGCATTAGACTTAATGCTTTCTACTTTATGATATGAGTAGGCACCTTAAATCCCCCTAAACTATAACATTATGATCATTAGCTTTCCATGTATTTTCTGTTTGGCTTGCTGATAGATGTTGGATTTTTATCAATTCCAAAAGCACTTTCTATTCTCATCAATATCACCATGATATAAACTGTTCTGCTCTTCACTTAATATTGCTATCCACTTAACAGTATTGTAGTAATGTAATGAAAGGCCTGTTTTCTGTCTGTTTCAAGACTCTGTTATGTAGGCCCAGCTATGTTGAAAAAAAGGCACATTTTTTCAGTTACAAGTTAGGCATGTTTGTCAGTTGTACTGTGTTTTAAAATACCTTGCAATATTGAGTATATGGTTTCATGACTTGATGAAGCATGTCTTCTATTTTCAGGAATATAGATTGAAATATAAAAAAGGTAGATTGATATAAATTATTATTTCTAAACTGAAACTTTTAACTCGATAGAAATTTCTGCAAGAGTTGAAGTAACTCTTATAGGCAGAATAAAAGGTTTGTGATGGCTATACAGATAAAATGCTGGTGCCATAAAATCTGTTGAGGAAGATGCATATTATAACAGTTGGAATAAACTAGTTAATTGATACTTTTAAACATCTTTGATAACACTACACTTTAATATTGAACACTTATTGTAGTGAGATGTTTACCTAAAATGCAGCTTTAAATACATAAAACTAACAGTAATTCAAGGTTCATCTGGATATAGGAGTCAGTTTCTTCTGTTAAGGAATTCATTTTGAAGTAATCATAGTGTTATATAAAATGTTTTCCCCCTCTAAATCCATAATGGGTGCAATCCTCACCACCTCTTCTCCCATTTTCCTTGAAAGAGCAGCCATACACTTTAAACTTATTCTCAAATCATTTAAAAAATTAAACTAAATTACGTTTTTCCTTTTTTTCATTGCACATATTTAATGTCCCAGTGTCTCATCACTTTGTAAAACCTTTAGAACTGTGATACACTGGTAACAGTTTAAAGGCTTTGTCTTACTGAAAGATATACAGTACTTGATGCAGTCTGTATTGTAGCATCACAGTGGACTACTGGAAGGGGTATGTGTGGCGGAGGGGGCAGGAACTGGTGTTTTGAATTTAACATTCTATTGGGGGGAATGCTCTTTGAATCCTGTCAATTTTGAACTTGCTTTACAATTGCTAGGCTATCTTTCCTCTTTCTTAGGAAAAAAAGGTGGAAATGGGGAGTCACTTTTTCAATAGTGTATATTTTTTCATCAGCTCTGATTAAAATATTGGAGGCTTAAGCTTTTAAGTAGTTAGTTTAACTTTGTGCACAATGCTATTGTCTGTATTGTTGTAAACTCCCATATTGGAGTTTATAGTTTTTCATTTCATGTTGTGTATTGATGAAACTAGAGTCCTTACTGCCACACTCATTCAAACAGAGAGAAATCCAATTCTTAATTTCAAAAAAATTTTATTTATACTTTTTAAAAATATTTTTGAACAAGCTCTAAAGGAAGCATAAAAATATATAGATGTAAAATGGAACTAGGTAATACCTACTACTTTTTTTAAGGTCCAACAAATTTACCCATCCCCAAGAGAACCAAGACAATTTAAATGTATATTTTAATTTTCTTATTTTCCCTGTTTTAGAAGAGCCAAGAGTTCAATTCAAGACAGAAACACCAAATAATTTCCTGTTACTAGTAGCCATAAAGAAAAAAAAAATCCAATTTGTCTAAATTTCAAATGGAGACATGAGCCCATTCTGATACATTAAAAATCCTTGCGACCAGTCCACTTTTAGTACACTTCTTAAGATGTTACAGAATTCCTGTGAGTAGCAGGAAGGAAAACTGGTAAGAAGGAATTGTTCTATTCTGTAGTTTTTCGCACTTTTGAGTAGATTTGACAGGTATGCTGTATGTTGAGGGCTCCAGTACTCTTAAAGCTGTAGTTTTATTTAAATAGAACTTACAGGGGAATGATAGGTTTCTTATGGACCCCTGAATGGGAATGCTGTACTTTTCAGAATGTTCTCGCCTTACAGTAGTAACCTCCAAGAGAAATCAGAAGATATCCACTTCCTGTTTTAACCTATAAGTTATGGCTTTTGTTTTGTGAGAGAGTAGTATTGTATAAATGGGACTAACTGTTGTGTTAAAACATATACTTAGTACAAAACTTTTTTATAGTGTTGGATAGCAAAGCAACAAAATCTGAAGACATTGATGAAGAAGATGATGATGTCCCCGGTAGGTTTACTAGCTCATTCTATTTCTTCAATTTGAGATTATTAGTTACCATTCTGATATATATTTAGATTTGTGCAGTTATATTTCTCTTGCATTTAGAGAGGCAGTTTGGTATAATGGACTGATCATGGAACTGAGATAAGGAACTCCTGAATTGCAGATTTCACACTAATTTATCGTGTGGCCTTGGGCAAATCACTTAACCTATCTGTGTCTTACCATCTGATTAGCTATTTAATATTTGTACAGTGGCTTCAGGATGCAAAATGCTATATGAATTTTAAGTAGTAATCATTGGATTATTTTTTCAGATCAGACTATTTAAATGCATGCTTATTTCTGTAATAGGAGATACTAAGCTCTACCTACTGTCAGGTTCTGAAAATTCTCTTAAAAATAAAATCTTAAACTGGGAACTTATAGCCACGTGCCATTGTTTTTAGCCTTGTTCTTTTGAGTAAATTCTTGGAAACTATTAATTTGTGTTTTTAACACAATGATCTTCTCTATTCATCAGTGTAGTTTATTATCTAAGGCAATAAAGAGATAGGAGACTGAAATTCGATCTCGAGTTGACATGCTCTGTGACCTTGAGGGGCTGTAGGTCTATTCTAAAGTTTCTACCCAACTTCACATCTAAATCCTAATTTTAAAAGGTGCTAAGCACTCACCAGTCCAAGTGAAGTCAGCAAGCGCGCCTCTGAAAATGAGATCTAGGCATCTTATGTTGAGCATCCAAAGTTAGTGGATGTTTTAGAAATTTAGATCTTAACCTTCCTGTGCCTCAAGTTCTTCATTTTTGCAAATGATACCCCTTTTGCAAAGTCCTTTGAAATCTCTAGGTGAAAAGCACTATGTAATCGTTAAGTATAATTAATAACTATTCGGTGTCTTAGGTCAAGTTACATAGTTTCTTTAAAAAATATGAAGACAGTGTTATTGGGGAAATGACTCTATTAAATATTTCCATCTCTTTCAGATCTCGTAGAAAACTTTGATGAAGCATCAAAGAATGAAGCGAATTAAATCATTAATAGTTCTGGAAGCTGGCATGGACTAGATTTAAGAAATCAGCTATGTGGTTCCAAAGTTTTACGGAAACAGAGAACATCACCTGTTAATAGTTCAGTAATATAAATATTTTGTATTTTAATTATGCTGTTTGTTCAGCATTTTCTGTCAGTTGATTTTGCATTTTGCACTTACTCCCAGGATCTACTTTTTCGGTCAAAAAATAAGAAATGTCAGTGCAGTTTGAGGGTGTGTGCATGTGCATATGTGTATGGTGTGGGTGTACATATAGTGGAGAACAAATTGGAGAACAGTTCTATTTAACCTTCCCTTTGCCCTCAGAAATAGAAGTAAAACAAATCTTTACAGTTGTTACTTTTTATTTCCACCAAATAGTGCACAGAAATTGGTGAAAAGTGAAAGTCTTACTTGTCCACATTTCATTAATTCAAGGCATTCTGCCATTAAGACTTGGGTTTAATTTGCTGTGTTAACTATTGTACTTGCCAATATGTATCTCTTCCATGTTGAAAATGTTCACATGCTATTTGCTATCAACCTCATGTTGATTCCAAATGATACCAAAGACAGGATATTTACAGCCTGTTTGGTATGGTAACATTTTAAAAAATCAGACCTAGAAGAGTTTGCTTATTTTTCTTTTTAAAATTCCTTTCTCTCTCGCTGTCTCCCTCTATTCCTCCTTTAACTTTAGCCAACTCTATCAGCCTTCATTTCGAGTCCCTTATTATAGAACTGATGTTTGTTCAACCCATTTCACATAGACTAAGCAGTATGTTCTCCTCTTGATTATGTGGGTGTACTTCCCAGGAATATTACTTGCTAATTTTAAGAGGAGATTAGTTCTCTCTACCCTCCAGAAGAGCTAGGTTGAGTCAGTTCTTGAACTTGGACATCCAGTTGGTAACAATTCGGTGCATTAGTTTTGCACAATAACATACTGTTGCTTAAAGGAGCTTGTTTGAGCTGTTCCAGTGCCATAACTGCAGCTACTAGGAGCTGACAAGGCACTGTCATTCTCCAGGGCACTAAAAATTAGGAGTGTCTTGCTAATGATATTTAATGTGAGAGAAAGAGGTCATTGATCATATTGCTGTAGCTTCCTGCTGGACAGTTTGTGCAATGACTCTGAAGGGATTTTTTTGGCCTATCTGACTTTGCCTATAACCTACCTCTAGGTTTGGTATCATGGCTATAGTAGCTTATTAAAAACCACAAACCTTCCGTAGGCATGCAGAGGACTTTGGAGGTATCACTGGTATACTGCAGTATTTTCTGAACCTTCCTTCAAAATGCTCAATGTGAATCCCTTTGTCAGAGGCTCTTTGAAGGTGCTTGATGTAACTTGCATTACAACATAGTTGGCATCACTGTTAACCTGTGTCAAGGGCAGCTGTGGCTTAGGAAAGCCATTTTTCTCTAAATCTATCATCTTAACTATAGCTTAATTCTGAGACATATCAGCTTTCTACGTAGGTTCGTACACTAGATAACAGTAAAATACAAGGCTATCAGTACACGAGAGTTCTAGTGACATCAACGTAAACTGCAGAAGCAGAGCTCTTGTGGTTTGTCATCTGGACTCAATTTATTTTATAGACTTGTTCAGTTTTCCTGTTATATTTTATATAATACATGGATCTTACTACAAAATAAAACAACAATACAAAAGAGGAAATGTTCCCTCTTGTGTGTCATTTCCTTCTCCCAGTAGTACCTGTTGAGGAACGTGTTGATGCAGCTGCTGCTTTAAATAGCATTACATTCATTGTCATGTTGCATTTGATAACTAACAGGAAAGCTTAATGGATTGGGATAGATCCTGCAATACTTTGAGAAAGCCCTTAGGATTCTCACCTTCTCCACCCCTTTTCCCATTCGGACTAGATGGGACTCCCTTCACTCTCATGGCTACTCCAACCTTCTGCAGATTGTTGCTCTTGGTTAATGAAAATCTCTTATTCTTTCACACACATACAAGCTGAGCAAACTGCCCTTCCAATGCCTCTTCTGGCCCAGTGAGCAAAGAAAGGAGACTGGGAAACAACCTTTCAGTTTTGCAGAGCACTTCCACTAGTTAAGTGGCATGAATGAAGAACATTTAAAAGTTGCAACTGCACTGACTTTACAGATATCCGGCATATTTTTTCACTACCAATCATTTAGTCATTGAAAATCCACATATTGTAGTATAAAGCATTGATTTCTGTAATAGCAAGTGTGGTTAAAAAATATTTGGAAGAGTAAAAACAGTAAGAATCTGGGGTAAAAATGATTTGGTAAGTTTGTAATCAGACTTACTGATTCATGCGCAAAAGAGAATCTTTTTGATTTTTGTTATTTGGTCATTGTAACCATCATTGCTTACCAATGTTTGGAAACCAGCAAACTATATGGGCTATGTAAACACATTATTTTTCTTTTTTTACTGTATCCAAAAACTGTTGACCACTTTTGATTTGCTGCTGAAATGCTAGAGCTTATAGAAATCCATTAAACTGATTTTAATTGAAAATAACCCACCAAGGCTCTTGTGGAAAATAGCTAGTGTTCCTTTATATATCGCTAGGAAGTGACTGGAACAACCTTTGTGCACACAGACAGGGGTATAGAAAATTGAGTGTGTGTAGTATAAAGGCGCCTAATTTTGAGATGTATGAATACTACATTAAAGGTGCCAGGTGTGTGGTTTTCTTTACACTATGGGATCCAGTGTATCCATTTGGAGCGCTGAGGATTTCCTATTTACAACTCATTTCAGTGATCCATTCTGAAGGATGACTACACGGGACTATTTAAGAACCCTGTCATTACTTCCCTTGAGCAAGACGTTGTTGAATTACCTGATGCCCCTTTTCTTTCCTTGCTTAGGCAGACTACAGCACCTGCTAATCTAGATTGCACAAGCCAATATGTTAACTTAGTTCTCTGCTGGGAGCGAGTTACATGGTTGTGGCGTCCAACTCTTGAGAAAACTCCTGTGCTCATGAATCTTCTGCTTCTGGATGAGAGTTTTGTTGTTGCAGTGAACATAGCTGTAAAAGGTCATGGGTGGGGAGGGAAAGTTGATCTTGAATTGAACTCTGTATTCATGGGATGCTAGGGCAGAGTTTGAAGCATTGGGTTATGTGCTCATGGTGACCTGAGATGCTCTGTAGATGGGCTGTTGTGGTTTATACCAGCTGAAGCAGTATCAGGGGTGTGGCTTTACTCCTAGATATAAAGTGAAATAATCAAGCTGGAGATTGTAAGTGGGTGTTTCACTGTTGCTAAGTCTGCCCAATAAGGTATGCAATCTTCTGGCCCGCCAAAGATGGAAGTGGCCAATTTTTCATTGCTGTGGCTGTTTGGTTGTCAAGTAGCATCTAAATGGATCTGAAGGCTACAAACTGATGTAAAAATCTGTGGGCAGATGCCCTTAGTTTTGGGGGATGTTAAAGAGGAGGCAAGTCCTTGACATCACTCTCCACTTCCCTCCAGCATCATTTCCATTTTGCCTCGGTTCAGCTTTATCCCACTGATCTCAGCTAGTCTTTAAGAAAACTGGGAGGTTGTGTTGTTTACTTTTTGACCTTTCCTAACACAAATGTCTGTCTACAAGGAAGATAGAGATGCTTCCTTCGCTATACTGGGTCTTGAAATAAAGCATCAAGTCATAAAATTACCAAGCTTCAATGAATATATTTCTGTAACAAAATATACAACAGAAGAAAGTTGGCCTCAAATTTTCTTTAAAAAACAATTGTAAATGTAGTTTATGCTGAAGGAGCTCTTGTTAGAACAAGTAATTTGGCTCTTGCCACACGTACTTTCCATTTGTAATTATAATTGTTCATTTGAATTAGCATAAAATACCATTTAGCTTTTCACAGGTTCTTTTTAGATATTGGAACCCCGTCAGTACCTGGCCCAAGCCGGGGAAGCTAATGATCCAACCAGTGGACCAAATTCGGTAATGAATCCTAGTCGCATCACAGTCGAATCCTGTGGCACATTGCGTGTAAGCATTTAAAAAAAAAAATCCCCACACATTTGCACGAGGCATAGCGTTTCACAGTATAAGCCATTTCAATGAGGGCAGTTATCAGCCATATAACAGATTTCATTGCTGTCCAAAATGTTACAAAAGGGTGGTTCTTCAATTATTTTTTTAACCAAAAAAACTCCCTGATGCTGTTGACCTTTGATCCCCACTGCCTTTAAAAGATTATATAGTTAATGTTGTTATGCTGTCCAAAATATTCCTCCTCTTTGAAATTAGACTCAATCTAATCATCTTAATTTTATTTTACTTTTAAACCATAAAAATTGAAATTCAGCTGACATTAAGATTCTGATTTTTAAAGCTGCAAAAACCAAAGAAATTCTGGTTTAAGGCTGAATCTGTATATTCAGGGGCTTAATTGTACTGTATAGGTAGGCAAAGTGTTCTTTCCAAAGTCTTGTCTCCTGCCTCAAGATTACCTTCAGGACACTTGAATGAGAAGAAAAGGGCATTAATATAAAATGAAGAATTGGAGATGGCAATCATCTTTGAAATAATCACCGAAGAACTGAATATTAAAATCAGGATGAACATGGAGAAGTTGCCAGGCCATGCAAAAAAAAAAAAAAATCACTACATATGTGATGGCATGTACAGCAATACACATAAAGGCCAAGTTACAGTCAGCAATGAGAAGAGGTGAATTTGGCATTCTTGTTTTGTGATGGTAACAATGATGCTTTTATCATGTATAGAATGAGGGAGTGAAAAAGATGTAAGTACCAACACTCTTAGCTGTACATTCAATTGATATAAAATAGGTAATCTTAAATATACAGTAATCACTGAAAACTTAATGAATGGGGATTGACAGATTCAAGGGAAGAGAAGTTCTAAACTGGATTCTTGTATCTTAGGATTTCATGTGCATAAATGTAAATGATAAATATTTAAAAAAAAACAAAAAACTGTTTTACTAACTATCTAAAATCCCCAAAAGACCTATCTTAGGTTTATACTCTGCTTTGTTGGCTATTGAGTCCTCTGGGAACATCCTGAGGATTGGACAAATAAAACATTGGAATTTCATCTGATTTACTACTGAAAACTTTTTGAGATACATTATTAGTTTGCTACCCCTGAATTTGTATGCAATGGAAAGGAGTGCACACAGTCAGCAATACGTACTATGTAATGTCTTGGATTTTCATAGCTAATCTACTCCGTATTCAGCCTATTTTTTACAGAATGAGTGAGAGCTTCTATCACAGGCTTATTTAATTACCAGTATCCTGAAATTTTTCCCATGGCATATAATACCAACCTTGATCTTGGTTTTTAATCCTAAGAGTCCAAACAATTACATGCTCTTCATTGTTTCGTACAAAAAGGTTACTGCACCTGGCCATTTCATACTATTTAATACTATAGATAATTGAGAGACTTCTGGTTCCAGATTGGTGAGTAACCCTTCTAGCAATTGCAATAATGTGTGCTTTAGGAGTGAACTTTTTAACTGGCTTATGCATATCTTACCAGCTGTAATACTCTATTATGGTAAATAAAACTATGCATTAGTGAGGTTTCAAAATCCTGACCAATAAAGAAACAGAAAAACTCCAATCACATGTGTGGTAATAGAATAGGCAGTGTTTGCTTGTGTTTAGAGCATGCGACTAGGACTTGGGAGATCTGGGTTTTGTTTCTAACTTTGCCACTTTTTGTACATCTTTGACCAATGTACTTAACCTCTCTTTGTTAGTTTCTAGAGCTGTAAAATGGGGATAATGTACATTTTCATAAATTACTTTGAAATCATCAGAGACATAAGTGGTAAGTATCGATACTGTTATTTTATTACCAAATATCTTTGAGCAAGTAAGGGAATTTTGAAACCTCACAATGTAGTCTGTGCTTTTGAAAAAAAGAAAAGTGGAATTTTGTCTGATAAATATTGTCAGCTAAATAAAGATTATCTTTTGGACAAAATCTACATGATCACTAATGACGACTGACATTATATATGTTGGGCAAACTAAATGCATAATACACCTGATTTCAAAGAAATACAGAATGCATATACTGCTGTAACTAAAAAATATAAAATATTTTAAATGCAATGAAAAATTGGAGTTGTATTTTGATTTTGTCACAATTGATTTTCAATTTTTCAATCTTAAGGTTATTACTTAGTTTTGTCTCCTGAGGATTCCTTCTTAATTGGTCCTATCTATTCGTAATATTCACTAGTTTTCCTGAAGGTTTGGTTTGTAAATCAGAACATAGAGCTTAGAATGACATTTACTGGCATTTTATAAAAACTTTTTTTTTTTTAAAATCCCTTGCTTTTGACATCTTTGTAAGTCTCTGCCATGCATTTTGAGAGGAATGTGGTCATCCCAAACTCATGATGACAAACTTTATTGCATTAGCTACATCAAATGCAACATGAATTATATGTCACTGAAAAATATGACTACAATTGAAGGACTATTTCACATGGTTTTCATCTTCTTTTGTAAGGTGCAGCAGTAACATTAACTACTTTAAAAGCATGCATTGGAAGCAATCAAAGTTCCATAGAACATTTTAAGTCCCCCTTCAACACAGCATATTCCTGGGCTCAATAACATATCTGATATTAAAGGGATACTACACTATATAGGAGATTAGAGTGTGACACGAAGATGATGTATTAAAATTAGAAAATAGACATGAGCCAAATCCATATGCTGTTTGTAACAATGGACTAAATTCATTCCTGATATATCACCAGTGCAGGAAGTCTGTTACACCAGAGGTGAATCACTGTAAGACCAATCTTCTAATTGGAGGAGGGTGGCTCTTGGTTCCTTTAGTCGTTGGGGAGCTCTGTCACCTTTGAAGGGCTAAGCGTAGGTGAAGCTGAAGTTCTCTATTACTGAAACTGGCTGGCTTCAGGCTGGCTCCCTTGTTATCATTTGAAGATAGTGCTCTTGTTTTGTCTTAAACAAGTAAACAGACAGATGGCTCTGAGGAGCAAGATTATACTAATTAAATAATCCTGCCTAACTAAATTCAAGGATGCAGAGCAGAAGCACATCATGACAATAGCCAGAACTAGTGATGACAACTGGCAGAAATAATTGCTGAAACAGAAAAACTCTTAAGTATGTGCAACTTTCCCTTTAAGTAATGTATTTTTTTCTCCTCAAACACCAGTTTGCAGAGACTGAAGTGCCTTGTGGATTTATAAAGAAATAGTGGGGCAGTACTGCCCATCAACAGTTGGATGGGCAAGGAGAGCAATCGAAGACAGATTCTTAAACAGGTCTTGCTGGTAGATCTGTGAGGGAATGTGGGCTACTGGTTAGAGCAGAGTACTGGGATACTGGATTCTATTTTTGACTGTGGCATCGATTGACTGTGTAAATTTGAGGGAAGTCTTGTAACCTCCATTGCCTTGGTTTTCCTTTTGTTTGTACAACTGGAGTTCCTACCTCCCTGTCTCACTTGGGTGTACTGCCGGGGTCAGTTAATATATAAATCACTATGAGATTTTTTTGGGTGAAAGGTACTGTAGGAAGTGAAAATGTTATACAAGCTGTTCCAGTTCCACACGATAGTTAAACACAATTGTTTCAGAAACCAACGTCTTCTCAGTATTTATGCTAGAAGTCTATCTGTTTACAGCTTGTTACATTGAACCCTCTCTACTACACGTGATTCTGTCTTGGTACATGATTATCTGTTAGCCTCTCACACATGATGGAGGTACATGTCCCTCTGAACCTCGTTTAAAGAGAGTTCATTTATTATCCTAAACATAATTATATCCTGGGAGTAACAAGAAAATAACAAAACTAATGTAACTAATCAAGATCTATTCTAGGGCTTCCCAAACTTTGTGTCCCAACTTTGTCACACGGCTGCTCTGTTTCTTGCAACATCCTTGTGGATACTAGAGCAATTGCTTACGTGGAAAAGTGATATTAGAAAGTATTTAATGTATTTCTAGTTTCTTTTTAATGCAATTTAGCATCTGGAGAAAAAGGAAGAGCCAGTGCCATGTGACCAGCTCTCCAGGGACCACCAGCAAGTGCTTCACAGGCTACAATCTGAGAACATCTGATCTATTCTAAAGACCATGTGTTAAGCTGCAAATGTCAAAATGTTGATAAACATAGGTAAGTGCAGGTTCGAGGCTTCGGGGATTGGCAATGGAATAACGAGTCTTTTCAGTACAAGTCTCTGACTAGGACACTGTGCCTAAGGATTCCACAACTCATTCTGCCTGGGTGGAGACGTGCACCCCACGCAGAGCATGTCACAGAATTAGGACCTGTGTTTAGTCTCTATTATCATCTGATATTTGGCTGGTTACTGATGTGAAATTAATTGGTGATTTCCATTCGGTAGAGAAGTGTTTGCGTTACAATCGACATCCCTTTTGGCAGCCTGAGGAGAGAGGCCAATGAACACATGGAACTTGGAACCTGAAGCTTATCCCTGCTGGTGTTCCCTACACATTTGAGACATATTGGCTTGGCAGGACAGCACATGGAAGCTTGCGCTGCTGCCTACAGTGTACCTAGTCTATGCAGAAGGAAAGCACTTGCAGCTCTAGTGCTATCAATCTGGCACCTTTCACAAGCATTACATTCACTGAATACCAAGATGGGGGGAAAAAACATTAGAAACATAACCAATCAGGTCAAATACACTAACCTGCATTTTTAACTACTGTAGTTTCTTTGAATGTTTAACAGGTGTTATTTTTAAACAGCCATTTAAACCTGAGAGAAAGGTGATAAGATGTGAAGTAAAGGCAAGTTTGTGATGTGAAGGAGTTGCCCTGCTACATGTACGTGGAAAAAAATGTATGCAATGTGTAATCCTTACTTCTGCATCCTTCTGATCCAAAAATGCACAGCACCCAGTGGTAGGTTTGCTTTTGAGGTACACATCATGCAAGCCAACAAAGATTCAGTATGAAAAAAGTGTGTGAAGCTATTAAAGTTTTGAACTGTCTCTAAATTGATGTTACATCAGCAGCACAATCCCAGAATTTACTCCAGGCGTTGGCAAACTTTCAGAGGTGGTGTGCCGAGTCTTCATTTATTCACTCTTAAAATTTCGCGTGCCAGTAATAATACATTTTAATGTTTTTAGAACGTTTCTTTCTATAAGTCTATAATATATAATTAAACTATTGTTGTATGTAAAGTAAATAACATTTTTAAAATGTTTAAGAAGCTTCATTTAAAATTAAATTAAAATGCAGAATCCCCCGGACTGGTGGCCAGGACCCAGGCAGTGTGAGTGCCAATGAAAATCAGCTCGTGTGCCGCCTTCGGCACATGTGCCATAGGTTGCCTACCCCTGATTTACTCCATAGTGAAATTTTTGAAATATTTTTTAAAAGGCCCTACTTCAAATGAGTTTAAAATGGCGTTTAATTTAAAAATACCCTTACATTGTGTACAGCTGTCTTTTTACCTATGAAAAACAATGGAAAAACCAAAGTGTATTTTCTGCTCAGTTTTAACAGCTTACATTGTTACTAACTATTCTACTCTGTCTGAGAGTTATAATTACCAATGCAAAAGAAAAAGCACCAGTAAAGAAACTTCTGCAGAAGTTCTTTCTAGAGAGAACAATTAGGGTTTTAAACAATATTTTTTTCTGAATAAGGTTTCTGCTCCTTTGTGTATCTAATACAACCTGCTTCCTAAAAGATGGATCCACAGGCTTGCAGATTTCCACTTACTGGTTATTTAGGTGTTTTGTTTAAACTTGAATTCTGTTATGAGAATTTCATTGAAAAATGTCATATTAACTCCTCAGAAATTACTAGAGCTGAGCAAATAACTTGCAGCAAATACTGTGTTCAAATTTCCATGCTTTTTTGTTTGCAAAGTTTTTCAAGCAGTCTGATTTTTCAGTTATTTGAAATGATATATCATCTGTGAATACAAAAATACCTTAATCTCCATTTATACTTCTGCCTTTTATCGGTTGTAGGGAACAATCCTGCATTGGCAGGATGTAATTATCTGCCTTTTCCATCTTTGAGTTCTTACAGTTTATCTAATTACTTTAAAATAATTTCACAATTCAACTGTTCCTCCCAATGTTTTGAAATGGGCTAAATTTTCCAGAAAATGTTTCAGCTATTATTTTCTGTATAAAAGGAACATCAAGATTCTAATGCATAGATTCTAGCCATAACATTTCAAGTCCCACCTATCCCCACATAGTCTTAACTATGTTCAGAAAATAAATAAATGAATAAACCCATTCTACCGGCACTTTAGGTAGCCTGTATTTTGCTGCTAGGGCAGATAGATTATAGAGGTGTTGCATAAAATTAAGCACAGTGGTGCCTGTAACAGGAAAGTGAATTTTCTACACGGGATAGTTTGTTCCTTGAAGCAGAGGCCATTCAATGTAGATCCACCATAAACACCCTTGCTGCTGGCGTTTTTCCACTATGAAAGCAGGCGTTTTTCATAGTTTTAGCTGCATAAGCACTTTACAATTTTTGCATTAAAATGTTTGACGTTAATTAGAGCTAAACATCTTTTATTGTTTCCTTAATGGTTCAGAGTACCACAGCCAAGCATGTATCCTCGCTCCTGTGTCATGACTGCTTATCTCATCCTGCTTGCCTTCACTGTAAACAATGTTACTCACTGACCAAGAGGCAGAATAGTTGATTCTAGATTGAGTGATGATATGAGATGCACTAATTATTTCAAACTGTTCGAGTCATTAGACTTACTATGACTTCCAATAGCCAGTCCTTGTCTGGCAAAGCAAAATCTTCCTTCAGTAACCAATTTGGACTATTATCAATTCAATGCCAGGCTTTTCTTGCCTTGAATAATCAAGATCATGATTAGTAGAGAGAGGTGAATAATCAAAACATATCCATGGACTCTTTGTAAGAATTTTGAAATGAACTTGCTTTGATTCTGATTCTGTGTTTTGCTCATTGCAATAATTTTAGAAGTTTAAGTTTTACTGGTAAAAAGGTTAACAGGCACCACATTTCATACTTACCCATTGGAGTGTTTGCAACAATTAAAGTGGAATAAACATTTTAAAAATGTCTGAATGATAAATCTGAGCAAATTGTGATCTGCTGAGGCTGTCAGAGGGTTAGTGTTGCTTGGTGGATGTTGAGGCGATGTCTGGGTGAAGCTTCCCAAGTTTTATTTCTCATGAGACCCTACAAAACCTACAGTATGCCCCTGCGATTTAGCAATGAATAAATAAGTCTGTGTCTTATAGAAGTAATTACATTTACCTAAGAAATGTCCTTTTGCTTATTAATCTGGTGCCTCTCTGTTCTGTTTTGCGAAGTCAAAACATCACCCCACAGCGAAAAAAAGAGATTTTTGCAGTGCTACTAAGTTTGTATGCGTAATAGTGACCCTGGCCTATGTACATATACTTGTGCCCACATGCACATGCTTTATAGTGAGTGGAGTTTGTCCACTTCATGCATCAAAACAAAACTGAAGTCCCTTGAGCTGGCAATTACGACTTCTGAAGACTCTGTGTTCACTACCCTTGTTGACTATTTAATAAATGATAGTCTGTGCCTGCATATCTGTCTGGCTTTCTTGCATTCATATTTCATAGTGGAAGGGAGATAAGGACTGGAAAAAAAATCACTGCATAAATACAGTTGCCTTGGCTGAGTTAGAGTGCCTCTGTACTAAGTCAGTTTTTTCTTTTGATCTTGCTGTGGCTTAGCATGTCACACAGCATCACTGTTTCGTGGCTGCATCAGTGCATTCTGGGGCTCCGGAGTCACCTGGTTTATAGTGCTGAACACCACTCCTGGAGTCCGGAAATTAGGGGTACACTGAAGTACAGAAAGAAGTTGGAAGCACTGGCTGAACCAAGGCAGCTGCAATTTTTGTGGCTTACATGCTATACTAGGGAGAAATTGCTGTAGACTAACATAGTTCAGCCATGCCTGAGCTCAAGATCTGTTCCAAGAATTGCTACTAATGCCTGTAAAACTCCTAGGATGACTGTCATGTGAGGATACAAGACAGTGAATAGCTGCTGCAAACTCAAGGGTGATTTAATCAAGTTTGTTTCAATTCTTTTTCAGCTACTGTAGACAAGGCTAAAAGTTTTGTCCTCAGAGAAATGGCATATTACCACCCACAGGGAGAGGCTAGCTTGATCCACCCAACACAAGCTCCCAGAGAAATGGAAATATGTGAAATCCTTTAACAGTCCCCATTTGGGAAATTCAATTGAAGGTGTTTCTGATCTGTGCAATCTGAGTCCCTACACTTCACTGACCACCTGCTTCCCTTTCATTACTCATAATTCAGATTCACCA
This sequence comes from Terrapene triunguis, assembly GCF_002925995.2. NCBI lineage: Eukaryota > Metazoa > Chordata > Testudines > Emydidae > Terrapene > Terrapene triunguis. The sequence continues at coordinate 4,680,471 of NW_020664454.1, read as the reverse complement.
TTCTCAATATCCTCTTATTAATTGTAAACACTTGCTCTCTACCTTGGATATCTTCTCTTACTCATACTAGACACTCTATTTATTATCTTCCTAATTTCTGCAGCCACTCCCCTGAACACTACATGTATCATCACTCTGGTTGTGCTGGTCTTGCAGGTGGCATTACCAATTGCCTTCAGTTCCACATTTAATTTTCATTCCCATTCCATTTCCTCTTCTGTTCCATGGCCCTCAAGTATCAAACCATCTTCTATACCCTCTACGACAGCCAGAACTGCCTTCCTGATGGATTTTCTGGATCATTTTATCATTATCCTTTTCCTCCTCAAGGCTGCTCGCTGCCAAGGTAAAAACTTCCATGTTTTCATCAATGAAACAAGCTCAAAAGTTCTTACGCATTTTTAATACAGTCTTTATTCAGGTAAAATGGAGCAAGGCCTCCAGGATTCTGTCCATTATGGTTTATTAGCATCATCAATGTAATTGGCCCTTTGCAAACTATAAAGGGAGCCATTCCTTTGTCATCAGTTTCCCACTTCTTACAGTTTTCTCCTTTCTGGATAGTTTTGGAAAGGTCCAAAGAACAAGACATTGAGGAATGGTTTGAGATTGGTTGTGTAGTCTTCATTTCTGTTTCTAGAGGGTAGCTTGATAGCATATTGGGGCATTTGTTTTGTGAGTTTCTCTCAAGGGTTGGTTCAAACAAGTGGTGTCCTTGTCTTCTCCCCCGCATCTTCCCTCCCCCGAGTAATTATTCTTCCACCCTCTCTTACAATTTTCTTTATATATTTTTTTAAATTTTCTTTATAAAAATACACTGTTTCTATCAGTGAGAACAGGTTGATTGGGACAAGGCATGAGGGTGCATGGGGCAGACTGCTAGGGCAGAGGAAGGACAGTGACATGGAAGGTGGGGGAAGAGGGGTGCACGGATAAGATAGAAACAGCAGGCACCATGAAGTTCCCCCACATGGGCTGTGTGAGAAGCAGAGATAGTAGCAATGGCTGGGAGTGGAGAGGAAGGGGGCCTGGGAATAGCTCTGAGGTGATGGCACCATAAAGTGGCTGAGGTGAGTGGAACAGTAACAGTCGGGGTGACTAGAAGAAGCCTCTATTTGGTATAGGAGGTAAGGGAACTGGGGACTCAGGAAGGAAAGGAGACTGCCCCATTCTCCTCCTTCCCATCCAGTATCCCTTTCTCCACTGCTGCCTTCTCTGATGTCTGCCTCCTGTCTCATTGGACAATGGGAAGTTGTCTTAGGACTGCGCAGATCTAAAGCCTTGCTTCAGGCCCATGAGGCACAGCATGGGCTCAGCTCAGCCATCCCACACTCATTATGTGATGTATATTAGAGGAGTGAAGAGCAAGCATGGGCACAACTCTGACTCTCTCTCCTGACCTGTGGAGGCCCTTTCCAAACAAAGTGACCTGTGACCACATGTTCGGTAACCACTCAGAACCATCCCTATTTTCCCCTATCCCGACCTCTAGTCATAAATTATGTAATTAAACTGCCAGTTGGTTAAGCTTACCTCAGCATCCCTCCACCTTAGCAGGTCTATCTAAGGCACTCTTCAGAGTCTATGTGTACTACTCTGGAGTTAGATGGATGGCTTGTTTTTTAACCTGATCACCTTACCTCTGGATCTCCATACTGGCCTGGGGAAAGGGCTTCAGAACTGAACAGCGGCCTCATGAACAGGAGTACAGAATACCAACACTGGGCTTTTGCCCTTTCTGATTGTCTGTTTTAAGTAGACAGGTAAAAATCACCTCAGGCCCAAAAAATGTTTTTGTCATATGAATAATGTGTCCCACAGAGAGCAATATAAATGAATAACTGCCTCCTTGGCAAGTTTATGATGTAGGGTGTTTCATGTCAGCACTACTGCCTGCTTTACTTTTCAGAGTATTAAAATGTGTGTTCTGTTTGCAGCTTGACTGTTGATAATTAGAAAGCAGCTTCACTGTGATCCATAAACAATACAGGCTGTAGGCAAACTAGTGTTTTAACCTTATGATAACAACTAGCTGAGGCCAGTCATAAGGCAGGATGTAATCAAGTCATGTGCTAGTTGCGGCATTTCAAGCACTATTTCTACATTTCAATCATAACTTGTCCAGTGAATGCATGTTGTTGTACATATGCTTCCCCTTCCCTCCCACTACCTTTTTAAAAGTTGTTATTTTCAGATTATAGTAATTGTAAGAAAATAAAAAAACCCACCTGTTCCTGACAGAAGTGGAAATGGAATCAACAACACTTTCCCCTTGCTAAACACATCTTCATGGATTTGTGAAGGCAACTTGTGTTATGGTAAATTGTGTGGTGTGAACAAACCGTCTTTCCTCTAAGAGATGTCCAAGGCCTGTTGCTCATCGATTCAGTGGCCAGGTGGACAGTACAGTTGGCTATCTGATAAATTATTTGAAAAAACAAAGCCATTTTTGATGCCTGCAGAACAAATGTCAAATTTGTTTCTGGAGCTACTTCAGTGGAATTACACTTTGGATTTGGTCCCATGTATATTTTACTAGTGAAGGACATGCTGATATCAGTTCAGTGACAGGGACATCTGCAACTCAATCATCATTTCACCCCATACATAACAATCTTTGAAATGTAGTGTTGAAGTCAACCTTAAGAAGTTATCAACTCCAGCCTCTTGGGCTGAGGCAGGACCAAGTAATCCTAAACCATCCCTGAGAGATGTTTGTCCAACCTGTTCTTAAAAACCTCCAATGATGAGGATTCCACAGCATCCCTTGGAAGCCTATTCCAGAGTTTAACTACCCTGAGAGTTAGAAAGATTTTCTTAATAGCTAACTTAAATCTCCCTTGCTGCAGATTAAGCCCTTTACTACTTGTCGTACCTTCAGTGGGCATGGAGAACATCTGATCACCATCCTCTTTATAACAGCCCTTTACATATTTGAAGACTATCTGGTCCCCCCAAGTCTTTTTTCCCCCCTCAAAATTAAACATGCCCAGTTTATTTAATCTTTCCTCATAGGTCAGGTTTTTCCTAAACCTTTCATCTTTTTGTTGCTCTCCTCTGAACTTTTTCCAATTTATTCACATCTTTCCTAAAATGTGATGCCCAGAATTGGATGTAGTCCTCCACAGCTGAGTAGAGCAGGACAATTAACGCCCATGCCTTATACGTGACACTCCTGTTAATGCTCTCCAGAATGATATTAGCCTTTTTCACAACTGTATCACATTGTTGCCTCATATTCAATTTGTGATCCACTATACCCCCCCCCCCAAGTTCTTCAAGTCATGGTCCCTATATGTATTCCAAACATGGGTGTGCATGTGTACCATACGCTGGAGCCAGAAGGTTTCTGTAGCAGTGTCTGTTCATAGAATCATAGAATATCAGGGTTGGAAAGGACCTCAGGAGATCATCTAGTCCAACCCCCTGCTCAAAGCAGGACCAATCCCCAACTAAATCATCCCAGCCAGGGCTTTGTCAAGCCTGACCTTAAAAACCTCTAAGGAAGGAGATTCCACCACCTCCCTAGGTAACCCATTCCAGTGCTTCACCACCCTCCTAGTGAAAAAGTTTTTCCTAATATCCAACCTAAACCTCCCCCACTGCAACTTGAGACCATTACTCCTTGTTCTGTCATCTACTACCACTGAGAACAGTCTAGATCAGAGGTGAGCAAACTACGGCCCTCGGGCCACATCCGGCCTGCGGGACTGTCCTGCCCAGCCCCCAAGCTCCTGGCCTGGGAGGTTACCCCGGCCCCTCCCCTGCTGTTCCCCTTCCCCTGCAGCCTCAGCTCACTCGCTCTACCGCTGGCGCAATGCTCTGGGCGGCGGGGCTGTGAGCTCCTGGGGCAGCGCAGCTGCAGAACCGGGCCTGACCCGATCTGTGCTGCATGGTGGCGGCGGCAGCGGCATGGCTGGCTCCAGCCGGGCGGCACGGCTGTAGCACTGCCAGCCACCGGCGCTCCAGGCAACGTGGTAAGGGGGCAAGGGGGGTTGGATAGAGGGCAGGGGAGTTCGGGGTAGTGGGCAGGGGGCGGGGGTGTCGATAGGGGTCAGGGCGGTCGGGGAGGAACAGGGGGTTGAATGGCGGCAGGGGTCCTGGGTGGGGCCGTCAGGAATGAGGGGAGGGGTTGGATGGGGTGGCGGGGGTCTGGGGGTGGTCAGGGGACAGGGAGTGGGGGTGTGTGGATGGGGCAGGGGTCCTGGGGGGCCATCAGGGAACAGGGGGGGTTGGATGGGGCAGGAGTCTTGGGGGGGGCAAATAGGAGGTGGGGGCCGGGCCAAGACCCCTCCCCTAACCGGCCCTCCATACAATTTACAGAACCCGATGCGGTCCTCAGGCCAAAACGTTTGCCTGCACCTGGTCTAGATCCAGCCTCTTTGGAACCCTCTTTCAGGTAGTTGAAAGCAACTATCAAATCCCCCCTCATTTTTCTCTTCTGCAGACTAAATAATCCCAGTTCCCTTAGCCTCTCCTCATAAGCCATGTGCTCCAGCCCCTTAATCATTTTTGTTGCCCTCCGCTGGACTCTTTCTAATTTTTCCACATCCTCCTTGTACTGTGGGGCCCAAAACTGGACACAGTACTCCAGATGAGGCCTCACCAACGTCGAATAGAGGGGAATGATCACATCCCTCGATCTGCTGGCAATGCTCCTACTTATATAGCCCCAAATGCTGTTAGACTTCTTGGCAACAAGGGCACACTGTTGACTCATATCCAGCTTCTCGTCCACTGTAACCCTTAGGTCCTTTTCTGCAGAACTGCTACCTAGCCTCTCAATCCCTAGTCTGTAGCAGTTCATGGGATCCTTCCGTCCTAAGTGCAGGACTCTGCACTTGTCCTGGTTGAACCTCATCAGATTTCTATTGGCCCAATCCTCCAATTTGTCTAGGTTCCTCTGTATCCTATCCCTACCCTCCAGCGTATTTACCACTTCTCCCAGTTTAGTGTCATCTGCAAACTTGCTGAGGGTGCAATCCATGCCATCCTCCAGATCATTAATGAAGATTTTGAACAAAACCGGCCCCAGGACCAACCCATGGGGCACTCTGCTTGATACCGGCTGCCAACTAGACATGGAGCCATTGATCACTACCCGTTGAGCCCGATGATCTAGCCAGCTTTCTGTCCAGCTTCTAGTCCATTCATTCAGCCCATACTTCTTTAACTTGCTGGCAAGAATACTGTGGGAGACCGTATCAGAAGCTTTGCTAAAGTCAAGGAATAACACGTCCACTGCTTTCCCCTCAACCACAGAGCCAGTTATCTTCTAGCTTCCTGCGGGAGGTCCAGAACACTATCCAGGACCTCCCCTTTGACAAGGACAAGCTGTTCTCGATGAAGACAGATGAGTCCCCTCACTCCCTGAAGGACTCAAGGGCTATGCTTTGGTCTCTTTGAATATATACCCTGGCGCCCTGTTGGAAACTGCAGTGACAATCATTTCATTCATGCTCATATGTACCATATCAGGCTGCCTATTCTCGATACCAGGAACCTCCACAAAAGCGTCATCTGGCCCAGCGGCCCTGCCACAGCCACCTCCTCTGCCTTACCGCGACACCAACCCAAGGTCCAGTTTTGACATGCAAGTTGAGAGCTGTGAGCCCCCCCCGCTTCACCACCCCCAGCCCTCCTGTCACTTTTGGGGGCTGTCTTGCCCTGTTCTCTCACAACTGGGGCAAGATCATCACGGATCGTTGGGTACTAGAGATCGTACAGCATGGTTACTCTATCGAATTTCTCACCTTCCCTCCACACCATCCCCACCCCCCGACACCTACCAGGGGTCTTCCTCTTCGCATCGCCTCCTTGTGAAAGGTGCGATAGAACCAGTGTTCGACCCCTTAGTTGATAGGGGGGTTCTACTCCCTGTACTTTCTCATCCCAAAAAAGGGCAGAGGGCTCTACCCTATACTCGATCTCCGCCTCCTCAACATCTTCATCAGAAAGGCCAAGTTCCGTATGGTGACGCTCGCTTTGATCATTCCATCCCTTCCCCAGGGAGCCTGGTTTGCAGCTCTCCGCATGAAGCATGCATGCTTTCACATCGACATCCACCCAGGTTAGCACAAATTTCTTTGCCTTCATGTGGGCAACAACCACTATCAGTTTAGGGTTCTCCCCTTCAGCATTGTGACGGCCCCAAGGGTCTTCACAAAAGTATTCACAGTTGTGGCGGCACAGCTGAGGCATCTGGGGTATTCTGTGTTCCCTTATCTGGACGACTGGGTTTAGTTGCACTCTCCCTTGCCAACATTATGTCCACCATTCGTGCTCTCCATTCTCTCCTCACTGCTCTCATTGCCTGTATCAACTAGGAGAAAGGTGTTTGTCCCAACACAGACAATCCACTTCATACATGCGTCTGGATTCTGCGGTGGCCTTGGGCATTTCTTCCAGTGGAGTGCTTCGCCACCCTGACGTCTCTCATGGTAGACTTATGCCGCAACCCACGCACCCCGGTGCATTGTTGCCTCTGCCTCCTCGGGCACATGGTGGCCTGCACCTATCTGATGCCGCATGACCCCCTGCACATGCGCTGTCTCCAGTTGTGGCTTTTGTCAGTCTTCAGACCCCACAACACTCATCTGGACACCACATTGCTTGTCCTGTGGTCAGTTCTGGCCTCTCTCTGAACTGACCCTTCCAATGTGGTGATTGGCACCCTCTTTGCCATCCCTGTCCCCACCGGCACCCTGACCACAGATGCCTCACTCACCGGTTGGGGTGGTCACCTGAACAGGCATGCCACACAACGGGTTTGGACTCCATGCAAGGTCACATGCATATCAGTGTCCTGGATCTGTGGGCAGTCTGCTTGGCTGGCCCTGCATTCCTGACTCTTATCCACGCCCATCACATTCAGCTGCTCTCTGACAATATGATTGTGGTGGCATACATCAACAGGCAGAGGGGCACCAAGTCCTCGTTGCTCTGTGCAGAGTCCATCTGCCTCTGGAACTGTTGTCCGCCACTATGTCACACTCCACACAGTATACCCCCAGGCATGGAGAACTCTGGCCAATGTGCTCAGCTGGACCTGGTACCTCAATCACAAGTGGGAGCTCCATGACCCCACTCTCTGTTCCATCTGAGGTATCCCTCACTGGGACCTTTTTGCCACCCATCCCAACCACAAATTCCCCCAGGGGGGCAGCGGGCATGACTCCCAGGGCAATGTCCTCCTCCAGCCTTGGTGGGGTGTCCTCTGTTACACCTTCCCCCCACAACCCATTCTCCTCCTTCCCCAGGTCCTCTGGAAGATCCACCTGGACCAAGCCACAGTTTTACTAATAGCCTTGTTCTGGCTTAATCAGTTTTGGTTTGCAGACCTTCTCAGACTCTCCGCCTGCCCCCTACTCCACCCCCCTGCATTGTCGGACCTCTTCACCCAGGACCAGAGCAGAGTCCAACATTCCAATCCAAGCCCTCTGCACCTCATTGCTTGGTTTTTGGATGCGGCTCGTGAGTAGACAACGCCTGTTTAACACCGGTGTGACACATCCTTACGCACAGTAGATGAGCCTCCATGCCAGTATGTTATGCGGTGAAATGAACATGTTTCACTTTCTGAGCTTAGCATCATCGCCTCCCCCTCAACGATGTCTCCATCCCTACCATTCTGAACTACCTCCTGGAACTTAAGACCTCAGGCCTCTCCCTCGGCTGTATCCCAGTCCACCTGGTGGCGCATTGTACCTTCCTTCCACCTGTGGACAGGCATTTGGTGTTTACTCACCCCACCACCGCTTGCTTCCTGAAGGGGCTGTTGGGACCTCAACCTAGTGCTATCCGCCTTCACCAGACCCCCCCTTCAAGCCCCTGGGCATGTGCTCTCTTTCCATGAAGATCATCTTCCTTGTAACTATCACCTCCACTCGGTGGGTCAGCAAATTGGCGGTCACGATGGGTGATTTCCCCCCTTATATGGTTTTTCATAACTAGAAGGTTTCCTTATGCCTTCACCCCCAAATTCCTCCCAAAGATGGTCTCGGAGTTTCACCTCAACCAGTTGATTCACCTCCCGGTCTTCCATACTAAGCCACACACCATTCCTGCAGACACGACCCTGCGCTTGTTTGACGTCCATCGTGCACTTGCATTCTACCTGGACAGAACTCACATCTTCCGTGCCTCTCTATGCTTGTTTGTGGCCATTGTGGACAAGTCCTGAGTCCAAGCCCTCTCCTCCCAGTGCATCTTGAAGTGTGTCTCTACGTGCATCTGTGAGTGCTATGTGCTGTCTAACACCCTGCCGCCCAACTGGATTATGGTGCACTCAGTGCAGGCACACATGACCCCACTCTCTGTTCCATCTGATGGACTTCCACCTCCCTGATGGACATATCCTGGCATGACATCTGCCGGGCAGTGACCTGGCATTCCATGCATACCTTCACTATTCATTACACCATTGACCGGGGGCGGCAGACGACGCGGCCATGGGCTGTGCTGTCCTGCAGACTGTGATGCTTCTTGCATCCTCGCATCCACCTCTGTGCTGATCACTGCTTGCTATTCACCCATGTTTGACATACATATAGGGACCATCATTCGAAGAAGAAGAAGAGGAGGTTATTTACCTGTAACTGGTGGTTTTTCGAGATGTGTGGTCCCTATTTGAATTCCAATACCCTCCCACCATCCCTTCTGCTGCAGACTGTGCTGTTCAGTGGTAAGAGAGTCACCAAGGGGGCATCATCCTGCACAGCCTCATATAACCTTGCCTGGAACACAGGGCTACGTACGGTGCACGTATGGGTCAACAGACACTGCTACAGAAATCTTCCGGAACATGGCGTGCATGTGCACTCGCGTTTGGAATACAAATAGGGACCACACATCTTGAAGAACTGCCAGTTAAAGGTAGGTAACCTTCTCATCCTTTTCAGCAGTACTACCACCTAGCAAGTTATTTCCCATTTTGTAGTTGTGAATTTGATTTTTCCTTCCTAAGAGAAGTACTTTGCACTTATCTTTATTGAATTTCATCTTGTTGAATTCAGACCAGTTCTCCAACCTCTCAAGGTCTTTCTCAATCCTAATTCTGCTCTCCACCACGCTGGTGTCGTCTGCAAATTATATCAGCACACTTACCACTCTATTATTCAACATCTAGCATACCAGATCATTGTAGTGCTGAACTCTGCAACTGAGATATTGCTGTTGAATAGGTTGAAGAGCCAGCCATACTTTGTAATGAACTGCTCTTTGAGAGAGAAGAGAAACAAAAGCACAAGTGGGATTTCCTTTAATTCCAGGAAAAATGTGGATTAGTGTGGAGCAGTATTTAAAACTAACAAGAAGCTTTGGAATTTCTTAAATGCCTTGAGTATTTTAGGATGGAGAAAAACAAAAAAATTAATCCCAAAGTGAGACGCTTTGAATTAATGCCGAGGATTCTCCCATTGCATAGAAGATAATAGGAAATGGGATGCAAGGTTAAGCAGACCTGCACATGACCCAAGACAGGGCTGCTGAAGAGTCCCATGTCATAGATTTTTGGGGGAAAATAAAATCCCCTTTCCGGGGATTTGCATTTACTGTGTTTCTAGTAACACAGTTTTAAAAAGTCATAAACCAGGGTCACAGCCACGTGCCTCCTTGTATAGCTAGCAACCATTTAACACAAGATGAACAAAGCAAGGAAGTGATTAACAGAAATGAACCCAGCTATGTTTACCGCTCCCTACCAAGCTAGCTATTCTTTGGGTTCCTGTCTCTGTTGAAAAAAGCCCATCTTTTTATATAATTCTGAACAGAAAGCTTCATTAAACTAGAGTTACATTGAGAACATAGCAGAATGTAAAAGAAAAACCCTGAAAAGTACATTTTAAGTTATCTCCCCCAACATTCGAAAATAAGGAAATTCTAAAACAAGGTTAATTTATACTCTCAACCAGCCTGCCCCCCAGAAAAAAAAAAAAAAGATGAGAAGGTATGAAAATGCATATTTATGGTCTCAAAACAGCCTGAACCCTGTATTGGCTGTCTTTATAAAAGATATGTGCTAACTCAACCAGAAATTGTGGGCTTGATGTAGGAATTATTAGATGAAACTCTCTGGCCTGTGTCATGCAAGAAGTCAGACTATATGATCATAGTGGTCACTTCTGGCCTTAAAAATCTATGTATCTTAACTCTGCCCCCATACCATCACAATCTTCCTTGTGTACTTGTGCATTCTTAGTACTTTATAAAGTGAGGTCTTATTATTTATACTACAATAGGCTAGAGAAGAATTCCAGCAGGATCTAGCAACGCAGGATAAATAGGCAACACAATAAATGGTAGAATAATGCTGATAACATGCAAAGTAATGCAAACTGGAAGAAATAATTTGAATTTATATGCAGTGTGAGTTCTCAGTTTTAACCACTCAGGAAAAAGACCTGAGCAGTTCTGTGGAATGGACCGCTTAATGACACCATCTGCTAAATGTACTCCAATTATTCAAAAAAACAAACAAACAAAAAAACAAGAAGATGTTGGAATGGATAAAAATGGGATAGAAATAATAGTAAAAAATTATGATGCCATTCTGTAAATTGATGATATGTCCTCACCTAGATTACAGTTCAGTTCCAGACACCCTATCGATAAGGCTACAATTATGTCACGGAGATCACAGAAGTCATGGAATCCGTGACTTCCAGAGACTTCCTCACTCTCCCGCAACTCCAGCTGACCTTTACTTTAACATACTCTTATCTTTTTAGGCCTTGAAGTCCTAGCCATAGGAAAGGCTTTATTTGACTAAGTAAATAGGATGGGCTTGTGCTCATGATATAAGATATAGTTCTTAGAATCAGGGGATAAAAGTAGGTTCTATTCCCAGCACTAGACAGATTTCCCACGTTACCTTGAGCAGGTCACTTGAACTGAGAGTCTGTGCCTGTCTGTAAAAAGTGTGCTGTGAGGCTATGCTAATTTATGCTTATAAAGTGTTTCGAGATCTTCCAATGGCATGTGTGTAAGTGTGAAGTGGGTTTACAGCATTTTTAAGCAGATGAAGATGTGAAGTTAAATTTCAAACTGCTAGGGATGTGTGAACCTGAAAGGTTCATAGTTTCAGTGAGATAAGTATCCCAAGTGTTCAGGTAATATGAAATAATTATATTAATCATAATATCTAGCACACTTTTCATATGATGCTCTCAAAGTGCTTTAGGTACAAACATAAAGTAAGTGTCACATTATGCCTGTGCAGTAAATATCATTATCTTCACTCTACAGTTGGGTAAATTGGGTCAGGCAGGTCATATGTCACACAGCAAATCAGTTTTAGAAATGGGACTAGAACCCGTGTCTCTTAATTCCAAGTCTTGTGTTCATGCCACTCAGCATAACCATACTAATCTGGAGCCTAATCAGAATTATCTGAACTTCCTTGTTCTGCAGAAAATGCTTTTGTGAAAAACTGCCAGTATTTCCAGCTTCTGGCTGGACCAGGAATACCATCAGAACCATACAGTACTTTGGAATTCCAGACCCAGTCAGGGTGTGTAAATTCCTTGTGTGAAAATAAACATTGAGAACAAAAATGATCCAAATGTTTATTATTTGTATTGCTGTAGTACTTATAAGGCCCAACCAAGATCAGGGTCCCAGCATTCAGAGGCACAATTTAGTTCAAGGCTCACTGTAAAAACACGTAGTGAGAGACAGTCCAGCCCTTCAGAGTTTACAGTGTAAAAAGGACATGATATGCAAAGAGCTGCTGTTTAAAAAAACAAAAACTAAACAGAGTTAGAGGAGGAGGGCAACAGGAACAGCAGTTACTTAAACTTGAATATGAAATTATTAAATGTTTCTGCATACATGCATAAAGCAAAGCTTTGATTGGTGTAGAAATGGCTAGAGAATACAATCCGAGAGAAAATATATTTATCTTACTCTTTAAGGATGTGTATGTGACTATAGCTTAATGATCTAGTATTATTCCTCTTTATCTTCAACTTGTTTCAGGGGTTAGGGAAGAGGGCTAAATTGCCTTTGTTCCCAAGTAAAAAAGATACTACAAACATCACGGTAACATTGACTTTGTAGGAAATGTATTCAAACTTCATAACTGTTTTGGTTTGGGGGGTGAAGGCTCAGGTGAGTTCCTACTTTATCTCAATGGCTTCACCCCCCACAAAATAGTTAAACAGAACTGAGATTGCAAAAAGGAAACAAGCTAAAATGTTTGAAGAGACAGCAAAGGAAATGTCTTTTCCTAGTAAGATGTACACGTTTTCCTTGCAAAGAGAAACATTTGATGCCTTTGCCTCACTTCTTGGTTATACAGATTAAATTAAATATTCAGCATTGAGGTAAACTTTCACCTCTGAGATGTAAGATGGCCTAGTGGTCAGAGTACAGGATGGGGAGCTTCCATTCATGAGTTCTAGTCTTCAGTGGGTTTCAGTTTTCCTGTACCAGATCATCTAATCTGACTTGCTGTATAGCACAGGCCACCAGCACCATTCAGCACCCACAAACTAAACCCAACAACCAGTATTGGACCAAACTATTACAGTCCACCTCGAGACTAGCCCACTATGCGCAACAGAATAGGAGAGAATGAGATACAGCAGTGCCTGAGGAGCCTGCAATGACAGGAAAATGATCACATGGGATATATTAGATAATCCCAGCAAGTGATGGGCACACACACTGCATAGGAAAGCAAAAAACAAAAACAAAAAACCCCCCCCAAAGTCTATGCCAATCTGACCTGGGGAAAATACCTTCCCAATCCCACATATGGCAGTCAGTTAGACCCTGAGCATGTGAGCAAGAACCAGCCAGCCAAGCATGTGAGAGAGAATGCTCAGCCCCACCTCAGAGTTCTGGCCTTCTTCATCCAGTGTCCCATCTCCAGATGTGGCCATCCCTGATGCTTCAGAGGAAGGAGATCAACCTCCATCCTAGAATACACTGGGGGGGAGGGGAAATCTCTTCCTGACCCCTGCAGGTGGCTGGCTGAAACCTTGAAGTATGAGCTTTTAGGAACATAAGAGATGAACTGGAAGTGAACCACAGGACTGCTGAGCCCTGCACCCTACCAACATAAGCAACACTATCATACAACCTCACTCATAAATTTGTCCAGCTCTTTCTTAAAACTAATTAAGTTATTTGCCCCCACAACTCCTATTGGGAGGTTCTTCCAGAAACACATCTTTAATGGTTAGAAACCTTCTAATTTGCAATCTGAATTTGTTCATGGCCAGTGTAAACCCATTTGTTCTTGTGCCAACATTGTCCGTTAGCTTAAATAGGTCTTTACCCTCCTAATGCATTTATAGAAAGCAATCATATCCCCCTTCAGTCTTAATTTGCTACGCTAAATAAGCCAAGCTCTGCTAGTCTCCTCTCATAAGATAGGCCCTCCATTCCCCTGATCATCCTAGTTGGTCTTCTCTGTACCTGTTACAGTTTGAATTAATCTCTCTAGAACTTGGGTGACCCGAATTGTACACAATATTCCAAATGAGGTCCCAGCACCTTGTAGAATGGGATTAATACTTCTCTATCTCTATTGGAAATGTCTTGCCTGATACATCCTAGGATTACATTTACCTTTTTTTCACAGCCTCAGCACATTGGTGACTCACAGCCATCCTGTGATCGACCCATACATCCAGGTGATTCTTTTCCTCTGTTGCTTCTAACTGATGAGCTCCCAGCTTGTAACAGAAATTCTTATGATTAGACTCAAAGTGTATGTCCTTGCACTTTGTACTATTGAATTTCATCCCACTTCTGTCACTCCAGTCTTCAAGGACATCCAGATCTTCCTGTATAATATTCCAATCCTCTTCAGTATTGATGATGCTTCCTAACATTGTATCATCAGCAAATTTCATTAGTACTCTCCTACTTTTTGTGCCAAGATCATTAATAAAAATATTGAATAAAATTGGTCCCAAGATCGATCCTTGAGGAATTCCATTAATGACCTCCCACCAGTTTGATAGTTCACCTTTCAGCAAACGCTGTAGCTGTCTTCCCTTTTAGCCAGTTCCTTAGCCATCTTACAATTCTTGTATTAATCTTCTAATTTCCTGTGTGGTACTGTCTCAAATGCTTTACTGAAGTCTAAGTATATTAGATATACTGCATTTCCCATACCTAAAAAAAGTTATTTTCTCACAGGAGGAAATCGGGTTAGACTGGCATAATCTATCTTTGGTAAACCCATGTTGCATTATGTCCCCTTTACCATTTGCCACCATTAATTTAGTTATTCTTTCCTTCACGATTTATTTTAAAACATTGCTTACCACTGAGGTCAGAGTAACAGGTCTGTAATTACCCAGATCACTTTTTTCCCCTTTCTTAAATATAGATATGACATTAGCTGTTGGTCATCTGGTACTCCCCCACAGATAGATGGATTTATTAAAAATCCTTGCTACTGGACTATCAGTCTCATGTCCCAATTATTTCAGTATTCTGGGATGGAAATTATCCAGTTCCCCTTCTTACACTACACCTTATTCATGGGTATATGAGATAGCTCTTTCCAGCACAGGATCCCCTATTAAGAATCCCTTCAACACTTATCCTCCTATAAGAATTCTTCCATGAAAGATATGTGGATCTGTGATTTCCTTATCTCTAAATCCTGAGATTTGCACTCTTATTTGATTTTATTAAATGAGACATGAGAAATTATTGAAGAGAGTGTGTATGTGTGTGTTTGTTTCTGCAACTTCAGTAATTTATTTGTGAAACTCCATGATGAGGGTCCTATGACACACAATTGAACAGTATTGATTTCTACACAGTAGAGGACAGTGGTGTGTATGTAGGCATGTTTACATATACAAGCACAAGAATCATGGACTGAAATAAATAACACTGTAAAATTTAAACCAAAAGATAAGCAAATTGCAGATAAATAATATAAAAGGAAAAAAACACATTTCCTGATAGGCAAGTTACTGATTGTCTAAAGCTAGGGAACAAAGAGGCAATTTGTTTTTGGCGGTTGTATTTTCTTGGTTTCCTTTTTAAAAATAAATAATTGTTGGGATTCTACAGTAAGTGTACAATAATGGTTTTTGTATGTCTGTCAGTTATTCTTCAGAGTATGTGTGTTTATATGAGAAACGTGTGCGTTGTCTGTGTGTATGTATTATCTGTTCAGCTGTGTATGTTATTCTTGTGTGTACAGTTGTGTGTCCCTAGGTAGATGGTAGTGTGTGTGTCTCATTGTATGTCCATGCATGTATGGTTATGTAAGTACCCTCGGTGGATAGTTGTGTGTTTCTTTGCAGCTGGATGGATGGTTGTCCCTATGGATATGTGGAGGATTGTGTGTCCCTGTGTGTGACTTGTAAATGTAGTTATTGATTGTCTCCTCTGGTATATATCCTGTGTGTGATTTGTGTGTGCAGTTATGATTCTCTCTTTGGTGTATTCCTTGTGCATGGATGCATGTCCCTGTTCATCGGTATGCATGGTTTGTGGATATGTATCTTTTTGTGTATATGGCATGAAATTTGTGTGTACATTATGGTTGTCTCTCTGGTGTATATCCCTCTTGTGTGTGAGATGTGTGTGTCATTACAGTTGTCTCCCTGGTGTAATATCCCTTTGTGTGTGGTTGTGTGTCTCAGTGTGTGAGAAGTGTATATTGTCATAGTTGTCTCTCTGGTGTATATCTGTGTGTATGGCTGTGTGTCTGGGAGTGTGGCATTACAGCTGTCTCCCTGGTGTATGTCCATGTATGTGTGTAGTTGTGTGGGGTGTGTGATGTGTAGTTGTCTCCTTGGTGCATAGCTGT
>NW_020664454.1:4496751-4664674 GCF_002925995.2 Terrapene triunguis | reverse complement strand
AGCCCTGGGACCCCACTTCCCTGGCTACAGCTAAGGGTGCTTGACCCCTCCTTCCCTGGGACCCCCCTTCCCCGGCTGCAGTTAAGGGTGCTCAAGCCCCCAGTCCCGGGCACCTCTCCTCTTCTTTGACTGCAGTAAGGGTGTTTGAGCCCCCAGCCCTGGGACTCTCCCCCACCCCCGGCTATAGCTAAGGATGCTCAAGCCCCTAGCCCTGGGACCCCGCAGCCTTGGTACCCCCCTCCTCCGACTGCAGTTAAGGGTGCTCAAGCCCCCAGCCCTGGGCACCTCTCCCCTCCCCTGGCTACAGTTGAGGGTGCTCGAGCCCCCACTCCCCCTTTCTGAGCACCCAGCCTTCAGATCCCAGAGAGGAGGGAAAGAGCCCTCTGAGTGCAGCTAGGCTCCCTCTAGAGTGTGGCTTGTGCCTTCTAGTATATTGCTGCTCTCTGAACCCCCAGCCCTGGGATCCCTGCATCTCTTTGCTCTGTATCTGGTATGGTACCAGCCCCCCTAGTAAGGGATTCTGTTTATGCGACTCAGTTTTCTCTGTATAACCCCAGAAGAGGGGAGTGAAACACACCCCTGTTTGCCCCTAAGGTGCCCCTCTCAGACCCTAGACCTAAATCCTAAAAGGGAGGATTTGTAACTTGTGCTTTTAGTAGTAGTATGCTTGATATGTCTTTATTATTTCATGGTGGTGATGTGAAGCATGTCACTTTTGCAAAAGCAGTGGTGGTGGGGAGGAAAGGGTATGTCTTATAACATCTACAGTTATATTAAACCATAGAATCATAGGACTGGAAGGAACCTCGAGAGGTCATCTAGTCCAGTCCCCTGCACTCAAGGCAGGACTAAGTATTATCTAGACCGTCCCTGACAGGTGTTTGTCCAACCTGTTCTTAAAAATCCCCAATGATGGAGATTATACAAATTATACAACCTCCCTCGGCAATTTATTCCAGTGCTTAACCACCCTGACAGTTAGGAAGTTTTTCCTAATGTCCAACCTAAGCCGCCCTTACTGTAATTTAAACCCATCGCTTCTTGTCCTATCCTCAGAGGTTAAGGAGAACAATTTTTCTCCCTCCTCCTTGTAACAGCCTTTTATGTAATTGAAAACTGTCATCATGTCCTCTCTGTCTTCTCTTCTCCAGACTAAACAAACCCAATTTTTTCAATCTTCCCTCAGAGGTCATGTTTTCTAGACCTTTAATCATTTTTGTCGCTCTTCTCTGGACTTTCTCCACTTTGTCCACATCTTTCCTGAAATGTGGCGCCCAGAACTGGACACAATACTCCAGTTGAGGCCTAATCAGCGTGGAGTAGAGCAGAAGAATTACTTCTTGTGTCTTGCTTATAATACTCCTGCTAATACATCTCAGAACGATGTTTGCTTTTTTTGCAACAGTGTTACACTGTTGACTCATATTTAGCTTGTGATCCACTATGACCCCCAGATCCCTTTCCGCAGTACTCCTGCCTAGGCAGTCATTTCCCATTTTGTATGTGTGCAACTGATTGTTCCTTTCTAAGTGGATTACTTTGCCTTTGTTCTTATTGAATTTCATCCTATTTACTTCAGACCATTACTTCAGTTTGTCCAGATAATTTTGAATTTTATAGCTCAGTGGTTTGAGCATTGGCCTGCTAAACCCAGGGTTGTGAGTTCAATCCTTGAGGGGGCCACTTAGGGATCTGGGGCAAAATCAGTATTTGGTCCTGCTAGTGAAGGCAGGGGGCTGAACTCGATGACCTTTCAGGGTCCCTTCCAGTTCTATGAGATAGGTATATCTCCATATATTTAACCCCTCCCAGCTTGTATCATCCGGAAACTTTGTAAGTGTACTCTGTATGCCATTATCTAAATAATTGCTGAAGATATTGAACAGAACCAGACCCAGAACCGATCCCTGTGGGACCCCACTCATTATGCCCTTCCAGCATGATTGTGAACCACCTATAACTACCCTCTGGGAATGATTTTCCAACCAGTTTTGCACCCACCTTATAGTAGCTCCATCTAGGTTGCATTTTCCTAGTTTGTTTATGATAAGGTCATGCAAGACAGTATCAAAAGCCTTACTAAAGTCAAGATATACCACGTCTACCGCTTCCCCCCATCTTCCCGCATCCATGATTGTGTCCAACAATAAAAATAATCAGCTCCCTCAATATTTCAGGTTTTTTCAGATGCGTACTAATCCTTTGGTCATAAACAGGTCAAGATGATACATTGTGTCTGAAGGACTGTTTTTATCATACTAACTAGCTTGGAAACAAGTACCATATAGGAATTAATAGACCTTCAGTTTTAGAGTTAACTATCTATTTATAAAAAAAAGTTTTACAGATTTTTTTTTTTAAACAAATCGGAGCCTTCCATGGGATTTCATTGTTTAGGTATACTTTTATTCAAATGTTTCTGCTAGAAATGGACCAAAATGTGAAACCTCAAATCCAACCACCTTCCAATTTGGGTGGTGTTAGTGCTTGTTCAGAACTCTTAGATGAACCTTCCTTCCCCTAAGTTTTTGATTCCAGATTGGATTCAAAACTGGAAGAGGCCTACTAGAGTGAGTAGGAGATTGATGGATGTTATGCTGTAATAAAAGCTGTTCTGATGGTTGGGAAAGTTTTATTGTCTAGAAAGTGTTTTTAGACATAGTAATTGAATTTTAGTGACAGATTGTTTTCGGTTGTGTGGAATGCACCTAGGCCTAGGTATGCCTGATAGATAATTCAGTGATCAAAAGAGAATAAAAAATGTATAGATACATAAAAATGTAAATATTTATAAGTTCTGGTTCACGTGTCGATTTTATAAGATATCAGCCTAAGATAGAGGAAATGGTATCCAATCCAAACCTGGACCCAGATTCAATCTCCAAACCAAATTCTCATCTAAATCTAATACATAACTAGCTCTAAACTCTGCCTGCCTGACTCTCTCTAATTTCCATATTTTAGATTAGCAGATTAAGCTCCTTTAAACCTATGTTGTAGGGTTCAGTACTATGTTAAGGTACAAATGAAATAAATTTGTTTGTAATTTGGCACAATTGGTAGCCTGTGTCAGAGGGTCTCAAAGCAGAGAAAGAGCAGCCTCAGCTTCAGGAAGATTGTTTGGTCTGAACAGGGTTTAATGAGGAAGTTGTACTATTATAATGCTTAGCCCCTGAATGATAAGATGTCAGTTTCTATTGTTGCAGGTCTCGTCCTTGTATCAGCATTTAGCAGAAGATAAATTATGTTTTCAATTTATGAGGCTTTTTTATAGTGATTTAAAGATCTTTGTAAAATTGACTTAAATGGCATGTAAAATGTTAATGGGTGAGGTATTAGTTATTTATTATTTTTAATAAATCCTGGCCACAAAATGACTTTTGTCTTTGTAAGAAGTTGGGTGTTAACTCTTTATTTTCCTAATAAATCTTTTTCTTTTACTATGTTGAACATATTCCAAGTAAAAATTTTCCTGGTAGGATTTCAGATGGGAAGAAAATGGAATAATTTCAATCCACAGACAAATACTGATGAATCAGGGATTTTATAAAAAAGCTGTTTAGAGAGGTTAGTGTAGTTCTGTCCTATTTCAAAACCTCTTAATTAAAATGGCCACAATTATTTTTTGTAAATGTCATTAAGATTAAACTGTTTAATGAAATTAAAAGGTGGACTCCTTTATATATCTATCTTAGATTCTTAATGAGATCAGAATCTTTGAGGTTAACAGAAACGTAAACCAACATGCTCAATTTTCCTTTCTTGTTGGTCGAAGGACATTCTGAGAAGCTGTATTTTCTGCTACAATATAAAAAATTTAGAGATAATTTTGTATTGATAAAGAATGTGCAATTGATGTACAAGTGGCTGAAAACTAGTTATATTTTGGAGCTCTGGAAAATGGCAATGTTTTTTGTGTTGAGTTTTAATCTTTAATCCTGTATTTTGTGGAAATACTTGCTTTTCATACTATTATGTGTTTACAGGAGTTTAAAAAGACAGCTGAGCAACCATTTATGGGATCCTTGTTACTCCACTCTAGTTTTTTTCTTGCTTTATTCGTGCTCTTTAATTTACCTTAATTTATAATTAGAAATACCAATAATTAATTGAATTCAAAGTGGTTATTTATGGAGGTTCATCCATCTGCTCTCCCAGCTTCTGGCAGTCAGAGGTTTAGGGACACCCGGAGCATGGGGTTGCATCCCTAACCATCTTGGCTAATAGCCATTGATGGACCTATCCTCCATGATCTTGTCTAATTCTTTTGGCATGCCCATCATCACATGGCAATAAGTTCCACAGGCTGACTTTGTTGAATGGATGTTGAATGTTGGACTTTTTCGTTGCATCAGTTTCTTTGATTTTTCTCTTTGTTCTTAAATAGCATTTAGTAGATCTTAATACTGAATTGTATACATAAGAATACGACTAATGAATAGTTCCAATGTATTATATATTCTTTGCAGGTTGGAACTAGACATTTACAAATATTTAACATATTATTCTCCCTATTGGTTAGGTGGGGCTGTATGCTTTCCTATATTATGAATCTGGAATTTTAAAAGACTCTTAAGACAGTTTGCAGTAACTTTTCAGATGGACTTCCAGATAAATCAAATGTGGTCAAGTATGTTTAGAATAGTTTTAATGTATGTATTTTAAAATTTATACTGTAATGGTTTCCCCCAAAGTTCTAAGAAAGGTTTGGATTGTTGTCATGAGACTGTTAGTGGTTCTAGGAAATATTTAGGGGTGCAGCAGAATTCCTGTCCTTTAAACTAGGATGGCTCATATTTTTCTACCAAGAATTTTATTGCATACCATTGTTGTTCCTTTTTATTTTTCTGGTTTTGTGTGACTTCTCCTTTTAGTACCTTTTAGAGAGAGTGGTGCTGTGCTTCTATTCAGTGTGTTTTTCAAGGGGAATCATTCTAGAGTGAAATTGACTAGTATTTCACAATCAGTAGATGGTGATCTATGACTAGGGTTCTTTGGCCAAAAACTTCATCGCATTTCTACTATTGGTTCAGCTCCACCGTATCAGCAAATGTGGGAGCTCTACTGTAATTGGGCTCCAGGGATCTGTTGTTTTAACCACTACTGCCTAACCCTATTTAAGACAGGTCTGTATGTGTAAAATGCCACCAGCACCTTGTCTACACTACTGCTCTCCTATTTGTTACCACCAGCAGAGCTGAACTGATATTTGCAACAATGGGAAAAACCTGATGTAGATAAGGCACTAATCAGTTTTCCCGCCAATTATAGCTGTGTGAAAGTACTTCTGTACTGCTGCTTTCAATTTGGAGATATGACTGTGCCGTGATCATTTCCCTACTGCTCCGGGGGCTCCTGATTTGTGATGGGTGTATGATCAGAAACCTGGAAAATGTTATGAGCCCCTATGTATATTAGGGAAACCCTCTTCCTTAGTGAAGCTTGAAAATAATGGTTGTCTACCAATTTTTGCCTTTAGTTAGGCTATGGCTATACTACGAGGCTTTCAGTGACAGGGCTGTGCCACTACAGCTGTGCCGCTATAAGGCACGCAGTGTAGCTGCTGTTTGTCAGCAAGAGAGAGCTCTTCTGCCGACAAAAAACTTCCACCCCCACAAGTGGCAGCAATTTTGACGGCAGGAGAGCACTCCTGCTGACAAAGCACTGTTCACACCGGTGCTTTTTGTCACTAAAACTTTTCTCATTCGGGGGGGTGTGGTTTTTTTAACACCCCTGAACAACAAAAGTTTTGCTGATGAAGTGCCAGTGTAGGCAACCCCTTAGCAAATACTGATTTCTGTCTTTCTAATGGGTCTTGTTTATTTACTTGTTAATACTCCAGTATCCTCAAAGATGTTAGCACAGCTCTGGGTCTGCACAAAAGGGCAAAGCATTTAATATATAGACTAACTACAATGATTATTGTTTTTTCAATGAAGTGGCACATGGGGACACCCATCCCTCTGACATCCCAGGATATGTGGAACCAGAGGTAATTTCCCATCAGATAACTTAGGTCAAATTTGTGCCAATGATGCTTGTGAGTTCTTTTATTAAAAGAAGTGCACTTACTGCACCAATGAAACTTTGCAGCATTATTAGTGTTTCTCAATATCCTGGTCTTAACATGGCATTCAAGAAGTATCACCACTTTATGTTTCAGTGTTTTGAGTTAATGTAGAATAATGAAAGTGTTTTTGTATGACTTACCTGAAACATTTAATGGAAACATGTGAAATGAAACCATTACTCATTTTGCAAATGTTCTTTCAAAGTACAGTATTTATATTTATCTGCTCTAAATTTTAAATGTTTCTTTTGGTGAGTAATAAAAAATGAATTTGTTACAGAATTCATAGCAAGATTATCATTGGAGGTCTGGTGATGATTTATTTATTTTTCTACAAGTAGTATGCTATACTTACACTGAACATTACCAACTCTTTTAAGAGGCAGATCAAAGAGCTTTTCAGATCCCATAATAGCAATTTTGTCCATGAATGACACTGTAACTATCAGAGAGGCTTTCCGTTTTGCAGACTTAGTTTTGTTGTGTTGAAACTGCTTTGAACTCAATACACATGTTCACCTAACTGCTTGTGCTTTAAGTACTGTATGAGCTAAACGATGGATTTGGGGTCGATAGGATAAAAGCTAATTCAGATGTAGTTATGAATCCAGAATGTGGGTATATACAGTGATTGCAAATATAAGGTGAAATAACAAGTTTGTATGTTTATCAAGAAATATATTAGACAAAATCAGTTGGCCAATCTGATGGCTAGATGGCTCGGAGGTGTCAATAAACAAAAATTTAAATTAAGACTTAATAACACTGTCAGGTTAAAAATAGTCACAAAAATATATTTCCTTAGCTTTGTTACTAATATTTCAGATTCTAAAAAGTAAAAACTTTAATCGGATAATTTTGTGTTTGCTGTTGTTTACTTTTTACATTTCATTGAGCAATTTAAACCACTCTCTCTCACTTTTGTTTCTACTCAGTTTCACTTTTCTGGTTCTCATGTGCTCATTGTTCCATTAGCAGGGTTGCAAATACTACAGGGGAATGTTTAAGGACGATACAGTGCTGGGGCTCTTCTATTCCAGCTTCTCCCCAGACTTTTTTTTGCCATGGGCAAGTCACTTAACTTTTGAGTGCCTTAAATTTGCCTGTCGGTTTCAGGTTATCTGCACCTCTGGTCCCACCTTTTTGGCCTGCTCAAGGAATGCTCTCAGGTCTCTAACCTTCACCTCTCTCTGGGTAGGGACCCTTGTCCTATTCCCAATCCCTTCTGACCAGAGATTTTAGGCTGCAGTCTCCTGCTCCTTACTGTGATTCTACCCAAGCATATCTTACGAACATCCAGCCCCCTGCTCCTTTATTTCTCTCCAAGGACAATGGCACAGTTTTTACAAATGACCAGACAGTCTTTGTAAGCAGACTGTATGTATTCAGGGATGAAGAGCATACAGAGAAAATGTACACACACTGCAAATGTACATGCACAGCAAATATACCATAAACCACCCATTTTCCACATAGAGAATCTGGCAGGCCAATGCCCTTCAAAACTTTTGTCCAGGGTTGGGTCCCGTTCTTAGTCAAAAGGTCATGTCTGTGTGTTGGATCAGAAAGAAGACCTCTGAATCTCCTTAAACTCATCCTTTTATACCAAAAGCCTTTTTGTTTCCTTGGGCCTCTGGTATCTGTTTGGCTCAGAAATGCAAACCACCCTAGGGCTAGTACTACTCTGGAGTTGTTTACAGTCTCAGACACTGTAGTGATCACCCCCAACTGGTTTTAGTTCCAGGAGCAGTTGTGGTAACCCTCCTCCCATAGAATTGAATACAATTCCTACTCCACAATGATAGATAGAACATTCCCAAAATTAATACTGTATGGTCCCCAAAAATGCTGTATGTGGTTGCAATATCTGTGACAGTCACTATCAGTTAAATAGGAATAATACTAACCTTACCCTCTTTGGGACTGTCACAGGTGCTGGTCTCATATGATGACGGCCTGTGGAGGGGAGGTGAAGGATCACGTGACCCACCCCAAAATGCCAGAGGGGGAGGGGCAAGGCCGGCAGCTGGGGAGATTAAGGGTCAGGGCCAGAGCTGGAAGGGAAGAAGCGAGGCCAGAGCCTCTTCTCTTCCGGCCACGCTGCCTGGTGCAGCTCGCAGCAGCTGCATTCTCCCAGGCAGCCTCTGGACATGCTGCTTGTCTGGGACAGCCTAGGCAGGCAGTGTGGCCAGAGGCTGCCTGGGAGAGAGCAGCCGCTGCGTGCCGCACGTGGCAGCATCCCAGGCAGGCAGCGTGGCCGGAGGCTGTGCCTGGGAGATGCCGGGGGACTGGAGCAGAGCCCCCACTCGGCCAGGTAACATGGGATGGGGAGGGGATGGGTGGAGCAGGGACGAGTCACATGGGGAGCGTGGCGGGGAGGAGTCACATGAAAGGGTCATGTGGGGAGGTCACATTCCCCCCTTTAGCTGTTGTCCCCTTTGTGTCCCTCCCACTAGTCACCTACTAAATTAACTAGTGTTTCTAATTTTTAGTGGCTTTTGGATAGATGATGTACAGTCTTGCCTACACTGGAGAATTGACAAAGAAATTCCCACTTGTTCAGCTGGACCAATGGTGGAACGAGTGGGAGCCCCGATGTAGACAAGGCTCTGGTGGCTCGACCTGTAAACCACCATCTTGGTTCTAATCGAATCGTGGTAAAAATGGGTCTGATTGCTGGAGCCTTACCTATGCTAGGACTCCCACTAGTTCTAACCCCAGTTCTGCTGAATTGGTAGGATTTTTTGTCAAGCCTCGAAATGGCGGTACTGTTTTAATCTAATCTAATCTGATTTTAAAAAAATCATTACATTTCTATTAATAGTTTGTAAAATCATTTTTTAAACTATCTAAATATTGTCTACAGTACCTGTGTGCTGTTGAAGTAATTTATTCATAAAATGTACAATAGTTGATGTATAATACTATTAAACACACTTTAATCCAGTACATAAACCCTCTTTTAATTCATTGATTTGATGTCACAACTATAAATACTGAGATTTTCAGGAGAAGAAGAAAAAATCACATTAAACAATTTAACTTTTAAAAACTGTGCAATTTAAAAAGTATTCTAGGAACTAATTGTTATAGTGCAATGATTTATTTTTTAAATGCCTGTTTTATCACACAACAACATATGCATGACTGCAGCTAAATGGACATTTCATCTGTACTGTGATCAAGTGAGTGACAGCTTTACTCTTCACATATTAATCTTTATCTGGTTTTGGTATCTAATTTATACACAGTTTCAGCACATCAGAACAAAAATGCTGTTCCCTAATACAACAAAAATAGGTACTATATCATAGTTTGTATCAGGGCTGGTCTTCACTATGAGGAGATCCACGCTGCTGCAATCGATGCAGAGCGCTCTCCAGTCGACCCTGGTAATCCAGCTCTCTGAGAAGAGTAAGGGAAGTCGACTGGAGAGCGTCTCCCGTGGATGCAGTGCAATGAAGACACTGGGGTAAGTTGATCTAGCTACGTTGACTACAGCTATGTTATTCACATAGCTCGAGTAGCGTAACTTAGGTTGACTTACCCCGTAGTGAAGACAAACCCTCAGTCTTTCCAAACCATGCCATATAATAAATTGCCACTGCTCCCACTTTTAGGCCATCTTGATAATCCAGGAGGGCACAGTAGTTGCTCTTGTATCACAAAATTACACTGTGGATGGGAGAGAGGTTAATTCATAATTAGTGTATATTGGATGCTCCTTTGGTATTTGGTGCACTCAGCAAATAAAAATACACTTACTGCACATCTGTTAAGCTACAGTATTTGCAGGTCACTTTAAATAGCACGTATTGAAATGCGCTAAATGTCAAATTGTAATTCTGAAATTCTTGTATCAATGCATGTGTTTTTGTATAAGTGGTGAAAGGTGAATGAAAAGTCAGTTTGCTTTACACATTGTACTGTACTTTTTTGATGCTTTAGCTGTTTTTAAATGTAAAGTGTCACTTAATATTGAACATCAATATACACATGTATTTGTAATTAATAATACATCACTATAGTTGATATTTGAATAACATACTTTTCTATGTATCATACTTTCCTAGCTTGCAAAGTCTTCAATTAATTTGTCACCTGTAAAATATATTGCAGTTTTCTTCCTCAATTGGTATATCCCCCCCCCCCTTTTTTGTGTGTGTGTGGAAAAGATCTATATTAAAGCACAAGGAATAGAAACTGATTTTGGAGATTGATGTACAAGAAACTAGTATACATTAAATGTCCCCTGTTCACTGATTTTTTTTCTTGCTAGTCCTGTGTGTTTCCTTAGCTGTATTTTCGTGTCTGCTGGTCAGCGTCACTTCTCTATAGATGCATTTGCACATCCTCTTGCCTTTTAAGTAAACATGTAAAGAAGATCTTTTTTGTAGCTAACAAAACTTGTTTTAAGTAGAGGTCCTAAATACTCGGTTTCTTGAGTGAAGTGTAAGATATGAGTGTCAGACCTGGACCCTTCTGGATACTGTGTGTGTTTAAATGTTGTAAATCCTATTACCCAGAGTAATGTGCATGGTTAATGTAATGCTCCTCATCTGATGCCTTAACGATCAACTAGGATCCCAGATTGAAGATTGTAGTTGAAGTGGCTTGAAGAATTGGCTTCTCTTATCACTTGGAAGTGTGGTACGCACACTGTGTTGACAATTTCAATCTGCGTTAGCTGTAATGTTTTGATTGGGATCTTACCAGGAGTGTTTGAGGCACAGAACTTCGCATGCCCTGGAAAACAGGGGCAAGAAAATAGGTGAGTGTTGGAGAAATGAATATGGGAAAAAGGGAGTGAGACTGGGAAATAGACAAGGAGATTAGTCCTTTTTTTTTAAATACAATGCCTAAAGTCTGCAAGTGCTTAACAGATAGATATTATAGATACAGTCTCTGCTCTGAATAGCTTAAAATCTAAGGTCCTGATCCTCTGAAGGGAACTGCCATTGTCTGGTGCCTGTGTGGAGCCCTAATTATTTTGGGGGGAATCTGAAAGAGGAAATCACTTTGCAGGATCAGGACCTAATTGTATTCAGGAAGCAGCAAAAGAGAGCAAACAGTGATAGGAAGCATGTGGGTTAAAATAATCTCTCCCACCTTGACCTGCTTTTTTGTTCTTCACCTATTATGTCTTCTCTCTTAGATTGTAAGCTCTTTGGAGCAAAGCCTTTTGTATAAGTTTGTACAGTATTTATCACAATGGGCTCCAACCTGGTTAGTCCCAGAGCTGCCACAAATGATAAATAAATAAATAGTTCATGCAATTACTCAGGTTAGTTACAATCATTACTTTATTATTCTACTGCCTTTATGTGTGTACATAAATATATAACCTACAAATGGTTATAGCTAAACATATAAGTTTATTTATTTACTTGAGTTTTGGTTTAGAGGGAGACTTGAGAAAGGGGCACAGATAGAAGTGGAGTAAGAAAATGCAGATTGGAAGAAGCAACAAAGGAAGGAAAGATATGGGCATTAACAGACACGGAGGAAAATGTTTGAGAAGGAAAACTGGACAAAGACACTGAGAGAATGTAGTTCAAAAATTGACTACTATTGCATCTGAATTTCAGAAGTTGTGAGGTCCTTAGGACTGTTGAAAATTAAATGCAAGGTATCTCAACTCAGTCACACAAAATTCATGAAGGCTTGTATCTGTTAAACCTTTATTTTATGTGTGTGTGTGTGTGTATATATATATATATATATATATGTACATATATACATACACAGAGAGACAGAGCTAGCGCACAGTAGGTATATATTACTGACTACCCAACCAGGATGGTGATAGTGACTGTGAAAACTCAGTACTAATGGGGGATTTCAACTATCCCCATATTGACTGGGTACATGTCACCTCAGGACAGGATGCAGAGATAAAGTTTCTTGCCACCTTAAATGACTGCTTCTTGGAGCAGCTAGTCCTGGAACCCATAAGAGGAGAGACAATTCTTGATTTAGTCTTAAGTGGAGCACAGGACCTGGTCCAAGAGTTGAATATAGCTGGACCACTTGGTAATAGTGACCATAATATAATTAAATTTAACATACCTGTGGTGGGGAAAACACCACAGCAGCCCAACACTGTAGCATTTAATTTCAGAAAGGGGAGCTACACAAAAATGGGGAGTTAAACAGAAATTAAAAGGTACAGTGCCAAAAGTGAAATCCCTGCAAGCTGCATGGAAACTTTTAAAAGACACCATAATAGACGCTCAACTTAGATGTATACCTCAAATTAAAAAACATAGTAAGAGAACCAAAAAAGTGCCACTGTGGCTAAACAACAAAGTAAAAGAAGCAGTGAGAGGCAAAAAGGCATCCTTTAAAAAGTGGAAGTTAAATCCTAGTGAGGAAAATAGAAAGGAGCTTAAACTCTGGCAAATGAAGTATAAAAATATAATTAGGAAGGCCAGAAAAGAATTTGAAGAACAGTTAGACTCAAAAAGTAATAGCAATTTTTTTTAAAGTACATCAGAAGCAGGAAGCCTGTTAAACAACCAGTGGGGCCACTGGATGATCGAGATGCTAAAGGAGCACTCAAGGACAATAAGGTCATTGCGGAGAACCTAAATGAATTCTTTGCATTGGTTTTAACGGCTGAGGATGTGAGGGAGATTCCCAAACCTGAGCCGTTCTTTTTAGGTGACAAATCTGACAAACTGTCCCAGAATGAGGTGTCATTAGAGGAGGTTTTGGAACAACTTGATAAACTAAACAGTAATAAGACACCAGGACCAGATGGTATTCATCCAAGAGTTCTGAAGGAACTCAAATGTGAAATTGCAGAACTACTAACTGTAGTCTGTAACCTATAATTTAAATCAGCTTCTGTACTAAATGACTGGAGGATAGCTAATGTGACACCATTTTTTAAAAAGGGCTCCAGACATGATCCCATCAGTTACAGGCCAGTAAGCCTGACTTCAGTACCGGGCAAACTGGTTGAAACTGTAGTAAAGAACAGAATTATCAGACACATTAGATGAAGATAATTTGTTGAGGAAGAGTCAACATGGTTTTTTATAAAGTGAAATCATGCCTCATCAATCTACTAGAATTCTTTGAGGAGGTCAGCAAGCATGTGGACAAGGGGGATCCAGTGGATATAGTGTACTTAGATTTTCAGAAAGCCTTTGACAAGGTCCCTTGCCAAAGGCTCTTAAAGTAAGCTGTCATGGGATAAGAGGGAAGGTCCACTCTTGGATAGGTAACTGGTTAAAAGACAGGAAACAAAGGGTAGGAATAAATGGTCATTTTTCAGAATGGAGAGAGGTAAATAGTGGGGTCCACCAGTGGTCTGTACTGGGACCAGTCCTATTCAACATATTCATAAATGGTCTGGAAAAAAGGGGTAAACAGTGAGGTGGCAAAATTTGCAGATGATGCAAAACTAATCAAGATAGTTAAATCCAAAGCAGATTGCGAAGAGCTATAAAGGGATCTCACAAAACTGTGCAACTGGGCAACAAAATGGCAGATGAAATTCAATCTTGATAAATGCAAAGTAATGCACATTGGAAAACATAATCCCAACTATATATATAAAATGATGGATTCTAAATTAGCTGTTACCACTCAAGAGAGAGATCTTGGAGTCATTATGGATAGTTCTCTGAAAACATCCACTCAGTGTGCAGCGGCAGTCAAAAAAGCAAACAGAATGTTGGGACTCATTAAGAAAGGGATAGATAATAAGACAGAAAATATCATATTGCCTCTATATAAATCCATGGTATGCCCACATCTTGAATACCGTATGCAGATGTGGTTGCCCTATCTCAAAAAAGATATATTGGAATTGGAAAAGGTTCAGGAAAGGACAACAAAAATGATTAGGGGTATGGAACAACTTCCATATGAGGAGAGATTAATAAAACTGGGACTTTTCAGCTTGGAAAAGAGATGACTAAGGGGGGATATGATAGACGTCTATAAAATCATGACTGGTGTGGTGAAAGTAAATACGGAAGTGTTATTTACTCTTTTTCATAACACCAGAACTAGGGGTCACCAAATGAAATGAATAGGCAGCAGGTTTAAAACAAACAAAAGGAAGTATTTCTTCACACAGCGCACAGTCAACCTGTGGAACTCTTTGCCAGAGGATATTGTGAAGGCCAAGACTATAACAGGGTTCAAAAAAGAACTAGATAAATTCATGGAGGATAGGTCCATCCATTGCGTCCATAGCCTCTGTTTGCAAGAAGTTGGGAATGAGTGACAGGGAATGGATCACTAGATGATTACCTGTTCTGTTCATTCCCTCTGGGGCACCTGGCATTGGCCACTGTTGGAAGACTGGATACTGGGCTAGATGGACCTTTGGTCTGACCCAGTATGGCTGTTCTTATTAGAATCTTCCCTATAATATCAGAACTACCAAAAATATACACATTTTTGGACAACCTGATTTTTGATAATTACTATTTTTTTCAGAATTTTTAAATAGTTATCATGAATTACAGAAGTGTCTTGATTGTCACTTACACTCGGGTGCCTTTACACCACTCTAGCAGTGAAAAGGAGCCTTAAAGTGAGTCTAAATGTAATTTACTCAACTCTAAGGCCTCTTAACGCTGCCAGAGTGGTGTAAAGGTCAATAAGAGTCAAGCATACAGAAATAGCAGTGAAGCCAATTCCAGCCCATAACAGTAGAACATTACAATTCTTGTACTGAGTTGCTAATTGCTGAAGACATATTACACAGCAGGACTTAATAATGCAGTTAGATAAAGATCATGTACATTTAATAATGAACTTCATAAAAACGGACGACACAACAGTGACTAACGTTCATGATATGCAGGTGAACATAAATTAATATAAAGTAAATATGATAAAAGTACAAAGACTGCCATATAAGGGCAAATACAATTGTCACAGGATATTAAGTTCATCCTGATTCCTCCAAGGATATTTTAGGTCAAAAGGTATTATGAGAGAAACTTCCATAGGTACCTTATTTACTTTTGGAGTCTGATATAAAAATACCAGACTTCAGAAGTTTTAACTATTTTATCATCTATAACTCACAGATTATATAGCACTAACATAGAGGGGAAGTGGATAGGGTGATCAAGATTGTAGTAAATGATTGTTGTACAGATACACATTTAGCAAAGGTGACCACAGTTTTGTTCGAAAGTGGAAATAGCTAAGTGTGGTGATGAAAATGATTTTAATATTTGATAGACTACTATTCAGCGTGCTGAAATGGAATGTAGATGTGCAGGCTTATCTTCTGTACAGATTTTTCTTTTTCTGAAAACTCTACAAAGAGCAGTTAGGTGGCTAATTAAACAGAATTGAGGTGATTTTCCTCTGTGGTTAATAGATCTTGAAACTTGGTGGACCTATAAATAAGTAGTGGCAAGTGATCTTCTTTTCTTCAAATTGCATGTTGTTAAACATTTGACTTTTACTATCAGATTCATTATCAGGTCTTCATGGATTTTATAATGGGAATTGTTCTTTGGCAGTCCCCGAAGCTTAGTCAGTGAATCTAGGAGACCCAGTCTTCATGAGGTAGTTTCCAGTTTTGCACTTATTTCCCAAATATCAGGAACACCTGTGAATTTCTCATTGGCCTTTGCCATATTTTTGGGAAGTCATTCTGTTTTCCTCTACACAGAAGCTGAGAGAGCTAATTATAATTGATTACAGGAGTTGTCACAGTAGATGATTGATTCATATTGAGATATGGGGCATTGTGCTTGATATAAGTTTACTCTTCAAGCCTGTTAAGCATTAGCCTTTCTTCCACAGTGACGTATTCTAATAGTCAATCCCTTGCCTTTCCCAAGAACAGACAAACATGCAAAATAAATGGTCCCATCTTAAAACAATTTGTCCCAAACTCTTATTTGATATGCTTTATTCTAGCCTTTATGAGGGAAATGTGGTCTATATGAAATTACTATAAGGGGTGCACATCTGGTTGAAAGATCATACTCAAAGAGTAGTTATCAATGGTTAGCTGTCAAACTGGGAGGATGTATCTGGTGGGGTCTCACAGGGGTCAGTCCTGGATCTGGTACTATTCAAGATTTCCATTAATGATTTGGATAATTGAGTGGAGAGTATGCTTATAAAATTTACAGATGACCCCAAGCTGGAAGGGTTTGCAAGCACATTGGAGGACAGGATTAAAATTCAAAATAGCCTTGACAAATTGGAGAATTGGTGTGAAATCAACAAGATGAAATTCAATATAGACAAGTGCAAAATACTTCACTTAGGAAGGAAAAATCAAATGCACAGCTGTAAAATGGGGAATAACTGGCTAGGTGGTAGTACTGCTAAAGAAGATCTGGGAGTTACAGTGGAGCATGATGGAATATGAGTCAACAAGGTGATGCAGTTGTAGAAAAGGCTAATATAATTCTGGGGTTTGTTAACAGGGTTGTCGTATGTAAAATATGGGAGGTAACTGTCCTGCTTTGCTTGGCACTGGTGAGGTCTCAGCTGGAGGGCTATGTCCAGTTCTGGGAATCAGACTTTAGGAAAGATATGGATAAATTGGAGAAAGTCCAGAGGAGAGCAACAAAAAGGATAAAAAGTTTAGAAAACTTGACCTATGGGGAAAGGTTAAAAATAATGGGGCATGTTTATTCTTGAGGAAAGAAGGTGTGTGCACGGGGTGGGGTGGTTCTGATAATCTTTAAATATGTTAAATATGCTGTGATAAAGAGGATGGTGATCAATTATTTTTTATGTCCACTGCAGGTAGGACAAGAAGTAATGGGCTTAATCTGTAGCAAGGGAGATTTAGGTTAGATATTAAGAAAAACTTTCTAACTATAAGGGTAGTTAAACTCTGGAATAGGGCTCCAAGGCAGGTTGTGGAATCCATATCACTGGAGGTTTTGAAGAACCAGTTTTACTGTCAGGGATGGTCTTAGGTTTCCTTGGTCCTGTCTCAGCCCAGGGGGGTGGACATGATGACTTCCAGCCCTATTTTTTTGTGATTCTATGATTAGTGTCAAATTTGAAATAGTTACTGTCAATTATATATACTCTATTTGCTGATTTAAAAAACAAACAAAATGTAACTTAGGTTAATTACATGTTCTATGGAATGGGTCCATGACTAAATTCAGAAGCATGAATCAAGTTTAAATTAGAAAAGCATGAAATATACTATACATGAGATTTCTGTGTTACAGTATTTCAAACTGGGACATGTGTGAAATGCTAGCTTGAATTTAGACTGCATAATGTATTTGGAGAGAGCTTTATCACATCATATCAAGGCCTATAGGTTGGGTTTCAGAGCCAACCCACCAAAACTGCTCCTTTGTCAGCCAAAAGAGGTTGCGTAAGAACTGCATGTAGCTTTCCCCTCCAGCTGCGTTATGAAGATCCTGCCTCCACAGCATTCTGAACATGTGTGGTTTTTTTGGCATGAGTCTTTTCTGTGTCAAAAAAATAATTTTTCCTCCCTCTGAAGTAGAAAAGGGGTTCGTCTGCAGTGTTGGGCAATAGGATTTGTCCACTACTGTAAGCATTGTCATAGAGCGGGTGTCTTTTACCATCGGGGTGTTTGCCCAAGGGCAAGGATTGATAGCGTTGTTTTCATTTTTCTGCTGCCCTTGCTAGTTTGACTGGGAAGCCATATACAGTGTTTCTTTGAGGCATCTGCTGTTAGGTATACTTTGCTGCTGCTCTGACATGAGTGAATGCCTTCCCCTCCTGGAGACTCAGCAGGAGACAAGAATGAAAATAGCAGCCTTAAAACAGCATGGGAAAAAAATCTACAGGAAAAATGCAAATATCAGTGGAAAAGTTAGTTTCTTTCATTCCTCCTTAGTGAGAATTCAGCTTTCCTCTATCTGCAAAATCACTTAGATGAAGATGGAACTAAATAGAACGAACAGAAGTTCGTTGGCTAATCTTTTATAGACAAAGAGAAGAGAGAATACAAGTTACAGTGGCAAACCTGAAACACAACTATCTAATCTTGGGTTACTCCACATTGAGTAGTAGGAGCAATGGAGAATTTTAGAAGATGAAAAATCCAAGGATACTTGGTATTTCTGATGCTGTTGATGCAGAGGAACCATTAGAAAAGTTTTAATCTCTTTTAAATTAACTGCATTTAATCCCCTACTTCCTGCTCGTAATAAAGTATTTCATAACCCAAATAAAAGATGAAACCATGGGCTCAATTCTTCTGATATTGACTCCAGCCTAATTTGTGGAGAGGGGGAAGTGGGAAGTCTGACAGATGAAAAGGGGTCATAGACTTCTTTTCTCAGGAACTTCCAGATCAACACACAACATTGCTATCCCTATGTTTTGAGATTTTTATCACTTGGATTCTAATTTTCTACATTGTTTCCCAACAGATTAAGACTGGAAAAGGTTAAAAAATTGTTGGGGGTTTTGAAATGTAAAGGTTAAAAAATAATTGTTTTGATGCTGTGATGGTGTTTTTAGTGTCTCAGTTGTATGCTAAGGCTGTTATGTTTAGTATAGAGGTATGTGGTTCCAGTGATGTTACAGAAAATTCTTTACTTCCAGAATACAAATAAAAATTTCTTCTTAAAATACGGAGCTATGGTAGGTACTTTTTGGAGCTTTCTATACTAATACTGCAAGGGTATTTTACCTGATGGGTTTTTTTAGGCTAAGTATTTTTTTCTCTTTAATAAGTCCCAGTGTTGTTTTTGTTTGGGGTGTGTGTGGGGGGGCATGTTGTGTAATAGACAGAATTTTAAAAGTATTTCTTTTCCTTTCTGTCTAATCGCATGATTACAGGTTTGCAATGACAATAAAAATATTTTTAAAATGCCAGCCCATGTTCAGGATGTAGTTTAAAGTCCTTTGCCACAGCAGAGATTTTAGTGCATATGGTGCAGCTATTACCACTGTCACATGTCTAAGGGTATGTCTACACTACGAGAGTAGTTCGATTTTACTTAAATCGAATTTGTGGAACCGATATTACAAAGTCGAACGTATGTATCCACACTAAGGACAGTAATTCGACTTTGAGAGTCCACACTAACGGGGCAAGTGTCGACATTGGAAGCGGTGCACTGTGGGCAGCTATCCCACAGTTCCCGCAGTCCCCGCTGCCCATTGGAATTCTGGGTCGAGCCCCCAGTGCCTGCTGGGGCAAAAAATGTGTCGAGGGTGGTTTTGGGTAATTATCGTCATCCAACCGTCACTCCCGCCCTCCCTCCCTGAAAGCGCCGGCGGGAAATAGTTTGCGCACTTTTCTGGTGAGTGACAGCGCCGACGCCACAGCACTGCGAGCATGGAGCCCGCTGCGACCATCGCTGCAGTTATGGCCGTTGTCAACACCTCGCACCTTATCATCCACCTTTTCCAGAGGCAGATGCTGAGAAATCGGGCGAGGAGGCTACGGCAGCGCGGTGAGGACATTAAGTCTGAGAGTGGCACAGACCTCTCACAAAGCACAGGACCCCGCGCCGTGAACATCATGGTGGCAATGGGTCATGTTGATGCTGTGGAACGGCGATTCTGGGCCCGGGAAACAAGCACGGACTGGTGGGACCGCATAGTGCTGCAGGTCTGGGATGAATCACAGTGGCTGCAAAACTTTTGGATGCGTAAGGGAACTTTCCTGGAACTTTGTGAGTTGCTGTCCCCTGCCCTGAAGCGCAAGGACACCCGGATGCGAGCAACCCTGACTGTCCAGAAGCAAGTGGCCATAGCCCTCTGGAAGCTTGCAACGCCAGACAGCTACCAGTCAGTCGCGAACCACTTTGGCGTGGGCAAATCTGCAGGAAGGTATTTACTTCCCGGACCACAAAATAACTGTTGGGGATATGGAGATGCCTATAGTGATCCTCGGGGACCCAGCCTACCCGCTAATGCCCTGGCTCATGAAGCCCTATACAGGCGCCCTGGACACTGAAAAAGAACTCTTCAACTACCGTCTGAGCAAGTGCAGAATGGTGGTGGAGTGTGCTTTTGGACGTCTCAAGGTGAGATGGAGAAGCTTACTGACTCGCTCTGATCTCAACGAAACCAATATCCCCATTGTTATTGCAGCTTGCTGTGTGCTCCACAATCTCTGTGAGAGCAAGGGGGAGACCTTTATGGCGGGGTGGGAGGTTGAGGCAAATAGCCTGGCTGCTGATTACGCCCAGCCAGACAGCCGTGCGATTAGAAGAGCACAGCGGGACGTGCTGTGCATCCAGGAGGCTTTGAAAGCTAGGTTCCTCAGTGAGAAGGGTAACCTGTGACTATTAAGTTTTTGTTTAAAGAGAAGCTGAACCTGCCCCCGTTTCTTTACTCCAGTTATATACCCCTTCCTCCCCTTCCAACACACGTTTAAAAATAAAATAAATGGAACTTTGTTAATGAACACCGTTTTCTTTATTACTTTTCGGGACTCTGTGTTTGGGGGCTATGTGACTTTGTGGCGGGGGAGGACGGTTACAGATCCCCTGCTGCGTGGCTCTGTGATCCAGGCTAAGGACTGCTGCATAAGATCTCTAACCGTCTTCCCCCTCCACAAAGTCACATAGGACCCTCCTGTGACGGGTTGGATCACAGAAACCCCCTTGGGAGCTGCCACCTGATGTGCCAAGACTACCTCTGCTTCTGTTTTCCCTGCCAGCTCAGGACTCCAGCACCCTGTCTTGCTGAGCCAGCCGCTCCTGTCCGGCTCCAACACAGACCCAGGGTCTGAATCACTTGTCCCACAGCTGCAAGTTTACCTGAAAACAGCTCACAGTAGTGTGCTTGTCTTTAGCACTCAGATGCCCAACTCCCAATGGGGTCTAAACCCAAATAAATCCGTTTTACCCTGCATAAAGCTTATGCAGGGCAAACTCATAAATTGTTCACCCTCTATAACACTGATAGAGAGATATGCACAGTTGTTTGCTCCCCCAGGTATTAATACATACTCTGAGTAAATTACTAAATAAAAAGTGATTTTATTAAATACAGACAGTAGGATTTAAGTGGTTCCAAGTAGTAACAGACAGAACAAAGTAAGTCACCAAGCAAAATAAAATCAAATGCGCAAATCTATGTCTAATCAAACTAAATACAGATAATCTCACCCTCAGAGATGCTTCAGTAAGTTTTTCTCAGACTGGACACCTTCCAGGCCTGGGCACAATTCTTTCCCCTGGTACAGCTCTTGTTCCAGCTTAGGTGATTGATAGCTAGGGGATTCTTCATGATGGCTCCTCTCCCTCTCTCTTCTGTTCCACCCCTTTATATATCTTTTGCATAAGGTGGGAACTCTTTGTCCCTCTGGGTTTCCACCCCCCCTCACTGGAAAAGCACCAGGTTAAAGATGGATTCCAGTTCAGGTGACATGATCACATGTCACTGCAAGACTTCATTACTCACTTGCCAGCACACACACATACAGGGAGACTCACAGGTAAACAGCCATCTGCAGACAATGGGAGTCATCAAGATTCCAAGCCATCATTAATGGCCCACACTTTACATAATTACAATAGGCCCTCAGAGTTACATTTTATATTTCTAGTTTTAGATACAAGAGTGGTACATTTATACAAATCAGATGATCATACTCAGTAGATTATAAGCTTTGTAATGATACCTTACAAGAGACCTTTTGCATGAAGCATATCCCAGTTACGTTACATTCACTTATTACCGTATTTTCTCTAAAACTATCCCAGTTACATTATATTGACTTATTATCAAGTTTTTATAAAACCATATAGACTGCACAACGTCACACCTCCCCCCCCCACAGAACATGAAAACCACCTCCCAGACTGACCAGGGTGCCTAGTGACTGCAATGTGTGTGTGACCTTCTGCTGAACCTGCCCCCGTGTCTGTACCCTGGTAAAGGTGACTGTCCTCTCCAATTACCAACCCCCTTCCCCCCCCCCCCCTTCAAACACACTCTCCTCTAAAAGTCCCAATACTAAACATTCCCCTAATTCAAAGCAGGTCACCATGAGCGACATCACTCTGCTGAGGATTTCTGAAATAGAGAAAGACCGCATGCTGCGTGAAAGCCAGCAAAAAACAGGGCCGTATGCCGCCATGCTCTGCAAGGCAATGATCCCAGAGTACTTGATGATAGCCTGGCGCGGAAAAGTTTCCTACCACGGAGGACACAATAAGGCCGCTCTCCCCAGGAACCTCATGCAAAGGCTTTCCAATTACCTCCAGGAGAGCTTCGTGGAGATGTCCCATGAGGATTTCAGCTCTATCCCCGGACATATAGACCTTATTTTCCAGTAGCTGCACCGCCAAGGACTAAAACGTTAAGCGCCTAGGGCAAACTAATCATGAAAAACCCATTGTTAATATTCCTGTTCTGTTCAAAATAAATGTTTACATGTTTAAAACACTTACCGACTGATCCTTCCCCTGATTCAGGGTCCAGGTTAACGCCTGGGGAGGGTTGGTAGGGGATCTCCGTGAGGGTGATGAAGAGATCCTGGCTGTCGGGGAAATCAGCGTTGTAAGCGCTGTCGACTGCCTCGTCCTCCTCATCTCCTTCTTCATTTTCCCCGTCTGCTAACATCTCCGAGGAAGCGGCCGTCGACAATATCCCATCGTCAGAGTCCACGGTCAGTGGTGGGGTAGTGGTGGCGGCCGCACCTAGAATGGAATGCAGTGCCTCATAGAAACAGCATGTCTGGGGCTGGGATCCGGAGCGTCCGTTTGCCTCTTTGGTCTTCTGGTACCCTTGTCTCAGCTCCTTGATTTTCACGCAGCACTGCGTTGCATCCCGGCTGTATCCTCTCTCTGTCATGGCTTTTGAGATCTTCTCGTAGATCTTTGCATTCTGTCTTTTCGATCGCAGCTCCGAAAGCACGGACTCATCGCCCCACACAGCGATCAGATCCAAGACTTTCCGATCAGTCCATGCTGGAGCCCTCTTTCTATTCTGAGATTGCATGGTCACCTCTGCTGGAGAGCTCTGCATCGTTGCCAGTGCTGATGAGCTCGCCACGATGTCCAAACAGGAAATGAGATTCAAACTGCCCAGACAGGAAAAGGAATTCAAATTTTCCCGGGGCTTTTCCTGTGTGGCTGGTCAGAGCATCCGAGCTCGGACTGCTGTCCAGAGCGTCAACAGAGTGGTGCACTGTGGGATAGCTCCCGGAGCTATTAGCGTCGAATTCCATCCTCACCTACCTTAATTTGACATGGCCATGTCGAATTTAGCGCTACTCCCCTCGTCGGGGAGGAGTACAGAAATCGAATTTAAGAGATCTCTATGTCGAACTAAATAGCTTCGTTGTGTGGACGGGTGCAGGATTAATTCGATTTAACGCTGCTAAATTCGACATAACCTCCTAGTGTAGACCAGGCCTAAGACATTTTATCAAACCTGCCATTACTTTTGTTTGGAATACGCTAGACAGAAACAGCCCTGTTCTTTATCTCTGCAAAGGATTAATAACTCTTTGTGAATTTTAGTGCTCATGAAAGACAGCAGACTGACAGCATTGAAAACTGAAGTCTTCTTTATCCACAGAGCACAGGTAGAGCCTGTGTACCATCTATACAAGTTTCACCACACAGTTATATCAAGGCTGGATTGGAGAAACCAAATATAGGGGGAGACTCCATTCATTAATTTGCCTTTCCACTGAGACTGACAGTTTTGGATTTTTTGGTCATATAGACATATGAAATTGGGCTAAGACATCTAGTTCATAGAGAGGCTACCAAAGACCCATTATGAAGTATCAGGTGGTAGCCGTGTTAGTCTGTATCTACAAAAACAACAAGGAGTCCGGTGGCACCTTAAACGCTAACAAATAAATCTGTTGGTCTTTAAGGTGCCACCGGACTCCTTGTCATTGTGAAGTAGTAAATCCTTGTGTTTAGCAACCTTGAACTGGTGACCTAAAGGTAAAACACTCTGATTCCAATTATTAGTCTTCTTGGACGTCAGTTATCTGAATGCAGGTATCACAGATCAAACCAATTCTCACTAAGGGTATGTCTACACTACGAAATTAGATCGATTTTATAGAAGCCAAGCACTCGCTATAGGGGGGAGGGATAGCTCAGTGGTTTGAGCATTGACCTGCTAAACCCAGGGTTGTGAGTTCAGTCCTTGAGGGGCCACTTAGGGATCTGGGGCAAAATCAGTACTTGGTCCTGCTAGTGAAGGCAGGGGGCTGGACACGATGACCTTTCAAGGTCCCTTCCAGTTCTAGGAGATAGGATATCTCCATTAATTTTTTTTTTATTGATGTACTCCGTTGCAAGGTGGTCTGGTGCCAAAATTGGCATATGCGTGCCATTTATTGTCCTGCTGCAGTTAGGGAATACCATTTCCGCAAAGCCAGCCATATTTTACGCACATTGCCAAGAGTCATGGTCTTTGTAGCAGCATGAAATTAATGGCCCAGCACACTTGCGTTAACGCAGCTCCAATGGTGGACTTCCCGACTCCGAACTGATTTGT
Source organism: Terrapene triunguis (assembly GCF_002925995.2). Taxonomy (NCBI): domain Eukaryota; kingdom Metazoa; phylum Chordata; order Testudines; family Emydidae; genus Terrapene; species Terrapene triunguis. Next base: position 4,640,178 of record NW_020664454.1, on the reverse strand, counting down.
GACCAAGCAGTAGCCGTCTGGAGTCGCTAGCTTCCACACTGTGATCGCCACGCTCTTCTCCACCAAGAGGGCGGCTCTCATTTTGGTGTCTTTGCGAAGCAGTGCTGGGGCAAGCTCCGCACACAGTTCCAGGAAGGTGGCTTCTGCCTCCGAAAGTTCTGCAGTCACTGCTAGTCATCCCAGACCTCCATAACAATGTGATCCCACCACTTACTGCTTGTTTCCTGTGCCCAAAACCAACAGTCCACCATGTGCAGCTGCTCCATGAATGCCAAAAGTAATCTGGTGTTTTCTTTCCATGGCACACAGCAGGTCAGGCACCTCTGATTCCTCTTTAGATTAACTGTATTACCATCTGCGATATGTTAATGAAAGTGACCACAACATTAGAGAACAGTGCGAGATTCATCCTTTCAGACGGAGAGGGCAGGCACTCAATATATGGGGGCCATTGAAAAATGCTGTAAAACGCTGTCGGAAGCCCATAGAATGCTGGGACGGAAAACAATGCATCACGGGACATTGAACCCACTCCCATGATGCGCTGTGATCTACTCTGCCTTTCCACAAGTCCTAGTGGCAGAAGGTGGCAAGTAGTACAGAGGGATAGCTACCCACAGAGCACTGCTCTTACTGTTGATGCTAGAGTTCCAACTGTGGACATGCTCTGCTGACAGAGGGAGCATAGTGTGAATGTGCAGTAACAATGTTGCTATAGCACTTTTAGATTGTCTTCATGACTTTCGTCGACAAAACTCTGTAGTATAGAAAAGGCCTGAGTCTCCTTTCATCTCCTCCCCCTGCTGTCTCGAGGCCCCTGTTTACTACTTATATATAAATTGAGGTAAAACACACATTCCTTTGTTTAGGATAGACCTGTTCAACAACTTTTGCCTAGGCAGGGGTGTGTGGTTTTGAACACGTGCTAATAACATCATCTAGGGGTATTTCATAACTTTACATATAACGTTGCTACATACATTTCACCATGATGCTATTGACCAGTGAAGAGTTAGTTTTCAAATGATACCTCACAAGGCATATTTTATACAAAAATTATTATAATAGTGTATATGGTATGAATACAGGGGTGCTTATTGTCACAGAGTCCTGTCGTAGTAGTGCAGGAGACAAAATGCATCCAATCATTATCAAATCAGTGAACGTGCCTTAAAATGCTCAAAGTAAACAAACGATGTTTGAGGTTTTTTTCCTTCTCTTTCAGTTATAGTGATTTTGAGTTTTACTAGGCACACGGTTCTGAGATGGAAGTATTATTCTCCCACTCCTCCCAGGTGATGGTGTCCCTTCTAAGCAGAGGTTGATATTTGTGCAGAACTTAAGAGCATTGACCATCAAAGCTAGTGAATATTATATGTGATTTTATTTTAATCTATTTCCCCTTTAACTCTCTTTATTAGAAAAGATCCTCTTTTATTATCCTCCTTATTTTTTCTCTTTTAAAAAATAAAGGAGGAACCCCCCCCCTACATTTTAATCTATTTTCTTAAATGGCTCTCTCTATATAAATATGTTGCATTTATATTTGTAAATGTGCATTGATTTTTGGGTTGACCTTCATGGATGTTCCAGTGTACGTGGTATGGTGTAAACAAAGGAGCATTTTGGACTGCAGGGTAATATTCTAAGAATTTTCTTTGGAGGCTGGTGGCAATACTTCGGTTGTGTTTCCTTCTCCAGGTTGAACAATTAGGAAAAAGTTAAATTTGGTACACAGGAAAAGGGACTAAAGAAAGTAGATTAGTTCTACTGTTTTCACATTTTATTCTTATAGCTATTGCCCTGCATGCCCCAAATATTTCCTCTGTGGGAGACTTGTTTGCTTCAGGGGATTGGTAACAGAATATGTGATTTTTTTCACCTATAGATTGTTGGTTCTAATCCAGTTCTGATTGGTAGTGATCAAAATCTGTTACTATCAGATAGCAGTTTGGTGGCCCACGTGAAATGCATTTGGTGACCAGGGTTTGGTTGACAAGTGTCCACATCACGTAGCATGAACAGAATTGTTACTAAGTGGGTCCCACTTTTCAAAATCTCAGCAGAGAGACCAAGAATTGAATGGACCATGGAGGCTGAACTATCCTTTTGCCATCTACAGGGTGATCCTTCAGGTAAGGGAGGGGACATGGTAGTGTAATGGGGAAGCTTGCACTGCTGTCTGTACCTCATCTGTCTGTAGAGAACCTTTCATGCTCATGGAATTCACCCACACACTCACTTCTGTGTATGTATTGTTGCCAATTTACATATCAAGTGATAACACAGAATAGAAGTTCATTTCTTTTCCCCCAAGTTTTTGACTGTCTCCTTAACTTAAGGAGGCAGGAATATGCTTAGAAGTGCTGCAGTACAATTAGCATGCAGGAATGGTACTACCAGCCTATGATGCTGTATGATTTTATTCCAGACTTGTAAACACCACTGTTGTGTTTGCAACTGTTCAATTCATTAGCTTCCTGGAATTATTATTGTGGCATATTTCTGAAGAGAACAATAAACAACCCTGGGAAAATAGTACTGCAACACTGAACATTGTGTTGGTCCATGGAGAGTTGTATTTTTTTAAGCTCTTTCCATTTCAGTGGGGTTTTGTAAGAGTCTTTTCAAGCTGTGTCAAAGTATTAATAAACATATTACATGTTAGGCAGTTGAAATGCATTAGAAACAATGTCAACACACTTTAAAATATGAGCTCCTTTTAATTGAGTCCTTGTTCTATTTTAGGCTAGTCTTGGCAGTTGGTCATGTACTACTGGTTATGCGCCCTGTGTGCACGGATAGGTCATACTCTTGTGTTTACTACTATGATGCAGCCACATGCAAATGAAAACATGATGCTATTGAAGATGTTCTATTCAGAAGAGTAAAATACTTTTTCTAGGGATGCTTGTTCTGTTGCATGACCCCCACTGTTAAGGGGTGATGCGATGTTGTGGTGGTAGATTAAAAGCCTTTAGGAAATTGAGAGAGACTGGGATTGTAGGAATAATTTGGCATAAACACAGTTGTTTGGCAGTAAAAAAATCAGCAGGAAGCCGTTGGGAGGAGTTTCAAGAATTCTGAGTGTGAGAGTCATGAGTTGTTAAGTATCAAATCTAATGGCTTTTATTCTTGGAAGGCTTAATGTAATATAAAATAATTAACTTTATAGTAGGTCCATAAATTAGCATTACAGTCAAGGTCATCAAGGATACAAGGACGACTGCAGTTGGTGCCTCATTCTATAGGTTTACAATTAAATGAAGAATAATTGTAAGCAGGTAGCAACATATCCGTTACCACTGATCTCTTCAGTCAGAATATTTCTGCTACTGCCCTCCAAAGCACATAGATCCTTGAATTAAAAGCTGCAAATACAAACTCAATCATTTGGAGATTTGCAGCATTTGCTGAATGTGCTTGTGCTAGCTGCAACAAACTTCCTGTATTGAGAAAACATGGTTCATGACAGAATTACCAATCTTAAAGTCTGCTTTTCTTTTTTTCTTTTCAGAATCAAATAGAACGTACTGATTCAGCAGAACTGGCTGATTGTGCAGCAGTCGTCATGAATAGGCACAGGGTCATCTGTTTCTTAACACATGTATAAGATAAAAAGGTAAGAAGCAAGTAAGCGTTGTTGTTAATACAGTTATTATATAATGCTATACTTCGTTAATACTGTTATATAGTATTATGTAGATCCAGGGTAGGCAACCTGTGGCATGCATGCCAAAGGCGGCACGCGAGCTGATTTTCAGTGGCACTCACACTGCCCGGGTCCTGTCCACTGGTCCGGGGGGCTCTGCATTTTAATTTAATTTTAAATGAAGCTTCTTAAACATTTTAAAAACCTTATTTACTTTACATACAACAATAGTTTAGTTATATTATAGACTTATAGAAAGAGACCTTCTAAAAACGTTAAAATGTATTACTGTCACGCGAAACCTTAAATTAGAGTGAATAAATGAAGACTCGGCACACCACGTCTGAAAGGTTGCCGACTCCGATGTAGATTATGATCAAGAAATAGATTACTTTAAAATGAATTAAGAATCTATATGGGGTGCAAACTCAGTTGTATGAATTAGATGATTTAATGATTTCAGACTTGCATTTTCCCTTTCTTTTTATTGGGATTAAGTTTATTTTAGAACAAGGTTATGTTGTTTTTTTCACAGCCCCCAAATCTGTCTCCCTCAGGCTGTGCTGAGGGCAGATTTCATCATCAGCTACAGACATATTTTAGCTCTCTTAACAAGCCATTCATTACGCTTGAAGTGCTTGACTCCTCCTTCTTCCCAGGAGAAAATTAGAAAGGTCACTACTGTGTCCTGGAATAGAGTGCAGACTTGACCAGCACTGCTAGGGGTTGAAGCAAGTCCTCAGGAGCATTGGATCTAACACATTACTTACCTGAGTTGATGTGCAATCCCCTGTAATCATGCTGTCAAACAGTGACATTGCCTGGAATCTGAAACAGACAGGATAAAAGAGCAACTTATATATATTTTTTTCATCTGATCACAGACATTGCAGTTTTCACCTCAGGAATCTTACATTTGTATTTGTGATCAGGTCTATTGTAAATCATTCTAGTATTGTCTGGTAAAGTTTAGTGAAATTTATATGTTCACAATTAATCATTGAGAAGGAATGGTCTGAGCACAGGACGGGGAGACAAGAATTCCTGAATTCTTATCCTGGTCCCTTTTATGTTGGGTTTTTAGGCAAATCCTCTAATCACATTGCCTTATTTTCCCATCTGTTAAACGTGGATAACAACATTTACATACCTTCCTTATACAGGTATAGTAAGGTGTCAATGTCCATAGAGCCCTTTGAAGATCAAAAATACTATGTAAGTCCAAAGTGGTGATGTTGCTTTCTATCAGTAAAGTTCTGTCATCATTTCAATCAACACACTTTTTCCCGCCCCCCAGGGCTAGGTAACTCTGACGTATAAAATTCGTTCTGAGTCTTATTTGAGAAGTTGGAATAAAAGTGTCATCCACATAGTATTTTAATATAAATTATTTTAATATCATGATATCAATCAGCTTACTGTGTAAGTTACAGAGGAATAAAAAAGGCAGTGCTTTAAAATATTCTTGTTAAATATGAGTCTTCTGGGAGCCAGGAGGGGAAAATGGTTGCTTAGATCTGGAGCTGCTGCTCAATCCCACTAAAATCCACCAGCATCCGCTATTCTGAAGCCACAGTTTTTGTCTCTGGGTGGTTCATCCTGCTCTTTAACATCTTAGTAACGGGTGGATTTGCTTTTGAACCTCCATTCCTCCCCAGACTCTCTGCAAATTGCAAAGAAGCAGAGGCTCTCTGAGATCCCAGTGCAGGGCAGTATGATGCCACTCATGGAGGAGGTCTGGATCAAGTCTATAAAATGCTAAAGCAGGTATTTGAAGAGCAGATCCTACTTAGGAAAATATCAGAAGAGATCCCTGAAATTAAAGCCGCAACTACAACACACCAGATCAGTGTGCAAGGGCGGGCTATCCTCCAGGATTGGGGAAGGTGAAACTAGAATCTCTACTTTAGAAGACAATATGGGCTCGTAGCAATCACTACGGATCAACCACAAAGTGTGATCCCAAAGGTATAAAGTAGAATCAACCATCTGGAGAGCCAATCCAGAAGAAATAATTTGAGGATGGTTGTGTTCCCTTAGGAATTGGAAAAGGACAGGCCAGTACATTTTTTTTCTAAGCCTCTACTTGAGATCCTTTCCTTTCTCCCTGATACAGATCTGGACATAGAAAGTGCCCACTGCTGAAGCCCTCAGCACCTAAGCCCATAGCTAATGCAAAACCCATGGTGTTTACATTAAAATTCCTAACATACAATGTGAAAGAATCTATCCTTAAAAAAGCCTGAGAAAAAGGAAACTAGATTTGGAAGGGGCATAAAATAATGATTTTTCCTGACTACAGTTAGGCCATAGTTGGAAAAAAGCCTGTTCACTACGGTAAGGAACCCATCTTGCCTGTGTGTCAAGCCAGATGGAACCATTGGACACTCAGACTCAAATCAACACACCACATCCTGCTGAGCAAGAACCTCGACCAGCTTGGCTCCAGAGGAGACAGTAGCTATATCCTGTCCTCTCACTGGGACACCGAGGGTGATTGATTTGCCTAACAAACTGGGATTTGTCAGCTATCAATCTGGTTTTCCCGACTTCCATTTTTAATGGTTATGGGGTTTTGTTTTACTGGTTTTATGGTTCAGGATGGTGTGTGTGTTTGGGGGGGGGGGGGGGGGGGGGTTGCTGTCTCATTACCTTACTGTTAATGTTTTAAGAACAGCATACCAGTATTGTATTTAGTTTAAATTGCAGATGGTAATGTCAGGTGATATACCAAGAGATGAGAGCAGTATTTCAGTTCTTATGGACCTTTAAATAGCCAGCCATCAAAGGTTGTACACTGGATTTTGGACCCACTTGTCTATAGGAGGTGTTTTGGGTTGTTTGTTCTTGTTTCCCACCTGCCCTCTTTTTTTCTAGTGGACCCCCAAGCAGATATCTGTCTTGTAGGATTCTAACCTTCAATGCATAGCTCTATGTTATTTTAGCCCAGAAACACTATTTAAAATGTATTCAAGCATGATCACACCTCCTCCCCCACCACCACCTTTTGCAATGCTGGGGGAGGGACCCTGGGAATATTTATTTTGCATTCAGTGTGGGTCAGAGGGATTTGTTCATTTGGGCTCTCTCACACCTTTGTTTTTCTTACAGCCGCCCGCCCTACCTCCTCTCAATTCTCTTACTCCATCTTTTCTCCCTTCTCTCCATCTAAACATTTTATGAATTCCCTTAAATACCCTTCATCTTGGATTCTTCTCACCCTACCTGTACCCCTGGGTGTTGATGGGCACAGCATAAGATGCATGTGGGGTTGCTTCCCTTGTGAGTACCTATGGCTAATCTACTTACATGTTTCTTGGGATATAAAAGAAATTGTTAACCCTCTAAAAAGAAAAAAATGTTATATCTCACTTAAAATTGAAAGTTGATATAATATTCCTCCAGGAAACCCACCTAATTGAGTCTGAGGCTGAAAAGCTGAAAAAAGACGGGATTGTTGATGGCGTTTTAGTAATGACTTGGCCAAGTCTAGAGGAGTGTTAGTTCTATTAAAAAAAAACCCCAAAACCCTGAACACACAAATCCTATCAACTGCCAGACATGGAGGGAAGACTGCTAATTGCTAAAGTGCATATGTCTGATGTTACAGACACTCTTGTAAACTTCTATGCCCCAATGAAGATGATTCCTCCTTTTTCAATGAATTATTTTCTAGATTGACTCCTCCCTAGAAAATTTGATTGTAGTGAGGGACTTCAGTGAAGTGTTAGAACTGCTTTTGGACAGATCAGGGAGACCTCCGCTGGCCACACCATTATTGCCCAGATGGAGGAATTGGGGGTATGTCTACACTACGAAATTAGGTCGAATTCAGAAAAGTCGTTTTTTAAGAAATCGTTTTTATACAGTCGATTGTGTGTGTCCCCACACAAAATGCTCTAAGTGCATTAAGTCGGCGAACTGAGTCCACAGTACCGAGGCTAGCGTCGACTTCCGGAGCGTTGCACTGTGGGTAGCTATCCCACAGTTCCCGCAGTCTCCGCTGCCCATTGGAATTCTGGGTTGAGATCCCAATGCCTGATGGGGCAAAAACAGTGTCATGGGTGATTCTGGGTACATGTCGTCAGGCCCCCACTTCCTCCCTCCCTCCGTGAAAGCAATGGCAGACAATCGTTTTGCCCCTTTTTTTCAGCCCAGACGCCATAGCACTGGTATCATGGAGCCCGCTCAGATCACCGCGGCAATTATGAGCAGTATAACCAGTACGCGCATTATCCTGGAGTATATGCAGAACCTTCCAAAGCAAAACCAGGCTAGGAGGCGACGGCAGCGCGGTGACGAGAGTGATGAGGAAATAGACATGGACATAGACTTCTCACAAAGTACGGGCCCCGGCAGTGTGCACATCATGGTGTTAATGGGGCAGGTTCATGCTGTGGAACGCCGATTCTGGGCCCGGGAAACAAGCACAGACTGGTGGGACTGCATAGTGTTGCAGGTCTGGGATGATTCCCAGTGGCTGCGAAACGTTCGCATGGGTAAGGGCACTTTCATGCAACTTTGTGACTTGCTTTCCCCTGCCCTGAAGCGCCAGAATACCAAGATGAGAGCAGCCCTCACAGTTGAGAAGCGAGTGGCGATAGCCCTGTGGAAGCTTGCAACGCCAGACAGCTACCGGTCAGTCGGGCATCAATTTGGAGTGGGCAAATCTACTGTGGGGGCTGCTGTGATCCAAGTAGCCAATGCAATCACTGAGCTGCTGCTATCAAGGGTAGTGACTCTGGGAAATGTGCAGGTCATAGTGGATGGCTTTGCTGCAATGGGATTCCCTAACTGTGGTGGGGCGATAGACGGAACCCATATCCCTACCTTGGCACCGGAACACCAAGCCAGCGAGTACATAAACCGCAAGGGGTACTTTTCAATGCTGCTGTAAGCACTGGTGGATCACAAGGGACGTTTCACCAACATCAACGTGGGATGGCCGGGAAACGTACATGATGCTCGCGTCTTCAGGAACTCTGATCTGTTTCAAAAGCTGCAGGAAGGGACTTTCTTCCCAGACCAGAAAATAACCGTTGGGGATGTTGAAATGCCTATAGTTATCCTTGGGGATCCAGCCTACCCCTTAATGCCATGGCTCATGAAGCCATACACAGGCAGCCTGGACAGTAGTCAGGACCTGTTCAACTATAGGCTGAGCAAGTGCAGAATGGTGGTAGAATGTGCATTTGGACGTTTAAAAGCGCGCTGGTGCATTTTACTGACTCGGATGGACCTCAGCGAAACCAATATTCCCATTGTTACTACTGCTTGCTGTCCGCTCCACAATATTTGTGAGAGTAAGGGGGAGACCTTTATGGCGGGGTGGGAGGTTGAGGCAAATCGCCTGGCCGCTGATTACACGCAGCCAGACACCAGGGCGGTTAGAAGAGCACAGCAGGGCGCGGTGCGCATCCGAGAAGCTTTGAAAACCAGTTTCATGACTGGCCAGGCTATGGTGTGAAAGTTCTGTTTGTTTCTCCTTGATGAAACCCTCACGCCCCTCCCGGTTCACTCTACTTCCCTGTAAGCTAGCCACCCTCCTCTCCCCCCTTCGATCACTGCTTGCAGAGGCAATAAAGTCATTGTTTCTTCACATTCATGCATTCTTTATTAATTCATCACACAAATAGGGGGATAACTGCCAAGGTAGCCCGGGAGGGGTGGGGGAGGAGGGAAGCGCCGGGTGGGGTGGGGGAGGAGGGAAGGACAAGGCCACACTGCACTTTAAAACTTATTGAAGGCCAGCCTTCTGTTGCTTGGGCAATCCTCTGGGGTGGAGTGGCTGGGTGACCGGAGGCCCCCCCACCGTGTTCTTGGGCGTCTGGGTGAGGAGGCTATGGAACATGGGGAGGAGGGCTGTTGGTTACGCAGGGGCTGTAGCGGTGGTCTGTGCTCCTACTGCCTTTCTTGCAGCTCAACCATACGCTGGAGCATATCAGTTTGATGCTCCAGCAGTTGGAGCATCGACTCTTGCCTTCTGTCAGCAATCTGACGCCACCGATCCTCTTCAGCCCGCCACTTACTCTCTTCAGCCCACGATTCAGCCCGCCACCTCTCCTCGCGTTCATATTGTGCTTTCCTGCACTCTGACATTGTCTCCCTCCACGCATTCTGCTGTGCTCTGTCAGCGTGGGAGGACATCTGTAGCTCCGAGAACATGTCATCCCGAGTGCGTTTTTTTCGCCTTCTAATCTTTGCTAGCCTCTGCGAAGGAGAAACATTTGCAGCTGGTGGGGGGAAAAGGGAGATTGGTAGTTAAAAAGACACATTTTAGAGAACAATAGGATCACTCTTTCCCGTTAAACCTTGCTGCTCACATTACACAGCACATGTGCTTTCGTTACAAGGTCGCATTTTGCCCCTTATTTATATTGAGGGTCTGCCGGTTTGGTGTGAGAGATCACTCACGCAGTGCCAGGCAACAGAATTCGGCTTGCAGGCAGCCATGGTAAGCCACAGTCTTTTGGCTTCTTTAACCTTCATAACGTGGGAATGGTTTCAAACAGCAGCGCCCTCATTTCCCATACCAAGCGGCCGTTGGGTTGGCAATTTAAAAGGAGGGGCTGCGGTTTGCGGGTTATCGTGCAGCACAAACCCAAATAACCCCCCCCCCCCGACACACGCAATTCTTTGGGATGATCACTTCACCCCTCCCCCCACCGCGTGGCTAACAGCGGGGAACATTTCTGTTCAGCCGCACAGCCAAGCAGGAACGGGCACCTCTGAATGTCCCCTTAATAAAAGCACCTTATTTCCACCGGGTGACCATGAATGATATCACTCTCCTGAGGATAACACAGAGAGATAAGGAATGGATGTTGTCTGAATGCCAGCAAACACCGGGACCATACGCTGCCATGCTTTGTTATGCAATGATTCCAGACTACGTGCTACTGGCCTGGCGTGGTAAAGTGTCCTACTATACTGGTGTTTTCCAGTAGCTGTACTGGCCGTGAATGCCAGGGCAAATTAATCATTAAACACGCTTTCTTTTAAACCATGTCTAATATTTACAAAGGTACGCTCACCAGCGGTCCCTTGTCCACCCTCAGGGTACGGGAGATCACCTTGGGTGGGTTTGGGGGTTTCTGGCTCCAGGTCCAGGGTGAAAAACGTATCCTGGCTATTGGGGAAACCGGTTTCTCCGCTTCCTTGCTGTGAGCTATCTTCAAGCTCTTCATCATCATCTTCCTCATCCCCAAAACCCGCTTCCGTGTTGCGTGATTCTCCATTGACTGAGTCAAAGCACAGGGTTGGGGTAGTGGTGGCTGCACCCCCAAGCACGGCATGCAGTTCAGCATAGAAGTGGCATATCTGCGGCTCTGTCCCGGACCTTCTGTTTGCCTCTCTGGTTTTGTGGTAGGCTTGCCTTAGCTCCTTAATTTTTACGTGGCACTGCTGTGCGTCCCTGTTATGGCCTCTGTCCTTCATCTCCTGAGTGTTCTTGTGGGACACTTTCAAGACATAGTTAAGGAGCAGGATAATATGCTACTTTTCCCATTAAAGGAGAGACACGCAGGCTGAGCTGGTGAATTTAATGGAAAGGCTGATTCCCCCTCTTCAGATAAACGCTTTGAGGTGACCAATCTCTCAGATATGATATTAATAAGTTAACTTTAGCTCAGGCTGAATTTGCTTTGTATAGACTAAGGCTGTGTCTGCACTGCAGGCTTCTTTTGGCGGCATGCTGTGTTCATACCCAGGTAGCCTCCCTAGCACAGGTATAAATAATAGTGTAGACTATGAAGTGCGGCTTAAGCGAGTAAAGACACGCCTGAAGGGTGCGGGCATGTACTTGAGTACATACCTTATACTGCTCTCTACTCAACCAACCTGTGCCTTCCTGCCTACACTGCTATTTTTAGCAGTGTAGTGTCCCACGGCTGGCGCCTTTTTCCTGTGGCAGGAAAAGACTCTGGCAGCAGGGAAAGGCTTTGGCGGGGGAGAAACAGTGGGGAAAGGCTCCAGCAGCTTCCCACTGCTGGAGCCTTCCCCCGCCTCAGGCAAAGACTCCACCAGTGGGAAAGGCTCTGCCAGCTCCCTACTGTTGCACCGTTTCTCTACAGCAGGGAAAGAGTCTGGCAGCTGCCTGCTGCTGAAACCCTCCCCTGTCACAGGGAAAAACTCCAGCAGCAGGGAAAGGCTCTGGGAGATGTGAGGCACCACAGGAAGGCTCTGGCAGCTCCTGCTGCTGTAGGGTGTTGTGTCCCGCTGCCTCCCTGTGGCTGGAGCCTTTCCCCACAGCAGAGAAAGGGTCTGGCAGGGGGAGGCAGTGGTGAAAGGCTCCGCCTTTCCCCATGCACTCCCCCTGTCTGAGCTTTTCCCTTTTGCAGTGAAACGCTCTGGCAGTGGGGAGCTGCTGAAGCCTTTCCCCACTGCTTCCCCTCTTGCCAGAGCTTTCACCGATGGCTGTAGCGACACACTGCAATGTGGACACTGTGCACTTTTCGCTGTGGTGTGTTGCTACATGTACACTACACACCAATGATAGTGGTGTATAGCATAAGCATAGCCTAAAACAGACATGCTGGGAAACTATTAGTGCATAGACTTAGAGTGAATTCACTAAAAGCTAAAATCCCCTCCGTTTGCGCTAGTCAGGGCCAGACACTGATCAAAAAACTATTAACGAACAATTCTCCAAATTCTATCAGTGCTTGTATTTAGCGGAAGATACCCAGATGATCAGTTACTAGAAGAATATATCCAAAATCTGCAGCTTCCCCAGCTAACAGAACAACAAAAAATTTGGCTCGATTCTCAGTTACATACCTCTGAGATTTGGCCGCCCTAGGCAACATGAAATCAGGCAAGCCCCCGGGCCTAAGCTGCTTTCCATCTGAATTTTATGCCCAGTTCAAAATATACTCTGTCTCCCAGGCTTGCTGAAGTATACACTGAGATTTTTGGTAGAGGCACTCTGCTGCCTTCAGTGAATAAAGCCCTAATCTCAGTCATGCTTAAACCTGACAAAAAGGTCCAGATATGTGCTAGCTATTGATTAATATCCTTAATGAACTATGATGTTAAGGGCATGTCTACACTTGCCATTTAAAGCGGAAGAAGTCCCTTTTTTATGCAAAAACCATGGGAGCGTCTACACTTGCCAATGAGTTTTTGCAGTGAAACTCAGAAGTTTCACCGCAAAAAAGAAAACCACCTCCTCAAGAGGCATACAGATCTGACCAGTGATGTGTAAGTGAAGACATGTTCTTCCTGTTTACACAGCTTTTAGCCTCCAGAGGATATCCCACAGTCCCTAGATGACCACTCTGGCCAGCAGCTCTGATGCCAGGTAAACAGACATCCAGCCTTCCCCCTGTAAAGCCCCAGGAACTTTGAATCATAGAATATCAGGGTTGGAAGGGACCTCAGGAGGTCATCTAGTCCAACCCCCTGCTCAAAGCAGGACCAATCCCCAGACAGATTTTTGCCCCAGATCCTTAAATGGCCTCCTCAAGGATTGAACTCACAACCCTGGGTTTAGCAGGCTAATGCTCAAACCACTGAGCTAGCCCCTTCCTGTATTATTGGCAAGTGCTCACTTGTCTGGCCAGGTGACAATGCCTGCTCCATGGAGCAAACCATCCCCTGCTTGGAGCAATGCTGAGCTACTGGAGCTTCTGAGTGTTTGGGGAGAGGAGGCTGTGCAGGGACCCAGGATGCCACGGGATTACCCTTCCAATAAGACCCATCATCAAACTGGGGATAGCTGCCCTAGAGCGCTGCTCTCATCAGCGATGGAAGTGCTGCTAATGTAAACACTCTCTGATGCCTGAGGAATTAAGTGAGTACACAAACCAGAATATTGTCTAAAATTCTAGCTGGGCAATTAGAAAAAGTAATTAGGAACATAATACACCCGGACCAGGTGTTTTTTATATAAAAGAGACATGGATCAGACAACACTTAACAACTTATCAGTGTGCTATCATGTTATCAAAACTCCTTGAAACCAATGGCCATTCTGTTGGTGGATGCAGAAAAAGCCTTTAACAGAGCTAATTGGAGGAATTTGTTCCTCATTCGAATAAATTTGGATTTGGTCCCTCCTTTATTTTCTGGATTAAACCTTTGTACTCCAATTTTAGCTCCCATGTTGAAACCAATAAATATATCTCCCCACTTGTTAATCTTCGCTGTAGTATTGGACAGGGCTGTCCACCCTCCTATTTGATTTTCCCATAAAGCTACTGGCAATACAAATTAGAGCATACGCGGGGATCCAGGATATAAAAATAGGGACCCGAGAGATGAAAATATGCTTATGCTGATTATATACTTTTATTCATCATCAAAACCCTTCAGACCATCTCTAACATATTAAAAACTATTCAGTTGTTTGGGAAAATCTCAGGGTACAAAATGGTACAAGTTGGAAGCTGTCAGTCTCTGAGTGTCTGAATATAATATAATATAATATAATATAATATAAATCATCCTTGTAGATAATCCTTTTTGCTTGTATCAGGTAGAAATCAGGTACTTGGGGTCCTTTTTCCTAGGAATATAAAATAAATAGTTAAAATTAATTTCAGTCCTTTTATCACACACACAGCTCTGGATTTATATACATGGCAGGCCCTCTTTCTATCCCTTTGGAGCAGAGTTAATTTATTAAAGTTGAATGTCCTCCTGAGACTTCTATTTGTCCTTAGCTCTTTGCCAGTTTATATTCCCCCTTTTTTCGGAATTAACATTTTTAAGACCTTCTTGTGGAGTGTGGGCAACAAGCCCAGATTATTCTTTGAAAAATGCAGCTGCCTATCAAATCACAAGACTTTGGTCTGCCCAACCTTACGCTTTACTATATATCCTCAATCTTGAGCCAAACAACACAATGGCTGACCTCCTGACACAGGCTCTCCATCCTGGCTGTGCATGGAGGAAGGAATCATAGCTCCATTACCATTAGAATCAGTCCTAAACTCAGACTTCTACTGTTTCTCTAAGGAGATATCTCTTACAATTTTAGCTGCTAGGAAATCCTGGTATCAGGTTTTTTTTAAGTTTAAATGTCATCCCTCATTACACTAAGTCTTTAATTTGGGGTCACTCCAAAATTTTAATTGCACATAGACCTATTCTATGCCCCGTTTGGATTACAAAAAAGATTTTGAGCACAAACCACATAACTGAAATGATTCCTTTATGTCCTTTCCTCAAATTAGGGAGAAATTCCAGCTGGATCCAAAGAAAGAATAGCAATACCTTTAATTTGAATATGCTCTGCAATGCCAGTATGGGCTAGATGCCTTTGCAGCACTGAACGCCTTCTCCAAGTACTGGGGCTTTCTGAAAAAGTGACTCTGTCTTACCTAGCAGGGCCGGCTCCAGCATTTCTGCTGAGATCGGCGGCGGCAATTGGGAAAAAAAAAAAAAGCCGCGATCGGCAGCAGCAGGTCCTTCGCTCCTAGAGGGAGTGAGGGACCTGCCGCCCCCGAATTGCCGCAGGTGCCGCCCCTCTCCCTTGGCCGCCCCAAGCCCCTGCTTGTTAAGCTGGTGCCTGGAGCCGGCCCTGTTACCTAGGGCTGTCTAGTCTGTATTCCTACCTCTCAGGCAAATTGGCAGTCAGCAGTGAGAATGTTAGAGAGCTGTCTAGGGAACATGAGCTGTCAATTTTCTCTTACCAACATTTAGTGGAATCAGTTTTGTTCCAACATGCAGCATAGCTCGCTAGATTTGGGGTTAAGATTAATCCAGCAGAAAATTCTTTGGAGGATGCTCTGGACTTTTGTAGACTTTTCAGGTCCCGAGCAGCCAGATCTGACAAATGCTGGAGCTGCAGTGCTGCAGGTGCTAATTTATATGCTATGCTTTGGATTGCCCTGTAGCCTGTCCTTTTTGAACAGAGGTAAATATTTGGGCCAATTTCTTCCTCTCCACCAAGGTGGAACTGCAGGCTGGCAATGCCATCCTGTGCCTAACCAATCTGTCTTGGAAACTAATATCCTTTGAAAAACTTTGGTTGGATAAAGCTATGATCATAGCCAAACATCTGATTCTACAACAGTGTGCCCAGCTATCGAAGTGAGCCTGGCGGCAACGAAACAAATAGTGTTTCACAACAGAAATGGCCAATATAAATTTATGGATATATGGTCCTCTTTTTTGGAAGTTTTGGAATAATCAGATAAATTTCCCCATCAGGTCATCTCTTTTGCTTCCACCCTCACACGACCCTAGATGCCTCCCATCCTCTCCCTTTCTCCACTTTTTCCCCTCTCCTCTCCTTCTTACCATTCCTCTCCTGTCCTCCTTTGCTTACCTTTCAGGCTTTTCTTTGGTCTTTTAAACACTTTCAACACAACTTTTTCACTATTGCTTATCTCTGTTTCTGAAAGGGAATAATTCTGGTGTATTATTAGTTCATGATAATTAATCAAACATAATTAGTTCATGATCTTATTTTACAAAGAACCCCAATATGAGGCTGAATAACAAAATTACCATTATTACATAATTGTACAGGCAAATCTCTAACGGATCAAAATGATCTTTGTTATATCTTTTTTTCCTTAATAATGAAAAAGTTTGGTCTTACTGACCTTGTAAAATCTGATATTGGCTCTCTGCTCCAGATTAGATACTTTTCTTCTCTTTGTTATCTTGGTTGTCTGTGTTAGCTGTGTTAAAATAATAAAGAATAAAAAAAAATTCTTGTTAAATCAGCGTTAAAAACAGAATTTTCTTTAGGTTCTTAGTTCATTACTATGTATTTTTAAAAGGGTGTTAACTTTACTTCTTAAAATACTCATTTTCAAAGGAATTGTTAATCATGTCAATGATTTTGTTGTGGTAAGAATTAGAGCTGAGTGAATAATGGATTTTTTGGCTTTCTGGTAATTCTGAAGTATTGGGGGGGAAAAAATTGTTTCAGGTCCACCTGAAAAGGTAGGGGTGTGTGTGGGGGTGTGTGTGTGGAAAATTTCAGTAAATTGGAAAGTCAAAAATAATTGAGTTGGGTTGAAATTATTTGGTAAATTTGACATGAATTTGCAAATAGTTTTGGTTAACCTGAAATTGCATTTTTGGCAAATTAACTATTTGCTGAAAATTTTTTACCCAGCTCTAACAGTACTCTCTCTTCCATATCCCTTGAAATATTTTCTTTTAAACCACCATTAAATACCAAAGGAAATTTAATATAGAGCTACATGACAGTAATGTTAAGGATCTGAATGTTAAAGGCCATATTTAAAGCTTACACTTCATTCCCAAGTCTGTTGTGGCCAGGCTTTGAATGCTGGTCTTACATGTAATATAGAGTCACAGTGAAGTGACATGGTTCTGAATTTTGTGTGTGTTTCAGTAGGACTCTCAGTGTTACTTTGGCATAGCTTGTCTTAGCGATACAAGCATTTATTTAAACACTATTTACATTAGCGTTTCTTCTTCAATGACAATTTTTTATGGTTAATTTCCTTATTCAAGGGTGTTAATGTAAATAAACAGATTAGGCCCTGGTAATCCAGTATGGAATAAACAAGAGTCACAAATGTTGAGGCTACCAGTTCCAGTGGTGAAATATTCTTGAGGACCCAGGGCAGAATGTTCTAGTTGGAAGGTCTTCAGCTGCTTAATTCTTATCGACAAACTAGGCAAATACAATTTAGATGGGGCTACTATAAGGTGAGCAAGACACGAGAAGTCATTCTTCCGCTCTACTCTGCTCTGGTTAGGCCTCCGCTGGAGTATTGTGTCCAGTTCTGGGCACCGCATTTCAAGAAAGATGTGGAGAAATTGGAAAGGGTCCAGAGAAGAGCAACAAGAATGATTAAAGGTCTTGAGAACATAACCTATGAAGGAAGGCTGAAAGAATTGGGTTTGTTTAGTTTGGAAAAGAGAAGACTGAGAGGGGACGATAGCAGTTTTCAGGTATCTAAAAGGGTGTCATAAGGAGGAGGGAGAAAACTTGTTCACCTTAGCCTCTGAGGATAGAACAAGAAGCAATGGGCTTAAACTGCAGCAAGGGAGGTCTAGGTTGGACATTAGGAAAAAGTTCCTAACTGTCAGGGTGGTTAAACACTGGAATAGATTGCCTAGGGAGGTTGTGGAATCTCCATCTCTGGAGATATTTAAGAGTAGGTTAGATAAGTGTCTATCAGGGATGGTCTAGACGGTATTTGGTCCTGCCATGAGGGCAGGGGACTGGACTCGATGACCTCTCGAGGTCCCTTCCAGTCCTAGAATCTATGAATCTATTAATTCCCTACCACCAGAAACTAGGATGAAGTTGAATGTTTCCACTCCTAGGGTATAATGCAAGAGACATCTCTCTGCACAGGGCATACCCCAGTAAATAGATGCAGAATCCCACAGCAGTTCTCTCCTGGAAGGCAACTACAAAGATAAGCTTGTTCAGAATAGCAAATAACTCTAGGGCGGTATGAAGAATTTTTTTTGTTTTTGTTTTTCTGACAGTTGATGTACGTTTGTCTTATGCAGATGGTAACTGGCACGTTACTTGTATATACACATCTGTGATGCTCCCCTGAGGTACGCAGGGTTGTGAGGCACCTTACTACTACCTTCCTTTAGCATGAAGCAGTCTTGTCTATGCCTGCTGTGCATCAGCTCCCTGAACCCACCAGTCTCTGGCAATACAAGCACTATGTTCCAGGTCTGCGCAAGCCTCCCTCTTTCTGTACAGGTAGCGATAGGCATACACCATCCTCTCAGGGCTGGTCTACACTACCATTTAAATTGGTGTAACTTAAGTCACTCAGGGGTGAGAAAAAGACAACCCCCCCCCGAGCGATGTATGTTACATCTACTTAAGCGCTGTCCACACTGCACTATGTCAGTGGGAGATGCTCTCTACTTATCCAGTGATCAGTCACTGAATTACCAGGTCTGCTGTTCCCAAAGGAATAGTATGCACCAGCTTGTAAGAGTCAACTCAGGATCAGTACTTTGCTTAACACCACAGCACTTAGGTATAGTTACAGTGAAAACAAGAATAAGTTTATTATAAAAAAACAGAGAATAAAGTGATAGGAAGTAAGAATATTATTGGAAACAAATGGTGGCATATAAAACAAAAACAGAAGGTGCTTTCTAGAGACTAAACTTAACAAACAGGTTAACTTCCTGTCTAAAGAAGTTTATCTCACTCAAATTTCACTCCAGCGTTTTCAGCCAACCGCAGTTGAGACCCCTTTTTCATGAAGCAAAATTGCTGTCCTGTTACTTCTTCAGAGAAGAGTGGAAGGGTGTCTGCCCCCCAAATTTAGTGGAGCAAGCCTCTGATGTGTACCTCCGGGTTGGGTCTCTTCCCCCCCCCCCCCCCGTTATTTTTCTCCTCCTATTAGTTTCTTTCTGAAGTCTCCACTCCTTCATTTGGATTCAGTTCAGACTGGTGACAGGAGACCCATTGTGAACTTTACAATATGTAATTTACATAGAAACAGCCAGCTAGTAAAACAATTCTTGTCTGACAGGAAACCTGTTTTTCACCTTTGCTGGTGACCAGTCCCTAGACCCAGACCTTATAATTTTCAGTGCTTATACATAACTCCTTACACAACATCTGTACATGCATTTCACAATGATCCTGATGACTGGGGTGACACCTTTTTATTTGAGGCCTCACATGACACTCATTGGTGAACTAGAATGCACATATCAGACTCAGGAGAGTCCTGTGACCTGTATGGACCTCCTCTGTGCCACTTGCCAGGCACTAATTGGTTCCTGGCTCACAACATCATATATAAACCATCATATATAAACATTTTTGTGCAGGCAACTTAATCTATAAATAGTTGTAAGCGTTCATTGTTTTGTTGCATTTTTGGGTCAAGTTGCACAATTCTTTATAGTATTCAGAATATTCAGTTTTCATAGACAGACAGATTAGCCTCTCTTCTTCAGGGAAGATTTAGATTTGCAATAGCATAGAGATGGACTTGGGCCTAGGTGCCATGACAGAGTGAACATTTATATATGATCCGTAGATATTGGAGATCTCTTCAATCTGCCACACTGTTTGTTTATGCCTGAGCGTTCATAAACTTTAAAGAGCAGAGAACCCTTGTAGATGCTGAGTAATGCATAGTAAGTTGATAAATAAAACATGCTGTTTTTTTTATTTTTTTATACAAAAAACATAACCCAGTGGGGTGACTGGAAGTTGTCTAATTGACATAAAACATTATTTCATTAGCTTTTCACTGTCAAAAATAAGTGATTTGGTGGTCTCAGCCTACATCACAAAACCATCACCTATGTTAGTCTTCAGTCAGGAGAAACCCAGGACTGGAATGTTAAGTGTTATTGGCCAGAAATTGAGGTATATCTGGTGGGGTTATTTACAAAGCTCTCTTGTCAGCAGTATGCCTGGCTATGGCCATTGTAGTCAATATTACTTTCATAAGCACCACAATTCAAATTTAGCCTAAATCAGTTCATAGAGTGAAGAATAACGACAACAAAAAGAAACATAAGGTTGGCTGAAAGAGAGGTCCAGCATTCAGTGGTTCAGATATTGCCAGGCACAAACATTGATGACTACCTGGATGCAAAAATTAAAAATATTGTATTTATAGCTGCACTTCTTGCTACTTCATAATATGTTGTTTATAATTAGTTATTCTTGCTATATCTTGACACGGTGGACTTTCTGAGCTGTTTCTGGAATATCAGCTCTGCTTTTCAGTGACTCAGTAAACTGTTCTTCAATGCAATGGCCATTGAATTCAGTTTGTTGTTCAGTCTTGATTTATTGTACTTTTTCATCAACAAATAAAATGCATCTGTTGAGCTACTGAAGATTATTCTGGTTAAAACATTTAAGCCTCTGCCCTCTTCAAAATAATGATTGAAAGTACCAGCTTTGAGCCATAGAACACTGCCTTTCTGATTCAGTGACAGTCCTTACCTTAGACCATCCCGTGCTTTGCTGCACATTGGGCTACCCACATTTGCCATCCTTGCCTGTCCACTGCCCTTCTCTCCAAATCTTCCCATTTCATGTGGAGGTGCTTGATGTTATTCAGAACTGTTCGTTTCCATGTTATTTGCGGTCTTCCTCTCTTTCTTCTTGCATTTTCTGGCTTCCATTCAAGGGTGGTATTTGGTAAGCATTCTCCACACATGTCCCAGCCACTGATGTCTTCTTTTGTAGATTATTTGTGAGAGGGTGCCTTTATTCATCTTCCTATCTCTCTATATGTTATTCCCAATATTCCACTACATGGAAATCATATGATCAGCAGTCCAGAACTGCTCTACAGTTATGAATGACCTTCTTAAATGTTATATTATCCTTTAAAATAAGGGATGAGGGGGAAAAAACAACTCCACATAAATTTTGACGCTGGTGCTCGTTCCCATGAATTGGGTGTGAGGCAGCCAGCAAGCAACGAAGGTGTATATTTCTGTTCATTTATGAAGTGTGTTTAGTTTAAGGGTAACGATTTTTTTTATTAAACTACAATTCTAAACCACAGAGACCATAGCTGCCAGATCATTGTAGCATACTATATTAGACCCTTGTGTGTTTTCACTTCCAGTCCTTAATCCCCGGCCATGCAGGAGAGAAATATTCAATTCTAGGCAGGCTCTGATACTTTGGGAGCTTTGGACAGGGCATTGGGGAAAGAGAAGCACGGGTATCCATTTTTTATATAAGCACTAAGCTGCCTCCTCTGTCAAGAAAAGGGCATTAAGGGCACGAGCTGTGGTTTTGACTCTTTTTTTCTTGAAGGGAGATGGAAAGAAAAGCGTCATTTGTTTTATAAATAATAATTGCTGGTTTTATACTTCAGCATTTCCAGCAGACCTTTTCCGGTAAATAGCAGCTAGGGATAGGCATCAGTGAGCTTATTTAAAGGGACTGCGTCAGTTTAACTAACTGTTGAAAACAAACACATTTTTTAATAATGCCTTGGATTTTTAAGTGAAATAATTACAATGTTTCAATGTGCTTGTCTCTTCTGATGCTCTTTGTTTACTTTGTATATTTCAGCATGGACAATGAAAATCAATGAAGTCAGGTTCACTTTTGTATAGTTAATTTCAGTGGCTGGTTCTTAGTGCTTCAAGCCATTTTGGGCTTCAAACTTCTCAGTAGAATGTGTATTTGTTTACAAACAACTCTCTGCATTTGGATTTATGGAGGGGACATGTGGAAACATTTTTATTTGTCTTAGGGTGGACCAAATTTAAATTATCAGTTTCTCATTAAAAATATTAAAATATACAGATTTTTGTCCATAAAGTTTATAAAGTAATTATTTTAAAACATTAACTGTACTGTGTTGTGTAAGGCTTTCAGGGTAGTGGCTATAAAGTGTTAGGAGTAGTCATTTTGTGGGCTTGATTTATTATTGATGTATAGACAGTTCCATGCATTTACTGAAGACGTAAAATTTTGTATTGGATATTGTTTTCTAACATTTGTAAAGCACCTGCTATTTGAGAGAGACTAAAATCAATAAAAATAGTGCCATTTAAAGTGAATTGCTTTCTCTAGTTGTGTGTGACCTTGTTCTTCAGCTTGTTCTTTGCTGTCACTTCAGCCAATATAAATCACGTGATGGGCAAAACTCAGGCATGATTAGGGAGGGAAAAATAATCTAATTTAAATCTTAATTATACCAATGCAGATATATTTGTGTGCATATTAAACTCCTGTTTTCAGGAATCTTAAAATAAGCCCCAAAAATGTACTCTGCTGAAAAATGACCTGAATGAGTGATCAGATTTGATTTTTTCTTAAGCCAGAAACATTTTTCTGCATGTGGTGTTAATTACAGAAACCTAAAGAGATGTTTCACTCTTTAAAAATGTTTTCAAAGCCATGTAATCAGTGTAGTGTATGTCTTCCGGCTTCCTCCTCAAAAACCAATAGGTCAATGATTGTTGGTATCTCTATTTACATAAATCAGTGCTTGCCGTCCAATTCACTTGAGTGGTCCTTACAAAAAAGTTTATATATTTATGCTAGAGAATTCCTTTATGGATGCCCTTTTTATGTTTTAAGAAGCAGGAAAGTAATTTGAATGGAGTGGTTTCAAACAGCATCATGGTTCACATTGTTACTGAGCACAGGAATTCTGTCTGATGCGTTTCAAACTGCTCAATCCTACAAATGCCTGCTAGTACTTTTGGTCAGAATCTAATTGACCTCAGTGGGACTTTGCCGAGGAAGTTACTATTCTCAGGTGTGTAACTGTTTGCCAGATTGGGCCCCTGCCAAAATTCTAAATTAAATACAAACAGCGTAGATGTGAAATGTACAGTTTAATACTTTGAATAAAATAACAATCTTGATGTAGTTGAGTTAATTTTGGTTGAGCATCTTTTAGAAGGCTTTGTGGAAGAAGCCTATTTTTAAGGAGGAATATGTATTAAGATGATGGTGTTTTGGTGCACAAGGTAAAGGTAGGTGTTTCGAGAGTTTGGTGGGATCCTCTGAGTGAAGGCATCAAAATGAAAGGGAGGAAAAGATGCAAGAGAACCACTAAAGTTTTGCAGGGATTGTTTTGTTTCTAAAGTGCACTAATTTAGTGTTTGTGTATTTAGGGAAGCTAATTTAAACAGCTAATTTAAAAAATGCAAATGCTGTATTCTGCAATCATTTATTTAAATGAAAAATGTTATGAAGGATTTTGAGTGCATGGACTTAGGTGTGCCTGGCAGCCTAATAATCTGCTGATTTGCAGTAAGTGTCCGTAGGGACTCATGAATACAAGCTGTCCTAGTCTGCTATGTAAACCTGGCATTTTAGAAAATCTCTAAATCTGTACAAAAGACTTTAGCTGCTCGGAGAAAGCCAATATGGTATCAAGTGAAAAATGCTGAACTTTTCTCAAACTCTTGAAAGCAAAGCTTCACTTAATGTTGCTATTGTGTAAATCACTCAGCTTGTTGCCTGTATGCCTGGGTATTGTAAATGATATGATTAGTCATCTAGCTGTATGCCTTGCAACAGTGGATGATCTTACAGCCATACGCAGTATAATACACATGGGCAGTTTTGGGAGAGCTAAGGCCCGGGATCTAGCCTTATCTTTGAATTTCCTTTCAGGACCGCTTAACATTTTGATGTAGTAGTTTTGCATGAATTGAGATTTTGCTGAATTTTTATGTAATTTTTTTAGAGGCAAGTAGTATAGTCTCCACATTTCACGATATCATAATCTGGAGAGGACTGTTCTCTGGATTCTGTCTCTGTTTTAAGTAGTTTTCTCATTGAGAAACTAAGGAGAGAAAACATAATTAGTGTTAATGCCTGACCCGTAATAGTTTATTTTGCTGCTACATAAGTGGCCATCTAACCCACGTTAATTATGGCTTGCAAATATTTAGGTTTTTGCTGGGCACAGTTGGCATGGGGGGAGGAAGGAGCAGATGTGTCTCCCTGACTCTGGGGTTGGTTCTGTGCTGGCCCTGAAATACTTCAGGCTGCTCTAAAGTACACTGCTGACTATAGCCCCCAAAGGAACCATCTGCCAGTAGAAAATATTTGGAATGCAGTAGCATCCTGTCTGTATTCCTTCCCATCCCAGTTAACTGCCTTGTTGGGAGATGGTGTAGCTACACTCACTCTACACCATTTGGGGACTTCCCCATGCCAGGTGAGATCAGGCTGCTCTCTAGACCCTTTGGATTGCATCAGTGAATCTGGTCCCTGTTTTTTAACATGAGCTTGTGATGGGGCCTAATACAATTCATAACTTCAAAACTATTGAACTGATTTTCTTTAAAATGGATTTGTGTTGTAGATGTCACTGAGACTTAAAAATAAGATATTTCCATTGTCTTATATATTGATAAATAATTTGTAATCAGATGTCAAGGTATAAACACAAGGAGGCAAAGTTAAGGTTGAGCTTAAAAACATTTAAATCTGCATATCCTCACATTTGAATGCTTGATTTCTCACCCTTAATTTTGCATTATTGCTGGTTGACCTGCTAATGTGTTTAAACACAACTGTCTTTGTTCAAACTAAAGGAAAATTGTGTTTAACACTGTGGTAGTTAAAACGTGTTAGTCAATATATTTTCTAACATTGTGCATTTTCCTGGTGTAAACAAGGTAGGGTGCATGGTTAAGATGAAGTGTAACTTCAGATTGCAACCCTGCTGTAATTAGTTTCCTGATTCAGTTGTATTTGTAGCATGGACAACAGACCCTAAACCTTGCAGCTGGCTGTTCTTCATGAAGCCAGAATCTACCTCTCAGGCACTATGTGTATGTCTATACTGCAATTTGATACTTGCAACTGGCTCATGCCAGCTGACTCATGCTGAGGGGCTGTTTAACTGTGATGTACACATTTGAACTTGGACTGTATAGACATACCCTGACTGTTTTTCCCCTCGTCACACAGTGTTGAAAACAAGTCCCGAGGAGAATAAGACCTTTTCTCTCCCTTTTGTTTCAGATGATTTCCAAGGAATAGGTCAAATCAAAGGCCCCATATACAGTAGGCATGCTATGGCATGCACTCTGTAACAGAGAAAATGTCTGTGCTGGGAATTTAAATGTTTTCAGAACTAGATCAGCGCATCTCAGTGCTGGCAACCATTGTTAGCAAAAAGATCATATTCCTTGTGCTGCTAGAGCTAAAGTGTCACTTGACTGGTTATGTTAAGTTGAAGAAATATCCTTAATGACTCAGTTTATCTATCCTTCCCATGTTGTTTTCCTCTCCACCCTGAGATGATCTTTTAATGGGGGTGTTTACCTTAACTTATGTTGTTAGGAATCACTAGAATCTACTCAACAATTGTGTCAGAGCACTTCACATTTATTCATACACTACCTCTGGGAGGAAGGGGGCTAAGGAATTAAGTATTATCTATATTTTATGTATAGGGAAACAGAGGCATGGACATATTAAATTACTTGTCCAAAGCCATATAGCTAGTCCAGTGGCAGAATGAGACTAAAATCCTGAACTTCAGACAATCAGTTAAGCGTCTCATTCATTAGATGGTGTTGCTTTTCCATGGCCTGTGTGTTGAATGTGGGAGTTCTCACATCTACAGCAGACATGGTGGTAATGCAAGTATTACAGAAATCCTGTCAAACTCATGCTTACCGTTGAAAGCGAGTCTCACCTTTCTGAGGGTCTTCTGGGATAGCCACATAGACGAGGCAATATGGGGAAGCTTGTACTGCCACCATCTTTGATATCTGAAACTTGTACCAGGTTAAATGTTTAGCTTACCAGGTTTGATAGTTCCATTTAAATGGTGGGGTAGATAGCAGTGTTAACTTATTCCTTGAAACTGAAATATTAAGAAGGTCCTTGAAACACCTAGTTGTGCTACCAGTAATGAGCCATGTTGGCAAAAGGGTATGATTATAGTGTGATTTTTGATTTACTGATAATGTGCTGAAAAATATCTCCGCTCATCAGTTAAGATGGAAATGCTGTCAATAAATAAGAGTGGAAGATTCCTCCTCTTGATTATCACTGTATTGTGGTGGGAAAAATCTGGGTGGTTTGGAACATGGAAAAAAAGGGCACTTCCTTCTTGCCACCCCTACAGAAAAATATCTCTCTCCCATTTAGATTTCATGAAGCATTTTATTTTTGTATCTCTGAAAGACAGTCTTGCATATAATGCCTTGTAAGTGGTGTGGTATGGAATGAAGTGTACTATGAAATGACTTACACTTGCAGACTCAAATGGCTTAGTATACTTTCCATTCATCTGATTAGAATAGTTTCAGCTGCTCTGACAGCCAGCATATGAAAATGAAATGTCCTCTCCCAAATGTTAACAACATTGTAGCTTCAGCCACCTGGCCCACATCAACAAATTCTACATGTAAATTTGCTCTGTCAGTATGCTGGTTTTTAGTGTCTTACATTTCACATGCTCTTAGGTAGTTAATTATTTAAAAAAAATCTGGACTGGTCTTAAAATTTAAAGCATATATGTTTTGACGTTATTTGTAAACTTTGAAGGTTGCCAAGTTTTAAAAAAATCAAAATTTATCTTGATGGGGAAGCAGCTAATTAGGATTAGGTTAATTCAAGTGCAGAAATAATTTTGATCATCAGAAAAAGCCCTCAATTTGTGTGTGCAATACGTTAAATTTACCTACATTTTGAATATATTTGAGGGAATTTTCTCCTGGTAAATAAAGGGAGTGGATAATGGAATATTGCTAACTGAATCTTGAATACCTGTTGGTAATCTGGTCTCTGTTTGACAGGTTCAGACAAGGAACTGGATGGTATTTTCTGACAAATGGAGAACTATTTCCAAGCAGAGGCATATAACCTCGATAAGGTTTTAGATGAATTTGAACAAAATGAAGGTGAGTGACTTTGTAAAAAGGTTGTAGATGCATGTGCTTGACATTACACAGAGAAAACCATAGGTGGGGCAGGGTAGCATAACATCCTTTTAATTTTCATGAATTGCAAACTGATCTCATTACTTGCAAAGCCACCTGTGAATTGTACATGGTTTTCCTTAGCCGAGGACAGCATCTCATAATCATTTTCTATTTACCTGTATTATCAGTGGTGAGGTGGTTTATATTTAACTGTTGATGTAGAAAATTTTTAAAGGGATATTGTTAGAATTGTAGCTTGTGTAAAGTATAGGGTTTTACAAAACCTAATAGGAATAGAAATATTGATGTAACTTGTTTTTAGCAATTCTATGAAAACAGTTATTTAAACATTCTTCTTCAATACTGGGAGAACTAAGCACCCTGACAAAAATGCCACTGCACATAAATCCTAGAGTGAAGACGATCATATTCTAAGTATAAAATCTCTGTGTGCTCTAATTTCCTCCCTCCTACTGTGGAGGCAACCGATGATTTTTTGTGTTGTGTCCCCTCCCCCTTTCTACGTATTGTATTAATCAATCAATTTAGAATTGCCTGTTCAGAATAGAACTGGACAACTGACTGGTCGCGGAGCCCTAAAGATGTTATTTTCCAGAAACTCTGTGCAATTATATCGTTAGATGTTGATCTTGGATACTTAAGTATTAGTAAGTGGTCTTTTGCTATTGTGTCCATAGTCAGATATCTATGCATTTCTGGTTTAGGAGTAGTTTTGTTATATAAAAGGATTATAGGAACCATGGATGGTTAACTATCCTATAAAGTAGAGCTGGGGGAGTTGTGTGTGGATTATAATATAGTCATTATTTAAACTATTAATTTTTCAGATGATGCTGTTTCACCTACATTATTGGGTGCAAAGTGGAATCAGGTTCTAGATCCCCCTTCTCATCGGCTGTCATGTAATCCAGCTCTGTCCAGCGTGCATGAAGCTTCAATTCCTAATGAGTGTCAACAGAGATTAAAGTCTTTCTCCCTGACCCATTCAACCACCACTCCAACCGGAGGAGAGGGGGATCATTGTGCTAATGGAATGGATCTTAGTATAAATCCAGAGACCCCAACTGTGTGGATTGATGATCAGGCAAAAGCTGATGATCATTTAATGAAGAGAAATAGTAATCAGGATGATCAGTGTAATGCTATGGAAACAAGAGAAAGGAAATGTGGAAATCCAGCCTGCTTGCCAGAAGAGAAGAATGTTCTAGTAGTGGCAGTCATGCATAACTGCGACAGAAGGACTCTACAAAGTGGCAATTTGCTGGATTATAAAAATTACAGCACTCAGTCCTTAATGGACACTATTAGCTTTACACTGGATAATGAAAACCGACAGAATGATCAGTTTGGTGTTACTGTAAATGGATCCACTGAAAAAGATACAGATACAGAAAAGCAAGGAGTACAGTTAGATCGGCTGTATGCTGAGGCTGACTCTGTTAGCCATTTGATTAATACTTCATCTGATAGTCTGTCCAATGCATGCCTCCCCCATCAATTAAAGGATGATTTTAATATTAATAGAGACTCTCTGTTCTCAGAGTCTACAATTGCAGGGATTAATGCAGTGACCTTATTGCAGAGACCAGTTGATGGTACTGTTAAAACACAAGAGAGTTGTGCATCAGTTGAGGATTTTATTAGCAGAGCAATTACTCAAAGAAAAGATCTGGAAGCTAAAAATTCTTCTCCTAGTTCAAGTAATGGAAGCTTCATGATAGAGGAAACTGTAGAAGAACAAACATCTCAACTGTATCAATCTGGGCTACCTGTGCTCTCTCAAACTTGTCAGCCTAATATGTCTGAAAGTGGCAATTACAGTGAACGCTTTGAAGAACGTATTACTTCTGAGGATGTTAGTGGTGTGGAAAGTGAAGTCAGTGAATGTGACAAAATTCTCAGCACAGCTGAATCGCTCAGTGGGGCAGAATGTTCCCCTGAATCTCAGGAGATGACTAATTGGGAATTGACTAAACTGAATAATAAGCAAAATCATGGCGAGAATGAAAGACTTTTGCAGATGAAAGTGCCTGAGGAGGCTTGTAGTAATAGTGGGAAAGATGGAGATGGGATGATGGAAGCAGGCATGGACATAAAGGGGATTTATATAGATGAGCTTGAAGGGTCCAGTCTCTCTGATGTTATGGGTACATCATCAGCAAGCTCTCTGTCTAATGGTTGTGATTCCTATGGAATGCAGAACCCAATTGTTGCTCATATTCCAAAGACTTTACCCTCCAAGGAAGACTCAGTGACAGAGGAAAAGGAGATAGAGGAGAGCAAGTCAGAATGTTACACTAATGTTTATGAACAAAGAGGAAATGAGGCTGCTGATGGGAGTGGTCTCATTTTAAACAGCACTGGTGACCAAATGAAGAAAAATTATGTACATAATCTCTGCAGTCAGGTACCATCTCTGCACGGGCAAACATTACCAAAACCAGTAACTAACCTGCAACCTATCAGTGTTCCATTTGGTGGTGCAAGACCCAAACAACCTACAAATCTTAAATTGCAAATTCCAAAGCCATTATCGGACCATTTACAAAACGACCTTGTTCCCCCAAACTGTGGAGGTAATACTAAAAATAAAAATGATGTCTTTGGTAAAGCAAAAATAGGGGAAACCTTGGCAGCAGATATGTTTCCTGATGAGAAATCGTTAAATGCCTCCATTGCTGATACCACTGGGGAACATTTAGAAGAGTATGAGTCTGGGGTCTCTAGTAGTCCGTGCCTTGCAGTAGCCCCAGATAGTCCAGATAATGATCTCAGAGCTGGTCAGTTTGGAGCTCCCACCAGAAAGCCATTTACTACTTTAGGTGAGGTGGCTCCAGTTTGGGTTCCAGATTCTCAAGCACCAAACTGCATGAAATGTGAGGCCAGATTTACATTCACCAAAAGGAGGCATCATTGCAGAGCATGTGGGAAGGTAAGTTCATATTCAGTGACAAAGCCTCGTGTTCCTTTATTTGTAATCATTCTCTCTCTCTTGCGCACTCTCAATCTCTCTCTCTTTCGCGCGCGCACACTCACTCTCACACACACACACACACACTATATATATATTTATATCTATATATCTATAAATATCTATGTATCTATATCTATATCTATCTATCTATCTATATATATATCAGGTAACCACACAAGCCGCTGGCTACCATTGCCTCTGACATCTGTCTAAAGCACAGTAGCATAGTCCATTTGATTTAGTTAGTTTCTTTTTAAAAAGTCCCTAGACTCTCACCTATTCTTCATTGTTCACATTACTTTAATAACAGGTTTCAGAGTAGCAGCCGTGTTAGTCTGTATCCGCAAAAAGAACAGGAGTACTTGTGGCACCTTAGAGACTTACAAATTTATTAGAGCATAAGCTTACGTGGGCTACAACCCACTTCTTCGGATGCATAAGCTTATGCTCTAATAAATTTGTTAGTCTCTAAGGTGCCACAAGTATTACTTTAATAGAGAATAACTATTGGTTATTCATGATGATAAGAACGATTATCCTTTAAAAGCAGTTTGTTAGTTGATTGTAGCCATTAACAGATATTGAATTCATGTAGGACTGCTATAAAATAACTAAGTGCAGGAAACTAATTTTCAAAAATCACTGCATCAGTAATTTCCATTAACAACACTGAAACCTGTTGATGGGGATGGGAAGTGAGCTATTGAACTGCCAATTTTTCTGCTGGTTAACATAGCTGACTATCTTCAGTCTTTTATGTCCCCTTTACTCGCTTTGTACATGCTACCTCCAGTATTTACCAAAATATATCCTTGCTTTTGAAAAAGTGTATTGACTATAATAAGATTCTCCCAAATTTGATGGATAGGTGAGTGTTGATATGGTTATTAAGAGGAATTGTGTGGGAAGATCAATTAAATGTAATTTTTAAATGTATTTTTATTGTTTGAGAAATGTTTCTTTGAATATTATAACTAAGTTTATTTCTGAGTAAGAACTTATCTTTAGCTATACACCATATAAATTAGATAGGGCTGCATTAGTTTAAATGCAAATATGGCATTTTTGTGATAAAACAGTTCATAAAATATTTGTAAATATTTTGTTGAAGTATAAGTAAATGGCACACACCACTGCAAACAGAAAATCTAAAACTAATTGATCAGTGTGACGGGTTCCCCCTGGGGTGGCACCTGGAACTGGGGTACCACTGAGCCCGTTGACCCACCAGCCTAGGCTCCCTCTCACACTGTACTGCTGTGACAAGCTACAAAGTCCTTCAGACTGCACTTTCACCAGCATACATACAGGTAGGGACACACCTGGCTGTAGTTACAAGCAGGCTCTCTGACCAGCCCCTGCATGGGAAAGCTACTCCCAGCTCTTCAGGCACGCACCCCCTCTGGAGTATAAACCCAAAATTATACCACCTTGCGCTGCACAGGGAACTGTACAACGTAAACTCATAAAATTCGCTCAATGTGGAAAGGAATGTGCAACAGCCTTTTGCCCCTGAGTTATGATTTCCACACACTGGTTTCCAAGTTTATTAACTACAAAAGATAGATTTTAAGTGATTATAAGTGATAGCAAACAGATCAAAACAGATTACCTAGCAAATAAACAACAACCGCAAACTAAGTTTAATATACTAATTCGATTGGATATGAATAGCAGATTCTCACCCTAAGATGATACAAGCAGGCTACACATTAAGGGGCAAGCTGCACTTGCTATACAGCTTGGAATCCTCAGGTGTTACATTCACAGGCTAAAAATCCCTTTAGCCTGGGTCCAGCACTTCCCCCAGTTCAGTCTTTGTTCCTCAGGCTTTTCCAGGGGATTTCTTGTGTGGGAAGTGAAGAACACCCAATGATGTCACTCCCTGCCTTATATAGCTTTTGCATATGGTGGGAACCCTTTGTTTCAAAGCTGGGTTCCCCGACTGGTCTGTGGAAAAAACGCTGCCATTCCCAGATGGAGTCTAGAGACATATTGTCACATCACGTCTTTGTAGAGTCATAGCAGCCATTACTTGGAGGCTGTTTGTAGCGTTCTCAGGAAGGCTCCCCAGGTGGGAGATAAGCTTCTCCTAAGGCCTTTTGTTTTTTACTAATGGCTCATTGACCTTAATAGGCCCTTCCCCACCCAGCTATCTAGACTGAAAGCATCTTGTCCAGTGGGCCTTAACCCAGATGTAACTAAATTTGAAGTACAGAAACATAGTTAATATTCATAATTTCAGATACAAAAATGATACATGCATACAAATAGGATAATCCTATTCAGCAAATCATAACATTTTCTATGACATCTCACATGACATATCTTGCATAAAATGCATCATACCTATTTCATAATCATATCATACTATCTGAAGAATATGGGGTGCAGTGTCTCAATCAGATTATTCAAAATTAATTTTAAAAACACTAGGCTGGCAAACATTCATGAATTACTTTAAAATGGAACATTCATGCATTTTTAAAATAAACATATTAAGGTAAATTTGGTTCATTTAGGGTCCAGTCCAAAGCCCTGTGAAGTCAACTGACTTCTCTGGGCTTTGGATCAGAATAGCGCAGGGAAGCAGAATGACATGAACAGAGGACCTAAAAGAATCAAATTCAGCAAACAGAGATTCATATCGGTCTGCTCCAGGAAGGAGACTTGCAGAAAACATTAAGTGTTCCATATAGCTGTCTAGGTATGACATTTGTCTTTCTTAATAACTAAAATACATAACACTGAATCTGTTCTCCTGGCAATTGTCCAATTAAGTGATAGGACTGTTAATCAAATTACCAGTTAAGTGGGTTCACATTCATATTTTTGCATTTGTTCCATGTTCTCTTTATTTTGAGACTTGACGAAAAATTCTTCTCATGATAGTTCTGACTGGTTAAGCACTCTTTTGGAATAAACACATACTCTTACTAATACAAATAATATTGAAATCCACCAATACTAAATTATGCAATAAATAATGAAAAATAAGTAATACAGTTACTATCTACTTGTACCATGTAATTTAAATCCCTAAATTTAGTGCATCTTTCAATTATTGATGTGTTTAAATGCCCAATCCTACTCCTACCAAAATCAATGAGAATTTTTAATCCATGTCAGTGGAAACAGGATAAGGCCTCTCACTGGTATTTGATTTTAGCTGTCACTTATTTAAAGGGTCACTGTCAAGTAGCTAGGCCATACTTTAGTTTTTTGTGAGTTTACCAAATGACTACAAGCTTTGGGGGGGGTGTTTTAAAGAAAACCAGCTCTTTGGTTTGAACTCAATCATTCTCCTTGAAACCCAAGTTTTAGAAGTGGTATTGTTGCCCTTTGGCCCCTCCTGTTCTCTGCCTGTGGCACACAGTCATTTAGTCTTCTGAAGGCTGTAATATTTTGGTCTAATTCTGGTAGTTGGGTTTGGTGTGTGGTGGCTGTGTAGTATTTAGTGGCTTGTGATGTACAGGAGGCCAGAACAGATGATCTGGTGGTCCCTTCTAGCCTTAAACTCTGAGACTAATTTATTGTTGCTGAATGAGAAAGAAAAAATGAAAATGACTGAAGGGTAAACAGAAATACATAGCTAAATAGACCGCACAAGGGGCAAAAAAATGTAGATTTTTAAAATGTTCAGTGTTAATAATCGAAGAGATTCTGAATCTGAATTGTAACACAACAGTTTCCCTTAAAACTAATCATTGTGGCCAAAAAGTCCTAAGAATAAAAACTGCATTTAAAAATAGTTGGATGGCACCTGGAGAAAGCGTTGCTGTTTTAATTTGTGTAGTAATTGACAAAATCAATGTGAGCCACTGAACATCAGGGAGATGGCCGAAATTAAATATGCATGTTTACCAAACTTTGTTTTAAACTTAAGAACTTGAAAAGTGATGATATATTTTAGGGGAAACTATTCATTTTAATTGTTTATATTTTGTATATGTATTTTCCATTGTCATCTGTAGTGGTCACCTCTGATATCCTTGTGTAGAACAAGTGGAATATTTGTATGTGACAGTTCTGTTCTGTAAGCCAAACTAGTGATTCTCCTTGCACTAAGTAGTAAAACAAACATAAAACCTTGTAACTGCACTGTGTAAGCTTGCTGCATTTAGACAAGCTGCCATTTTCTGCTATGTGAAATACTAATTGCTTGACAGTTGCTTTCAAATAAATATATATATATATATATTGCTGAAAAACAGGAAAGCACACTTCACTTTCACCTTAAATATTGTTTATATTTGATTATATACAACACCTGCACTCCACCTACTACAAAGTTAAAGATGCCAATGAGAACAGATGTTAACGTTTTGTCATTCTACTATATATTTCTGTTTAGTATTTAGATCATAGAAATCATTGTGCTTGAAAAGCCTTGTTAAATGCAGACTGTAATCTTCTTCAAAGGGTCCTGAATTAGAAATTAATTAGTTTAGTCCTTTGGTCTGTGGTTGAGGACATTGATTTTTCCATGTTCTGTAATTGTCCTCCTAGTTTAAATCTGAACTGAATTTTCCAGTGGATAGGCTTCCCTGAGAATTGAAATGAAGCACAATATCTCAAAATAAATTACTCAGAAACCAGTGCTGGTAATATTGCTTTAAAAGCTGGTAAAGTATAGCTGACATAATTAGAAAAGGAAATGTTACAATTTACACACCATTAGATGAGATCACCCAGGTGACAAAATTGTTATTCCAGCTCTCATCATTTGTATGCTAAAATCGTGTCTCAGGCTTGGGCCTCATCTCTACGTTATAAACTACAACATTGTTACAGGACTTATTTACAAAATGGATGCCCCTCGTTACAACATGGCCAACATTTTTAGTGCACACTGAACCAAACTCTGTCATTTTAACTGGGCTAGGAGGTAGACAGACACTATTATGTTTAACTGTTGGAACAGAGTACTTTGACTCACTTGTAGTATAGACTGGGCTTTGTATGTAGTTTTAAAATGTGCAAGATTTAGAAATGTTGCAATTGGGGTAGGAAAAAAGTATAGGATTACATGAAGGTCTATGAAGATTAAAAGAAAGATACACTGTTAATTATGCATATGAAAACCAAATAAAATTGAAACTACGTTGGGTTGAAATCTAATGTGTCTGATGCGTCTAAATTTCATATGCTTTAAGCTGTTTTTCTGCATGAAACATGCACTCATCAGTGGCTTCATATGCCACCTGAACAAAAGCCCTAGGACACATAGGGGAAGACATTGACTTTTTATTTAAATACATATTGTAAACCTTAAGATAGACTGGCCAGAATCTTGTCTGCACTGGAGAATTTGGGCATTACAGGCAGCACTGTATTGCCACATAGGTAAAGTACCTCATGTCTCCATACAAATGTTTGTAATGGTGCTCAGGCATTGCCATTGTTGTTACAATTGCACTTTCTTGTAGCACGCTGCCCGGGGTCACTGAGCTGTTAGTCCTGGTGCAGGTGGAAAGTACTGGCAATGAAGCTACAGCGTTCTAGTTGGTCCTTCCAGCACAAGTCATGCAGTGTTCCCCTTTAGCAACCAGCGTGGTGTGGGATGAGTCTTGTACATTTGAACTACTGAGAGTTACAACAGTGCAGGTCTCAAGAGTAGAGACAAAATGGCTGTCCTTTCTTCTGAAATGTATCTCACTCATCCCTCCCCCTCCCCATATCCAGTTTTGGCTTTGATTTAAGTGACCAGAGAAACGGCTTGAGCACTTTCCCAGTGTTGTGTTTTAAACATCATTCATTCCAGAGAGCTGTAAAGGTGGCCACTATGGGATTACATATATGATTTTCCTGGTCCATTAGCCATTATCTCAAACCTGCATTTTTAAATTACTCCTGTGGGGAGTGTGTACATTTGTATTATTGCAGATAGCGCTTACTCCAGTAGGATTACATGAGACTGACACTAGGTCATTTGATCTTAATCAATTTCACTGTGACGCTGTTGGAGGATTATTGATAATTTCCTTTCTAATTTTGCACCTTCTAATGTATTCAGTGTCTGAATTAATCTATTTAAATTACTCTTATCATGAAACATTGAGTGATTCAATATGTTTTTTCTTTTGCTTCAGGTTTTCTGTGCAGCATGCTGCAGTCTGAAATGCAAGTTGCTGTACATGGACAGAAAAGAAGCCAGAGTGTGTGTAATCTGTCATTCAGTACTAATGAATGGTAAGTAGAAAGATAGGGACTAAATGCAAAGTTTTACTGGCTTTGTGTTGGTCAGTGGCTGCAGTATGCCTAGCCTATTGAAAACACTATATTCTTGCTGGCAAATCTTTAAAAATGCAAAGGCTCTAGGGAAGTCAACTTGAAATCCTTGTGAGACTTGGGGACTCTTGTACCACATGTAATTAGGGAAACCTAAAAAGCAGGTAAGGTTGCAGAAAGATTAAGAGTTTTTTCATAAAGCACCCTGCTTGGATTTCAGAAAATTTGTTTTGTATGGAGGAAAGTATGGAAGCTTGCTCTGCTTGTTTTCTTAACAAATGGCTGACCTGTTACCCTCTCATACAGGAGACCAAAGGGAAGAAACCCACATTTGTGTCCCTTTCTAGACTACATACTATAGGGAAATCATGAAAGTAATCTTAGTTCACAAGAGGATGCTACTTCATTTCTTATTAGCTGACCTATTAAATAACATCACTATTGTTAACTCCTTCGTGTCAGAGAAGGAGGCCTGGTCTAATGGATTGTGTACATGAAAAACTCCTGAGGTATAGGCACAACTAAATAACTCTTGTGTTCTGATCTGGGTCCAAGCAAATTACGGACAGAACATGAGCTCTGAGGGAGATGCTGGGACCAAAAGGGCTAATACAATCCTTGGATGTATAAACAGGACTATTGAATAGAAGTGGGGCAGTTTATATTACCTCTGTATGTGACACTGGTGCTACTACAACTGGAATACTGTGTCCAATTCTGGTATCCACAATTCAAGAAGGATGTTGAAACATTGGAGAGGTTTCAAAGAAGAGCCATGAAAACAATTAAAGGATTGGAAAATATTCCTTATAGTGATAGACTCAAGGAACTCAATCAAGTTTATCAAAAAAGAAGGTTAAGGGGTGACTTAAGCACAGTCTAAAGATGTACATAGGAACACAAATTGGATAATAGGCTCTTCGCTCTAAGAGGCATAAGTGTAACAGGATCCAGTGGCTGGAAGTTGAAGATAGCAAAGTATATACTAGAAATAAGATTCAGTTTTTCAACAGTGCGGGTGATTAGCCACGGTAAGATGTTCCAAACGCTTGTGGTGAATTCTTCATCACATCACATTTTAGACTCAAGATTGGATGTTTTTCTAAAATAAATCCCGTAGTTTAAACAGGAATTAATTTAGGGAAGTATTATGGCCTGTGTTATGCAGGAAGACAGACAGTGGTCCCTTCTGGCTTTATAATCTGACAGTCTCTGAAATTACTTAGGCCAGGCTTTTCAGAAGTGTCCACTTTGGGATGCCTCGATTTTTGTGTTCCCCCTTGACACTTCACCTAGAGCTTGATTGTTCAGAGGACCTGAATACACCTGGAGGTCCCATTGACTTCAGCTGGAGTTGTGAATGCTCAAGTGTGGCATTCAAAATTTTTGGGAAGATTCCATAGCTGTTAAATGGGAATAATTTTTATCTATCTCAGAGGAGCGTTAAAGCTTAATTAATGTTTGTGAAGCAATTTGAAAAAATATAAAGTGCTAAATATCAACATCTTCCACTGGTGGCTATAAGCAGCATGATAAGAAATTGTAGTTTACAGTAACTAGGAATTAAAGGTAGGCACAAATATTACATTGGCTTTTGATGAATTATCAAACACGTAGATGAACACGATATATTGGGGATGAGTCAACGTGGCTTTTGTAAAGGGAAATCGTGCCTTACAAATGTATTAGAATTCTTTGAGAGGTCAACAATTATGTGGACAAAGGTGATCCAGTTGATATAGTGTACATGGATTTTCAGAAAGCCTTCGACAAGGTGCCACACCAAAAGCTCTTAAGCAAAGTAAGCAGTCATGGGATAAGAGGGAAGGTTCTCTCGTGGATCAGTAACTGGTTAAAAGATAGGAAACAAAGGGTAGGAATAAAGGGTCCGTTTTCACAGTGGAGAAAGGTAAGTAACTGGGTCCCCTAAGGATCTGTACTGGGACCAGTGCTGCTTAACATATTCATAAATGAGCTAGAAAAGGGGGGTAACAGAGAGGTTGCAAAATTGGCAGACAATACAAAATTACTCAGGGTAGTTAAATCCAAAGCTGACTGTGAAGAGTTAAAAAGGGATCTCATAAAACTGTGTGACTGGCAACAAAATGGCAGATGAAATTCAGTGTTGATAAGTGCAAAGTAATGCACATTGGAAAACATAATCCCAACTATCCATACAAAATGACGGGTTCTAAATTAGCTGTTACCATTTGTAGCTCCTGCCCCTGCTGTGCTGACAAAGTCACTCGGAGACCCTGGGTTTCAGTAACCACTGGTGCCGTTTATGAAAGGTGGTGCTTCCGCCACCTTTTCACCATACACAGCTTGGATTCTAGTGTCTGCACCCAGGAGGGAAGAGCTATCACTCTGCTTCCACTCCCTCGCTCCCCCCCCCCCCTGCTTCCTTCCTCCCAGCCCCCGGCTAATTGGACAGGCAGCTGACTCCCATTCACCATTTAGGTGCAGGTTTTCTTTGGCCAGCTCCAGTTTACTTCCCTTATTAGGCGCTGGTGTGACAGAGGGCTGAGTCAGTAGTTTTTGCCCAGCACCCTGTCACACACGCCCCCCTCTTCTCCAACTGCCAGGTTCACCCATCCAAGTCCTCTTCGCCCCCTACTGGGTGCAGCCATATGGGGGAGTCCTCCCTCATCTTTCCAGTGACCTGCCGGGTCTTCCTTGTGGGGTTCAGCTATCCCCCACCCACAGAAGCCACATTGCGTGGTGGGTGGACGCTCCCATAGCTCTGCCGCCACCCACGGGTCCTCTCACCATTCATACCCCCAGGAGTGTTCCCCTTCCTTTTCTCCCTTTGCCTCTGAGAGGGGCTCGAGGCTGATCCCAGCTTTTCCCTGGACACCCAAGACTTCAGGTTCCCAAAAACCCATCAAGCGGGGCCTGGTCTCATCTTTCGGGGGTCCCCTTACAGGGAGTTCTGTTAGGCTCTTCAGCTCCTCTGAGGACCATGGGGCAGATACCGCCTCTATTCTTTCCTTCTCCCGGCCTTCCTGACTCGGGCTCTGTACTCTAGGATTTTTTTGCTTCAGAGATCTCTTCCTCGAGGGGTCTCCCCCTTTTCCTACCGTGCGCCTTCCTCCCCTGACCTGCTTTCCCTCTTAGGCAGGGGTCCCAGTTGGTGCCCACCACCACTGGGTATGGCAGGCTCTCTACTACCTCAACCTGTTTCCAGCGGAACCTGTCCTGGACCTCAAGGGGCACCTGGACCATTGGGCACTGCCTCTCATCCCCATGGATGCTCTCCAAATTCACTTCGGCGCCGGAAATCATCCATTGCAGCTTCACCAGCCCCCTGCTTACAAGAGAGCAGGGTGAGGCTGTATCCACCAGACCTCACTGGGGTCTCCTCCCCACCATCATGGGAATGGCGGACAGTTTCCGCCCCTTCCCCTATCCTCCAAAGTTGGTCCACCCACAAATCTCTGCAAAGCCACATTCCATGTCCGGGCAGTCCCCCTTTTTATGTCCCGGTCACCTGCTCTGCCAGCAGATGAGCGGCCTGGTCCCAGTGGGAGCTCCCTGGTTGTTCTCCCATTTTTAATCTGGACCTTTCCTGGTCGGGGGTTCCCTGGCTTTTCTCCCGGTTTCTTCTTCCTTATATGGGTGTCTTCTTTCCTGGGGAAGTTTGCCTCTGCATACTCCTCCATCAGTTTTACTGCTGCCTCTACCGTACTGGATTGGTGTCGTCTCAGCCATACCCATATGTTCTTGGGGAGGCCATGTAAAAACTATTCTCGGATGAGCACGCCCATGATCTCCCCCTCTGTCTGGGCGTCAGGTCTCAGCCATCGGGTGGCCCAGTCCATTAACTACTGGGTGAATGCCCGGGGCTGCAAACCCCGTGTCCACCTCGCCGCCCGGAACCTCGGCGGACAGCCCCACCCGATCTAGGATGGCTGCCCTTACTGCATCATATCTCCTGGCCTATTTCTCACTCAGGGCCATATAGGCCGCTTGGGCTTCACTGGCCAGGTAGGGGGCCAGCCGCAGGGCCCAGGTTGTCTTCTCCCATCCTGCCTCACAGGTCACCCAATTAAATCATTAGGCAGCAGGTTTAAAACCAACATAAGGAAGTACTTCACACGATGCAGTCAACCTGTGGAACTTGGTGCCAGGAGATGTTGTGAAGCCCAAAAGTATAATTGGGTTCAAAAAAGAATTACTGTAGATAATTTCCTGGAGGATAGGTCCAGCAATGGCTTTTAGCCAAGATGGTCAGGGATGCAGCCCCCTGCTTTGGGTGTTCCTAAGCCTCTGACTGCCAGAAGCTGGGACAGGGGATGGATCAGTCGATAATTGCCCTGTTCTGTTCATTCCCTCTGAAGTGTTAGGAACTGGCCACTGTCAAAAGACAGGATACGGGGCTAGGTGGAGCATTGGTCTGACCCAGTAGGGCTGTTCTTATGACAAAGGTGCTGAGAAGTGTTACATTTTAGATAGAGAAATTAATACATTTCAGAATGAACCGAACAAGAACAATGAAGTATGCATGTGTTTGGCCAGAGACTGCTGGCTCCATTTGGTTATGAGTAGGATTTGTTTTTGTTTTGGAGAAGAGAGGAACCTGAAAATATTTTCGTTGAAACCAAATGTTCTTGTAAAGAGGTATAACAAAATTGATCACGTTACAATGATTTCCTTTTAAAAGCTTTTCTGTTCTGTTGCCAGCACTGATACACATTAGTGGTAGACAATAGTGACACCACTGCTTGTTTTATTATAGGGAAAGCATTGCCTGCATACTAGCATGTATCTGCTGCTGGGCCAACTTGTCATCTGTGTTTCTGTCCATCTGCAGTGCTTTGTAATGATGATTTCCTTTTGCTAGTCAGTTGCCTGTCAGTTCATTTGACCAGATCTAATCTTACCTGATCCAGTCAGTTTCCGTGCAGTTCCAGATTTTTGTAATTCAGGGCAGTTCCAGACTTTTGTCATTCAGTGCATTTTGGGTTAGTCATTCTTTGCACTTGTATGGATTATACTTTGGATGTAGTTATTTCACTTGGTTGCTGAATTGGATTTTCATTTCACTATTTTTTGTTTAATAGTGCTCATCCATAGACATCCATTAAGTATGTGCTTATTTCCGGTTCCTGATGCCATCTTTGCCTGAGAAGGTATTTCTAGTGGATAACTATTTCTGAACTGACACAGGCTGTGATGAAGTGAAGGAGAGAAGATTGAAACAAAACTGCTCTAGGTATCCCAAGAAGGCGATCCTAAGGATATCTGTTTCCTTTGTTTTAAGTCTCCCTCCTATATGTCCGGACTCTGTATTGACACTGAATTGCTTTTTAAAAATCGTTGAATCTGCCCTTTCTCATCAAATTGAAATGTCCTAAAGGGCTCAAAATCCTTTCACTGGCTCTGCATTGTGTTTATAAGTTGATATAATAAAGAGCTATTTTTCTTTGGTGTCCTATTTGCTTTTCTGTGGTTAAAGATGTTCATATATAGCTTAGTTTATCTAGCACCTTTCATCTCAAAGGAGTCGAAAAGCTTCACAAATGTTTTTTTGAATACAGTATGTGATTGGTTTAGGTACCTGTGGCTGTCCTGGAGAGACCTCGGGTACCTTGTATCAGAGGGGTAGCTGTGTTAGTCGGTATCCACAAAAACAATGAGGAGTCTGGCGGCACCTTAAAGATGAACAGTTTTATTTGTTAAATAATCTGTTCATCTTTAAGGTGCCACCGGATTCCTTGGGTACCTTGATGCATATGTGTTATTATTTGAATATATTTATTTGTAACACATTCGTTTATTTGAAGGGGCGGTGTGCTCTGCTGCGCGTGTGAATCGCATGGTTATCTTGCTGCACACCTTTTTATGTGTTTTTGCCTATATAGACAACCAAATAAATAGCTCAGTTGAGATCCAGTTCTGCAGTGTTCTCTGACTAAAAGAGAAGAGCTTGTTCTCTGACTGACATTGTTGACTTAAAAGTGGTGTGTGTTGTATTTAAACTAAAAATCATGTGGGTTTTTTGGGTTGAGTTAAAGTTCAGGCCATGTCTTCAAAAGTTCACAGCACACAAACTTCTTCAAAGTTTGAAAAATAAGGTGTTACGGTAGACTGGTTTATTCTGGATATAAAAAAATACAATGTACTGTACTCATTTGCAAAAGTAAATCTGTTGCCCTGGTGTTGTGTAACCTAGATTGCAATATCTTTGGGGTAAAGAGTGAGACTTTTGCCTGTCTGTAGAATGTCGTGTAACCCTCTGGTAATGTATAAATAAAAATTGATTTTTCAGATCCTCTAAGGAGACGACAAAATGACGGATAAGGAACTAAGTGCCACTAACACCAAAATATATAGCTAACAATTTTGGAATACACTTCCATGTAAGCTGAGGTTCTTATCACAGAACACCAATAGTCTTTCCATGTATTTTGTTCTTTAGTCACAATTTCACTGTGTAAGTCCTCTCTGTTTTTAATCAAAGTAAGAAGAGATTGCCCAGGGTAGGTGGAAAAGCCCAGAGCTATTGGAGCTGTGAATTTACCCATCATCGTGGAGTGTTGCGTACTTAGATGTACATTCACATTTCTTGTTTTCTGTTTGCTTTAGCTCAAGCCTGGGAGAACATGATGAGTGCCTCAAGCCAGAGTCCTAACCCTAACAATCCTGCTGAATACTGTTCTACTATCCCTCCCTTGCAGCAAGCTCAGGCCTCAGGAGCCCTGAGCTCTCCACCTCCCACTGTGATGGTACCTGTGGGAGTTTTAAAGCACCCTGGAGCAGACAGTAAGAAAAAACTTTCACTCTTTTTTCTAAACAAGCTTTGATTAAATGTGAATGTGAATCTCTGGTAACACACCCCTTTCAAACCTTGCAGCTAAGGACACTTGTCATGTGGGTTGGGTCAAAGGGAAAGAGAAATGCAGACAGGAAATGTATGTACAAATGTAATTTCCAAACACATGGAGATGATTGAGCCTAATCATGCTGGCTGATATTTCTCTAAAGTACTTAGTGTGTAGGAATTATATCAGAGAGCCCCATATATGCAATAAAGTGTTTTTTTTCTTGTATTGATTAAGTAGATATCTTATTTTCGTAGTCTAGGGAATCTTGCACAGTTACCATCTTACCACTTGTTCCTCCCATCTCTACTGTGTATTATAATACTATCAACCCACTGACCCTGGTGCCCTTCTGCCACCATTTGAATTTGTATTCAATATTTGCCTAATACTGTGAATCTGGATTTGTCACATCCCTGCTATCATTGCTACTTTTTACATTCGAAGTAAACCACTTCACTTTTCTTGAGCGACGCTTCCATTTCATGTTGCTGTGAGATTTTGAACTCTGTTTTTCTCACTAGTGGCTCAACCCAGAGAACAAAGGCGTGTTTGGTTTGCTGATGGGATATTACCTAATGGAGAAGTTGCTGATGCAGCAAAATTGACAGTGGCTGGGACGACTCCTACAGGAACCCTAGCAGTGTCACATGATCCAACCAAGCCTGTGACCAACAGCACTTTATCAGTAGAGGTGAGGAAACATTGTGCTGTTTATTTTTCAGAACAGCATCGTCACGTTGTCCTGGATGGTACATTCAGTTCTATGGTAATTTAAGTGAGACTGATACGTGCAGTCTGTTGATTTAAGATTCTCTTTTAGTAATATGTATGGCTTATGTCCATGCTGACTTTGAGGTTTGCAGAGAGCTGAAGCTGGCTATATATTTTGGAATAAGCCGTTGAATTGCATATGCCATTATGAAGTAGCATTTTAGAGCTCTAATCCAGTATCAGGCCACTACTGTGCAAGGAGTTTTCCAAGCTTTGGGTATACAGCCTGTCTGTATGGATAAAGGGACGGGCTTAAATTCAGCCGGAGCGGTCCGGAACGGAGCTCTGGTAAATATTTTCAAACTCGTGGGCAGAAGCTTGGTGTAACCGTAGCTGCTTTGTTTCTGTTTTGTTTGTACGCGTGTTTATAGAGAGAGGAGGTGCTGGGTCTGTCTTAGTCTGTGTCAGTGTCATGTACCCAGGGGCGGCTCCAGGCACCAGCGCACCAAGTGTGTGCCTTGGGCGGCAGGCCGCGGGGGGCAGCCTGATGGTTGCCGTGAGGGCGGCAGTCAGGCTGCCTTCGGCGGCATGCCTGCGGGAGGTCCGCTGGTCCCGCGGCTTCGGCAGCTCTTCGGCGGCGGGCACGCCGAAGACGCGGGACCAGCGGACCTCCCGCGGGCATGCCGCCGAATCCGCGTTACCAGCGGACCGTCCGCAGGCGCGCCGCCGAAAGCCGCCTGCCTGTTGTGCTTGGGGCGGCAAAATACATAGAGCCGCCCCTGCATGTACCGAGGGTTAACTTGTACCTCTGATAATTCTATAGAGTGGATATACCTCGTTCACCTACATCTAGCAATCTAAGGATGAAGTCTACCCAGCTCTTGCTTTTTTTTTTAAAAAGCTGTTCTTTCTTATTGTTTCCTTTTTGTAGACTGATAACACTTCTGGATTCTCGGGCAGTATAACTCAGGTTGGCAGTCCAGTTGGCAGTGCGATGAACCTGATCCCTGAAGATGGTCTTCCTCCAATTCTGATCTCCACTGGAGTAAAAGGAGGTGAGAGCTGTAGGGGTAAATGGACAGCTATTTGTGACATTTACTGGTGGCAGCTTAACAATTCAGGCTGCCACATATAGATAGAAAGTTGGATCCTGGATATAGC
Source organism: Terrapene triunguis (assembly GCF_002925995.2). NCBI lineage: Eukaryota > Metazoa > Chordata > Testudines > Emydidae > Terrapene > Terrapene triunguis. Next base: position 4,595,285 of record NW_020664454.1, on the reverse strand, counting down.
CTAAAGATATTAACGATGAATACTAATGTGTAGTTAACTGGCTTGGCACTAGATAGTGCTCACAGGCTTCTGTAGAAAACATCGTTCTGACAATGAAATTACTATTAAAAGTAAAATACAAAGCAAAAAAAAAATTGAGCCCAGAAGTATGTGCTAATTTCCTTATTAATCAGACTGTGGGGAACATTCAGCAGAGAGATACATTTTAATTAGTCATATAAATATTCATGTTTCCACTCTGTGAAATTTTCTTGGAACTTCTGCTTGGTTGAAGGTATCCCAAAATATATAATTTAATGACATCATAAATACCATTGGTTGTGATGAGACTTCTCATACTTGTGAGTATCTTAAGTGAACCAGGAAGTTCTTAGGAGAGCGTTAGCATGTATTAGTGGCCTTAACTCACTTTTCACTTTTTTTTTTGTAGTTCCCCTTTCAAATTTGTGTTTAGTTCAGCATATTTCTAATTAGACAGTAAGTAACTTTATCTAGGATATTGTTAAAAAAATAAGTAAGCATACTTACATTTTCAAAACCAGTCTGCCCCCATGCTGTATTAGCTATTCATGAAGCTGCCTAATTATTGAACCTCTGTAACAGAGAGAAACTAGTAACCTAGCTTTACTTAATTAAATTGCAGCATGCTTTTCAGCACATGAGCCAAATCTCACAAGCCCAACAATTTTACATGGATATCATCAGTAAATCATACTTTGTGTATGCTTGAATTAATTCAAATGTCATTGTGCCTGGTTTGACTTACAACATTTTAACCACCAAGTGGACATTTAAATCAAATGTACAAATATTTCAAATATACTTTTCACAGTAGTGAGGTGAACTTTCTCTCTAGATGTTTATAGGTGGCAGGATAACAAACACCCTTCCAAATTCCCCTTATTTCTTTAAAAAGCCACATTGCTGACTTGTAGGCAGGAGCACAGATTACTTCAACAGTTCGGGTGTTTATATTTAAACACTCAGTTCATATGGATCTAATCAAAGAAAGTGTCTATATTTTGAGTATCTTACTGAATAAATTTGAGACACAGGATTTGAACCTTCTGTTCATTTTTTTTATTCTCCCTCCTTTGCTGTTGTACTGTAGGCTGTTGCACTTGATTGTAAGCTCTGTGACTGAAGCTCCTAGGTGCTACCACAATATAAATACTAAGTGTTAACGTTGTTGGGGTTTTTTTTTTAGCATTTCACATTGTAGTCTACACTAACACTTGTTTCTAAAAGGAAGTCAAAAGTTTGATTTTTCAAGTTGTTACTGCTATTGATACAAATTAGTTGATAAAAATTAAGGCTGGAATTTTTAAAGGGGCCTGAGGGAGTCAGGTACTCAAATCATTGAAATTTGAAAATCCCTGCCCCACAAGTATCAGAACAAAATAAATTTTAAAATGTCAGGTAAAATGTAAGTGAATCAAACTGTATACATTAGAGTGATGTCATTGCTTAGCTGATTACTTTGCTGAGTAGATTACTGTCCAAATAAGCAAATGACTTCACGATGCGTTTCTTTCTTATAGACTATGCTGTAGAAGAAAGACCTTCTCAGATCTCTGTGATGCAGCAGCTGGAAGATGGCAGCCCTGACCCTCTTGTGTTTGTTTTAAATGCAAATTTGCTGTCCATGGTTAAAATTGTGAATTGTAAGTTATTTTTTTATTTAATAAGAGGGGGGCAAAAAGATTGTATACGTATTCCTGGTTGAAAACACAGCATTTGATATTTACTACCCACAATCTGTGAATTGCTGCATGGAAGTAAAATGTACTATATTTTTATTCCTATTAAATTATAAAACGCACCGATCCCTTGCTCTAGGTTGGATTAGTCCAGTTTGTATTTTTGTATAAAATTATCTGTACATGCGCCTGGAGCATCCTACATACCCATCCAACCCAACAGGGCTCACTATTATTCACCAATCCTCCCCTCATTGTTAATCCATTTGAACCCTTCTCATATCTTGGGAAAACAGATAAATCTTTCAATGATGCTCTGAAAACAAGCAGGATTGTGGCTCTGTCAGATCAGGGGGTGAAGTGAGTTCCATGGTCAGACAGCCCTCGCTGAAAACACCTGGCCTCTCAGATCATCTGGTCTATATTATGGAGGGGGTATGAGTGGGGAGGCTTTTAGTTTAAGTGCCTCAGTTGGTCTCCACTTTTATTTCAAAATAAAAAGCAGGACACTTTTGTAGCAACACATTTTTAGGGTCACTAAATGCTCATACAAAAGATAAAAAATGCACTTTTAAAATGTGTGCTGGTTTTGCTACTCTCAGCATCTGACTCAACAGCAACATGTTCATATTTCTTGGAACATGTCCTACATCCCCTTTCCCAAACCTCAAAGCAGTGTAGTGGCCCAGTGGATGATGCTATGCACCATCCGATTAGCCATCGCCCTGATTCCTCTACCCCCATCCACATTCCACCCCTATTTTGGAATGTAGACCCCTGTTGTATTGATCTGCTCTGTTGTGTTCAGGCATGTTTGTGTGCAAGATTTGGGTCATAGAGCCTTAGGTATCTTAGTAGCAAGTGCCAGCGTTATGCAATGTTAGTGTAATTGATTTTTTTTAAATGTGCTGTCTTCCGATAGTGAAGTTTGGGCATGGCAAACAGATGTTGAGTGGAAATCTACTTTTTCCAGCCTGAGTCATGTTTTCCTCTCTGCAGATGTGAACAGGAAGTGCTGGTGTTTCACTACAAAGGGAATGCATGCAGTGGGGCAGTCGGAGATAGTGATTCTCCTGCAGTGTTTACCTGATGAGAAGTGTTTGCCGAAGGATATCTTTAATCATTTTGTGCAACTTTATCGGGACGCCTTGGCAGGTGGGAACGATTTCTATTTGAAATCTATAGTAGGTGACTTCAATAAATAAAATTAATGGACTAGAGAATTGCTTTGATAAAATTGAGAATTTATTTTTATCTAAAAGTAGAAAATGTAGTGATCAAAGTTGGTAGTGATCTGAGTTCACTTCAGTTATTAGTATTCAGTATTAGTATGATATTCACTAAGGTAAATGGGAGTGCAGGAAATAAAGTATCTACGCTCAAATTGGAGAAGAGGGTAGCATTGCAGTAGCAACAATTATATTGAAGGGGAAATGCTTTCCTTCTAAGCCCCTTTTGCCAGCTGTCTGTAATTTTCAAAAAATTATACTTGGATAGGATTTTTTCTTGTTGTTTTTTCAGCTCAAAAGTGACTCTCTAAGGTAAAATTATTTTCAGCCCTTACTAAGTTCTCAAAGTGTGAAAGTGTGTAGGGGAGGGCAGGGGAACTGCGTCTGAGCCAGGCATGCACACATGAGAGGGGGTAAGGTGAATAAAGGTCCATCATATGGTACTACAGCATTAGGGCTGGAATAGTCGCCATAAAATCTCTCTGCAATCTGTAAAGAGGGATTCTTCCATGCATTTATCTGGTGCCTGGTCTGGTATGCCAGGTGCTGTCCTCAGAATTTGAGCAAGGGTTACATAAATTTGGAGTTGGTAGCTCTAGTTTTTACAGTGTCTAGCACAGTGGGCTCCAGACCAGGGCTCTTGGGCACTACAGTAATACAAATAATATAGTAATAATTTCAGTTTGCAATCAGATGTTTTTAACACATGGAAATAAAATGCAAGAAATCGTTAATGAAGCATTGTGGTTATGGTAAATGCACTAAAATTAGGTAATTCAAAATTATGATTTCCTATAGTAATTGTAAATTGGCCACATTACAGCATAAAAAATGACGTCATAAAGTAATGTTATGTATATATGTAAGGCATGGATGAATTGCAGTTGCTGTAGGATTCATACCAGAATTTCCTATCTTTGATACATATAAAATCCCAACCATAAAGTTGTATTAATATAGTTTTTTGTACCTAATTTAGATATTACTGGACAAATGGGCTGTCACTTTAACAATTGCCACTCACAAGAATCCAAAAATCATTGGTCATAAAGAAAAAAAATGATGGTATAAAATATCTAGATATGTTAATTTATTTTGTACTCCAGGTTAGTCCTCTAGAGGAGAAATCGTATTGCACACAGGGATTTATATTAAAAATTCATATACATGTACAGATCATCTATTGCATGTTCTGTACAAAGTATTGTAAATAATCATCCAAAGCTCTCTTTGAATGATTGATTGAATCCAACTGTTAAGTGAGATAATGAAAAAGAGGGTCTCAAAATATCTGTCTTTTTACAACAAAGGCCAGCTTGTCCAGTGAAGGTGCTTGATACAAAATGTACCATTGTCACATGGCCTTACTGGTTTCAGATATGGTGGGAATAAATAATTTCCAAATCTGACTTAACCAACAATGCAGAAACGTTGTTGTCTTCTAACTATGATGATGTGTATATTGCAGTGCTATGGTGTACAATTATGCTACATAATTTATAACTTCTACATAATGTATTCTGAGTCCTATTTTTAGCACTCTACCGGTAGTAATTTGATGTACTACACCGCAGTGCTAAGAGAGGTAGTGCTAGTTTTACAATTTTTAATCAGAAACCAAACTCCAGCACTTAGAGTTCCCAGTTTTGGAGGTAGTTTTGAAAATACTTATTGCTATATTTCAGACTTGTAGTAGAAACAAGTTGTATCTTGAGTAGCTGTATGATATAAAAATGATTCTCACTCAGGCTTTAATAAATCATGGCATGCAGGATAAATTCCCACAGCAGCATATAATGCATTCTTTACATATCCATCCTTTCCTCTCCCGAAGTTATGTACCTATGAGAGAAATAAAATATGCACTCATAAATATAGGATACTTGCAGACTTAACTTTCCTCTGGCTGCTTTCCTCTCTACTCACCAAGAGGAAAAAAAAGTGAGGTGCCATGAGAATTTCTCCTGTGTGACTGTAATTTCTTGGGTGTTGTTAACAAGCATGCTGGTTATTACAGACATGTCTAAGCTTCCAATTTTGCCCATTTTATCAGAGGTGCTGTACCCCTCATGTTTATCAGTCTGTGAGAGTGGATTTGCAGTGAATGAGAATTTATTATAGAAATTAGAGACTGCTTGAAAGCCTGCCTAGCAATTTTATTTCTTGATTATAGTATATTTATTTGAATTGGTGTTGCAGCCAGGGAACAGAAGTAATTTTTTGTTTTTTGAAGAAAGTTTGCTGCAGAAGGTAAATAGGGAGGAACATAACCATACTGGTTATCAATATAGTATCTTGAACAGCTAGGATACAGAAATTGGTTACTTAGTTTTTGTCACTGAAAATATGTGATAATTATTTTTGCTAGATTTAGGTAAGTAACAAGAGATGTGCACAAACCTTTGGTGAATTTTCAGGAAACAAAATTAAATGTACGTGCTAGCTCTTCCATCTCAGTTCTTCACTTTTCAACTCCACCTTCATGGAAGTAAAAATCTTAAATGTTTTTAATATATATATTATATATAGGGTAAAGTTGCATAAAACCACATTTAGTGCAGTGTTGATGCTAGTTTGAAGTTTCTGCTTTGAAACTGCAATGATTTTCTTCATAAAGCATTATCAATTCACTGTAAAGCTGGGGTCTGTTAGGTGTATAAAGAGTTTTTAATTGCAAAACTGCTGATATTTTGAAGAAAAGATACAGGGTTCCAGTATGGATTGTATGCATAGAAAATATATTTTAAAATGCAGGGCTCCCTCTCTCCTCCCCATCATTTTGTTTCCCCTCTGGCCCCTAAAGGCTTTGTTTGTTGTCAAGCTCCCTGCTGAAGTGTTGCTTTTCTTGTTTTGAAATGGTAGGCTAATGGTTTTCTGTTGTAGTAGTAATCCCATGATGATGTCTTTGTGTTGGATATAAGCCCAGCAGGAAGTCCAGTAAGTTGAGAAATGAGAACTTTGTCCATGTTACTGGCTTCTTTGAAGTAGCCAGGCATGCTAATTGAAAGCTGCTCGACATGCCTTAGTACACTAGCTTATCTTTTGATGGAATATAATAAGTACTTCCATTTTAATATTGACTAATGTAAATCTGGGAACAGGTGATTTAGTTCCACTGCCTAAAGACATTATAGGTTTGTGTAAGATTTTGTTTAATTTTTATTACGTTTTTCATTAAATGAGCATGACGCATTAAGAGGAGCAACATAGAAGCCAAATACAAAGTTCATATATAAAGATGTACATATAAAACCTGGATAAATGAGATACGTTTCATATACCTTCACTTCCAGACTGTAATGCACAGAGATGAATGCAAAACATACATTACTTAGGCACAGACACAAAACCTAGGGAAGACGGCCACACCATGGCATGAAGAAGAGATGAGGCACAGAAAAAATCTAGTGTGTTCAGCTTTATATTTGTTTTCTCAAACTTGGCATCTTCTAAAGCATGTTGCACCAAAGTGTTAGATATGTGGTTCTCTCCTGTGTATGTATTTGGCCCTCACTACCATGCTGTCTGGTTTGTGTCTCACATTTTCAAGCAGAGAGTATGAAATTTTTTGTAGAAATTCAACTGGCCTGATTTCCCCCAAGTATTATTGATTCAGTTCTATTGCTGCAGGATTAAGTTGCACACATTTCCACCTTTATGGATTGGCATTTAATCTTAGGCAGTCCTTGATGGTGATTACTGTTCATGATGAAACGAGGGCTGACTGTACAACTGAGGCAGCTCCCACTCCACTTAATTGCATATTAACATATTAAGAAAAGATACTGGGACCAATTCTCTGACATGGAATTCATCAAATGATATGGAAGACATCAGTAATTTTAAAAAGCTCCACCCATATGGTTTCATTGAGCACTAAGCAGGGATGTCTCATTTTGTATGTAATAAGGATAAGGGTACATGAGAATATACTAGCACCTAAAAATCTGTTTGTAAATAACAAGGTAGAGAACTTGAGTTAGAAGCCAGTCTGTCCTCAGTTAAAATATGGAAATAGCTGAAACTGGAAAGTTGTTTAAAGCAAGTAATGAAGAAACACGGTGGTCCTTTCCTGGTATGAACTAATTTAACTGATGAGGTCAAAAAGTATTGTCTAATAAATATACAAAATTTGTTGCTCATTAAGCGAAAAAGACCCAGTGAAGAACTAGAGAGAGTCGGAATAGGCCCTCAGGAGGAGAGTCACACCAATGGACTGGCGGGTGATGATTTTTTTTTTTAAAGAAATCTATAGAGCTGCTTGGGATTTAAGGTCAAGGGTAATCCAGTATAACAGAGTACTTAGTTGGTATTGAACTTCTGCAAAGCTGCTTTAGATGCATCATGCACACCTGTGGCAATTTATAAAGAATATTAATCTGATTACATCACATGCACGCGGCAACTACTAGCAAAGGCACCTTTCTCTGTATTTTGGAACTACTCTAGATTTGTTTCTTTTTACAAGGAAGTTCTAACATAGTCTAAGTTAAATTATATGCTTTTGAGAAGGATAGCCTAGTTGAGGTTCCTTTATTTACAATTGCATTTTGGCTAGAAGCTTCTGAAATAACTACGTGTTGTGTGCAGAGTAAATAATAGGATCTGGCTGTGGTTTATGGTAACAGGGTATTGGATGATTGAGTTGTAGTTTCCACTCTTGCTGGGTTTATAACCTGACTTTCAATTTGGGTTGGGATGAAAATTGTCCTGAAGGCAGCCAAAGTATGCATCCCTCGAGCTGTTGCCTTCAGAAGGCTGGTGTCTTTCACTTCTGATTCAATACTTGGCTTCAGTCACAAATGGAAATGTTTGGTCTCTTCATTATCTCTGTTGGACAGTAATCCATGTCACAGAACTGTACAATAGTATATAGCTTTATTTTCCTATTGTCTTTTGTACAAACAGTACATGAGGGAGATGTATAGAATTAAATAGTTACACTTAAAATAATTCAAAGACTCATATATTTTAAGGCTAGAAAATATTATTATGATAATGTAATCTGACTGAAGAACTTCACCCATAATTTTTGCATTGGGCTCATAACATTTATTTGAATAATAGTAGAGGAGAAAAGATAGGCAAGAAAGAAGAGATGTTTTCCGTGATTTGGAAATGGGCACAGAACCAAGACACATACTTGAAAGCTGTTTCAGAGGAAAGAGAAAGCTCTTTCATGGGCATTTATTTTTCATAATTTTCATTCACTATTTAAACTTGGCACCTAGACGCATGATTGGTGCACTAGAGCCCCCATCTGCTGCTTCCTTTGTTCCCTCTGGTGCAGTGAATCAACAGAGAGAGGAGGGGGAGGGCACGGGGTCCATTGGGGTGTCTGCCCCTTCTATTTATAGTCCTGTCCTCTAAGAGGCATTTCCAGCAGGGAGCATGGCGCCTGGGAGACTGTGTGGATGGGAACCCCATGCTGCTGCTTTGCTAAAAATGTAGATTTTCTACCCATGCCCCTTTTCCTGCCAATGAATAGCCATTTAGCAGGTAATGGCCCATTGACCTTGTTTAGACCTGGCTGAGGCATAAGCCTACGCCTTCGTCTCTGAAGAACTGGTTTGGCCACTCCCCAGACTTGGAAGATATTTAAGGCCTTGTCTACACTAGCTGGGTAAGTCAAACTAAGTTATGCTACTCCAGCTATGTGAATAACATAATTGAAGTCAACGTAGCTTAGGTCGACATACCGTGGTGTCTTCACTGCGCTGCGTCAACGGGAGACGCTCTCCTGTCAACTTACTCTTACTCTTCTTGGGGAGTTGGAGTACTGGAGTCGAACGGAGAGCGCTCTGCCATCGATTTAGTGGGTCTTCACTAGACCCACTAAATCAACACCTGCCGCATCGATTGCAGCAGCGTCTCCCTGGTAGTGAAGACAAGCTCTTAGTAACACCATACAGTGGAATTGTATACGTTTGCATACATTGTTGCTACACACATTTTACCAGGACAATAATGACCAGCAAATTGTGAGTTTTCAAATGATACCTCACAAGGCATACTTTATACAAAGATTATTACAATAGTGTACGAGAGGTAAATACAGGGGTACAGTTTGTCACAATATGCTTAACTGGTTAGAGTGTTTTTACTTTTTAACCTTTGAGAGTTCTTTTTTAAATGGGGTGAAAGTTTCTAGATGATAGAATTTGCAATAATTTGACAGTGTAGATTTCTAACACATCCGTGTGTGTGTGTGTGTAAAACTCAAATTTAACTTGAAGATGTGATCATAGAATCAGATCCTACTGAGTGCCTTCAATTCGAATTGGCTTTTTGGGGAAATGAGTCCTCAACACCTTGCAGGATTAGGCCCAGTGTTAAAAAAGAGAGCCAGTAAAGCAACATTATTAACAATGTTCACAGTTTCTGAATATTGGTCCAAAAAAGGTTAAACCATACTGAAAAAAGCAAGAGTTGTATTGAGGTGGGGTTGCCTTTCTGCCTTCCCCCTCCAGAATTCCAAATGGATCGGTATGGGGATATACCAAGGACTGAACACTTCTTGGTTGTTCATGAGTCCTATCCCATGGAAACATTGCCATCAGCAGCAACAGATTGTCATTTCATATGCAAAGAGTTAGGATTCCTGTACTTAGCTGCAGGAGGCAGTGAGATGAGGCTTCTGTTTACAAACATGCCCTACTAATTAGCTAGAAGTCCAAACTCCCAGGGACGTACAGAAAAAGGAACATATGATGATTGTGCTGGTCTGGGAGAGCTGCAGAGACAGTGCCCTTGGTCGATGAGGGCAAGAGAGGAACATCTTGTGTCGCCCTCAGGTGAGACTCTTGGAGCAGAACCATGTGCAGCCCTGGCTTCAGAGAGAATCAGTGTGACTTGGAGCCTTCAGAAGTGAGTTGATCCAGGGACTTCCTCCAAACTACTGTTGGTTAACCCTTCCTTTGCCAGATAAAATTGTAGTAGCTTTATCTATTTTTAACACACCGTAATTTGTAGTCATTTGAAAATGGCTTTAGGCTGTTTCATAACAAAATCAAGAAGCCTTGTAACTGGCTGCCACATCTACAGTTCAGAGTGCTGATATAGCTACTTCGATGTGACTCAGAGATTTTACTAACTTAAGACCCAGTGTTCCTCTCAACTGTGTGGCATGGAGCAAAACATTAGTAACTGCTTTAAAATGAACATGAATGTTGCCTTAAATTAACAGTAGTCAACTAGGGGACAGTGGGCTTCAGAGGCACGGACGGCTATACACTGTAGTAGAAGTGCGGAGACAGAGACCAATGCCTACACAGTGATCTCTCTTAGCAGACCTGCTGACAGTTGTGAAGAAAATTCAGCAGCAACTATTGCTTTTTAGATGGCAGTTAACTTCCCCTTGACACTCTCTGTTCCTCTTTAAGAGGGGGGGGAATGTACAAATGTAGAAGGACAACCAGCAATAACATACCTATCAAGTCAACCATGCTACTGGAATAAAGGAAGCCCTGGAATTGTTGCAGAAGAGCTGGCCTTCTGCATGGATGTCTCCAGACCAGTGGTTCTCAGCCTGTGGACCAATCAGCAGACAGCAGCAGCCCATGTGACATTCTCAGGGCCGTTCTGGTAATATATCGTGTGGATGTGGCCCGCATAACATACAGAGAGCTTCATATGCAGCCCACAGTGGTAAATAGGTTGAGAACCACTGCTCCAGACCAAAGGGATTGGTGCCAAGATTCCTCGTGGGTCTCCAGAGATGGCATGAAGGCCAGACCACAGTCCCCTTCATGAAGTTACTGATCTCCCCTCCCCAAGAGCAGCACGTGCTGCCTTTGTAAATCCTAATAAAACACAAATTCTGACATTCGATAAGAATGAGAAATGTTATCAGATGTCTCTATACATTATTTAAACCTTGTTGTGCCCTTCAATAAAGGGAAGCACATTCATGTATTTTGTGTACACGAGCTGTGCGTGTTACTACTTGATGTTTTAATCAAAGCTTTGTTTAAATGTTGCATAGCTAGTTATATTCTTACAACAGAGAGGCCAAGGATAAAATGAGCCAGGGAGACTGAACTTCTCTCCCCTCGGGTGGTGGTCACCCTAGTCAATGGAGTTGAAGCACATGTGGAAACATTTCCTTGTGCTTTCACAATCCTTGCTGTACCTGTTTTGTAGATAAAAGTCAGTCTCGGGGCTTGCTGGCACCTTTCATCAACACTTGCATCCTCTTACTCTCTGTTTAGAAAAGGGGAGGGGGGGGAAGAATTTTGTATTTGCCAAAATGAATGACCAGGATGCATCTCTTGATTGGTGGATACTAATATTTTGTTAAATGTTTTCTTAATTATCTTATCAACTTTAGTTCATAAGATGATTCCATCAGACACATTTTCCTTATTAGGATCAAAGAATAGAATTTTGATTTAGAATTAGTGATATTTCTTCTGTATCAGTCTCAGCTGCAATTTACATAAAATATACTAAACACTCTCTTGTGTAATTCTTCAACTGACCCAGATCTTCAGAATGTTTATGTGGGTACTGTATCCGTTTGTGTAAAATTTAAAAAAATAGACATTACTGATTTGGCCAAGTGTATTTGTGCTGTTTTGCCGCAAAACTCTCTTCCTCTTACAAGTAGCAACATCTGAGGACCTGATTAATTAAATAAACGTGTCCAGTTTCTGCATTGGAGAGTCCATGTAAGGTCATGAAAGCACTGAAAACAGGTTTTCTGTTAGGGGTTTACATAGCTTGAGGCACTGTGGAAGCCAAACTTTCAGTGGATCCCTAATCTCAGTGTAATACACCTCTTGAATTGCACCTCAGTAACAAAACTGAAAGCAAGCTCCATTCATACTCGAGGTGCATATCGAAGTAACTGTCTTTTTTTCTAAGTATGACTAGATAGCATAGTAAACATGTAATCTATCCCCTGATGTGCATATACAAATTGAGAGTAAGGGTGTTGGTGCCTGTGTAGCTGTGTGCATAATCCCTGATTTACACACATGCATGGACCTAAATATCAGGCAAGTACAGAAATGAATGTGTGCGCTCTTTTGTATATGTGCTTCTACAAATCTGGCCTCATAAACGTTTCAAGACTCATGGTGCTCATGTCACAAGTGGATATTAAGTGGAGCAGAATTGGTTTTATTTTTCTAAGGCCTCGTCTACACTAGAGAATTAGGTTGATTTAACTACATCGGTCAGCGGTGTGAAAAATCCACACCCCTTAGTGGCATAGTTAAACTGACCTAAATCCCTATGTAGACAGCACTAGGTCAACAGAAGAATTCTTCTGGCGGCCTACCTACTGCCTCTTGGGGAGGTGGATTACCTACGCTGAAGGGAGAATCCTTCCCATTGGCGTAGATAGTGTCTACAGTGAAGTGCTACAGCTGCGCCGCTCTAGCATTTTAAGTATAGACAAGCCCTACGTTTTTAAGCTTTAAGATCTAGTTATATCACGTTGACCTCTAAGATGCTTGGGAAACCCAAAATGAGGGACACCACTGATGCAGCAGATCACGAAGCTTGACATGATGTGGGAATCGCTTATTGAATGTGTAAAACTTTTCTAAACTTGGTTTCAAGGACTGACATAATTTGCAATGGTTGAACAAATCTGTTGCCTCCCCAATATGTTTTGATGCATCTGTAGTCTGAGGTGGAAATTTCAGCACAAAGATACTGTAGAATAAGGGGTAACTTGAACATTCTTGGGTAGCAAGTATTTTCATTCTGTAATGTGACTAATGGGAATTAACTAAGGATGTAATTCCGGGAAGAAAAGTGTGTGTTTAATCTTATTTTTCTCTTTTAAAACAAGTTAGTGAATTTTTTGGTGCAGACTTTAGTGCAGTAAAATAATGAACTTCATGGTTCCTAGGTAATGTCGTGGGCAGCTTGGGACACTCCTTTTTCAGCCAGAGTTTTCTTGGCAGTAAGGAACATGGTGGATTTTTATATGTGACGTCTACATATCAGTCACTGCAGGACCTGGTGCTCCCAACTCCGCCCTACTTGTTTGGAATTCTTGTTCAGAAATGGGAGACTCCCTGGGCTAAAGTGTTCCCCATCCGACTGATGCTGAGACTTGGAGCTGAATACAGACGTAAGTCGCATGTGTTCTCTTAACTGTAGTAACCCGTGTCTGTGCTTGGGAGACATTTCTGAGTGCTGTTAGGGAGTTGTGTACATCAGATATACAGGAATAGTGATTCTGGGGAATGTGCCCCACTAACCACAACCCCAGTGATTGTGCCTGTAGACAGATACCTTACTAAGTCAGTCATATGACCTAAAACTTTTTAGCTGCAATTAAAACTAACAATTAACTGAGGTCCTGGTAACACAACCTGTGACCTAAAATAGAAGAACAGTACAAAAGCTGCTTTTGATACCTTGAAATTCATTCCACTCTTAGTGAAATAGAGGCTCCTCTTGAGTTTTTAGGTTTCTCAACCATGCTCATCTAGAAAATGGTAATATATGTGCAGGTGAAACTAACTTACAGTACTTTATAAAAAGGCAGTACCAGCTGATGACAGCAAGCTACAGAGAGTTCTTTAGCTGGACAAAATCTAAAACTGGCATAAAATATTCCCAGAATGGCACTGTCCATATTTGGATCTAAAAGAAGTCATGTTAACTCCTAATGGTCTCCAGGAAAAGCTAAGGGTTTTCTGCATGATTCATCTGCTGCCTGGTTGGTAGGTCTGTTTAAAGCTGACTTGCTGTGAAAAGTACATTTTAGATTCTTCTTTGTGCACCAGCACTGTAATTCTTTCCATAGCATTAGTAAAATATATTTCACAGGCTTGCCAAACAATGATAATAAAATTTAAATCAGTGTCACTGAAAGTCAGGAAACATCCACAGGAAATTTTCACAAGCTTTGTAGATCAAACTTTTCATATCACATAAAAATTAGGACTGTCAAGCAATTAAAAAAAATAATCGTGATTAATTGCACTGTTAAACAATAATAGAATACCATTTATTTAAATATTTTTGGATGTTTTCTACATTTTCAAATATATTGATTTCAATTACAACACAGAATACAAAGTGCACAGTGCTCACTTTATATTTATTTTTATTAGATATATTTACACTGTAAAAAGCAAAAGAAATTGTGTTTTTCAATTCACCTAATACAAGTACTGTAGTGCAATTTCTTTATCATGAAAGTTGAACTTACAAATTTAGAATTATGTTAAAAAAAAAAAAAATTAAAAAAAAAAAAAAAAAGTAAATCTTTAGAGCCGACAAGTCCACTCAGTCCTACTTCTTGTTCAGCCAACTGCTAAGACAAACAAGTTTGTTTACAGATAATGCTGCCCATTTCTTGTTTACAGTGTTACCTGAAAGTGAGAACAGGCGTTTGCATGGCACTGTTGTAGCCGGCATCGCAAGGTATTTATGTGCCTGATGTGCTGAAGATTCAGATGTTCCTTCATGCTTCAACCACCGTTCCAGAGGACATGTGTCCATGCTGAGATGAGTTCTGCTCAATAACGATCCAAAGCAGTGCGGCCTGACGCATGTTCATTTTCATCATCTGAGTCAGATGCCACCAGAAAAAGGATGATTTTCTTTTTTGGTGGTTCGTGTTCTGTAGTTTCCGCATCGGGTGTTGCTCTTTTAAGACTTCTGAAAGCTTGTTCCACACCTGGTCCCTCTCGTATTTTGGAAGGCACTTCAGATTCTTAAACCTTGGGTCGAATACTGTAGCTATCTTTAGAAATCTCACATTGGTACCTTCTTTGCGTTTTGTCATATCTGCAGTGAAAGTGTTCTTAAAATGTGCTGGGTCATCATCCAAGACTGCTATAACATGAAATATATGGCAGAATGCGGGTAAAACACAGCAGGGAGGCATACAATTCTCCCCCAAGGAGTTCAGTCACAAATTATTTAACGTCTTATTTTTGTAACGAGTGTCATCAGCGTGGAAGTATGACCTCTGGAATGGTGGCCCAAGCATTGGCCTGCTAAACCCAGGGTTGTGAGTTCAATCCTTGAGGGGGCCACTTAGGGATCTGGGGCAAAAAATCAGTACTTGGTCCTGCTAGAGAAGGCAGGGTGCTGCACTTGATGACCTTTCAAGGTCCCTTCCAGTTCTATGAGATAGGTATATCTCCGTATATATAAATCCTATTCTCTTATTTTAATTAATTATTTTTAAATTAATTTTTAATGAAGGGGTATATGAATGTTTAGCATATCTGACATGTAAATACCTTGCAATGCTGGCTATAAAAGTGCCATGCAAACAGCTGTTCTCACTTTCAGGTGACGTAAATAAGAAGCGGGCAGCATATCTCCCATAAATGTAAACAAACTTGTTTCTCTTAGAGATTGGCTGAACAAGAAGTAGGAGTGAGTGGACTTCTCGGCTCTAAAGTTTTACACTGTTTTGTTTTTGAGTGCAGTTATGTAACCAAAAAAAATCTACATTTGTAAGTAAAGTGATTGCACTACAGTACTTGTCTGAGGTGAATTGAAAAATATATTTCTTTTGTTTATCATTTTACAGTGCAAATATTTGTTATAAGAACAATATAAAATGAGCACTGTACATTTTGTATTCTGTGTTGTAACTGAAATCAAGATATTTGAAAATATAGAAAACATCAAAAAATATTTAATAAATTTCAGTTGGTATTCTATTGTTTAACAGTGCGATTAAAACTGCGAATAATTGCGATAAATTTTTTTAATCACGATTAATTTTTGTTTAGTTAATTGCGTGAGTTAACTGCGATTAATCTACAACCCTAATAAAAATATATATTATTGACTTATTATAGGAAGCAAGTGGCAGAATTTAATGTAAAAAGATGAAGGTTGGTGATTATTAAAACATTAACAACCACATTAATAAAGGTCATTAATTCCAGCATTCATTGTTTGGTTGAGGGGTGTGTGTGTGTGTGTGTAATTAGTTTAACTTTTATGTGTATCTATTATAACTAAGATTTTCCAAAGTGGCTGCTGAAAGTTAGGGTCACAGTCCATCTTTGAACACTTAAACGAGTGATCTGATATTCAAAGCTGCTGTGCTTCACAGGCTGTCATGGATTTCAGTAGCTCTGTGTACACAGTACTTTAGAAAATAAGGGCACTTATTTAGGTGCTTAAATAAGGATTTAAGAGCCTTGCTTTAGACATCCTTTTTGAAAATCTTGGCATAATTTATATTCAGTTCATTTTTCCTCATAAATCTGCTGCAACATAATGTTACATGACCAAGCACATCCCTGTGCATGTTGAGTTGTATCATAGATAAAATTTTATAGATATGGATAAGTATGCTAGGGAATGCAGATATTTTGCTGCCATTGGCATGTCAGAAATGTACTTTGTCCTTCTATTGAAATTTTCCTATATGAAGCGGCTTAGATTCAGTCTATTTTTTGCATAACCTTTAAATAGGAGAATCTGAATCTGATTACTCATTTTTTTTATTTTCCTAGTTTATCCATGCCCACTTTTCAGCGTCAGATTTCGTAAGCCATTGTTTGGGGAGACTGGACACACAATTATGAATCTTCTTGCAGTAAGTGATGAGTGGGGTTTTTGTTTGTTTGTTCTGTCTGTATATATGGAAGGGACTGTTGTACTATAAGATTATCTTAATTTATTTGTATAGTAACTAACTTTCAAAACACTATGATAAGGAAATACTGTTATTGTGGTATTTGGGTGGTGGCCTATTGTCTAATCTAGAAATCAGACAGCAACTTTTGATGATGCAATATTAATGATGTGCCCAAATCAAAACTCTGGGTCTTGAACCACTGTGAATTTTTGGATCTGGATCTAAATTTTGCTGCTCAGACCACTCTTCAAAAATTTAGTCATAATTCTGTGATTATAGAAAGTTCTACCTGGAACTAACTTGTTAATTCTTAAGTGTAGGGAATTCTCCATTTGGTACATGCCTTACTCTCACTCCCGGTGAATCTGAGGTCTCTGTCTAATCTAGCACAATGCAGAGAAAGATCAAATTTTCCTATTTAAAGTAATGGTACATGAGTCAGGAGAATATTAAATTTATGCATTATACTTCTATTTAATAGTTCTGTACCTTGGTCTCTTTCTGAAAGGAGAACTACCCTGTGTCACTAATGACTATGTTGTTTCACTTCTTTGTTCCTCTAAAACACAAGGACTTCAGAAATTACCAGTATACGTTGCCAGTGGTCCAAGGTTTAGTGGTTGATATGGAAGTGAGAAAAACCAGCATCAAAATCCCCAGCAACAGATATAATGAGGTAATACTTAGAGTAAATATATACGTTTAGTCTAGTACAATTTAAAGATAAGAGGGATTGGGTCCAAAGGAATTTATTGTGTTTGCCACTGCCAATGAAAACTGCCTCAGAATTAAACTATAAATGTATTATGTATAATTTTTTTATATATGAATTGCCTACAGAAATGAGTTATGCACAGATCAATTCAGTGTGGCATTAGTTAAAAATAATGGATAGTTGCTCTTCTTTATACAGAGGTTATTACTTTTAAATAAACTTTAAATGTAATTAATTGAAAATCTGGGGTTAGAGAGTTGCATATACTATTCTGATTTGAGTAAATGAATCAGTTAAATAACACATGCTGTATGGGTGTAAAGCGAGGAAAAAATGAACTTTCTCCAAATACATGTTGTGTGTTCATAGTGTTTGTGAAGTATCAGAGGGGTAGCCGTGTTAGTCTGAATCTGTAAAAAGCAACAGAGGGTCCTGTGGCACCTTTAAGACTAACAGAAGTATTGGGAGTCTTAAAGGTGCCACAGGACCCTCTGTTGCTTTTTAGTGTTTGTGAAGGTATTTGTTGGATCTTTGAAGATTTTAATGCAAAATATATCTCTGTACATTTGAAATAAGAGTTTGATTTAATTGCACGAGAAAAGCTTCAGCTGTCTTTTAGACTTAGTTGATGTTGACAGTCAAACTGTGGAGTGACAATCATTGTTGAGTGATTTGAACAATATTGGGGACCAAACAATGGAGAGGTAATAATTCAATGGTGATGTATCTAAAGGGCTAGTGACAAATGATCTCCTTGAGGTTTTAAAGGAAATCAGTAGCGGAGACAGGAGTCAGTCTTATGCTTTCCATCTATGATATAGCACCAAATAAGAATGCAACACAGAATAGGAGAGAGATGGATTTTGATACTTGCCAAATAGAGATGGAGCATCAATTTGAGAAAAGGATGCATTTGTACTAATTCTTTCAAAGAGAAATGATCTGTCCAGGTAGATTCCTGCAAGCACTAGAGAGGTTTCCAAACAGAGAATTTATTATTGATACAACATATGAATCTGGGCACTAAACTAGGATTAGCCCTTTAATATCCTGCTGATTGGTCACTTGAAAAAAAAATACCTGAACAAACAGCTTCTGGGTTATGTATATAAGGGGATCACCACATTTGAATTTTCTTGAGGAAAAACTAATATAAATATAAAGGGTTTGCACAGGACCAGTCCCTCCACAGTTCTGTTCAAACAGAGCAGATATCAAGATTCTACAAGCACTGCAGAACTTATTTGATGAAGTGAAGTCTTGAAATTGTAGGATGCAGTGTGGTTCATAATGAAGTTAAAAATTGATTTTGGAGGTGAACTGGAATTGTCCATTTCTCTGGAGGGAAGCCCAGAATTCAGTGGATTATTGAACAAAATATATGGAAGAACTTACTTTCAAAATAATTTCTAGACTAACCTCTCTTAGTTTAAATGTATAATGGTTGAAATATGACTTAATTTGAGAGTTTGAGCTATGCCATTATTTGAACCAATGTAAATTAGAAACAGATAACTCCAGGAAGGTAAGAAAGTCAAATTCAATTTAAAAAGGAAAAAGGAATTGTTAATATAAAATAACTATTGCAAATTTGAATACACACCTCGAGAAATGCTAGGGTTCAAATTCTCAAATAATATTAACTTTGTCAACTATATATATTTAATTTAATTTGAATTTTGTCTAATTAATAATCCAAAATGGTAACTGTTGCTACAATGCTAAATTTTGCATTTTTTGACCTCTTGTGTTTACATTTATAACATTAAATAGAGCTATATGCTTTATGCATTTAACCCTTTTTCCTTCAAGGATGGGGTGGGGGCAACCGGAGTCCATCACCCAGCCTCTGGAGGGGCTAGGATCTCTGAGGATACTTCTCCTGACACATGCATTCATGTATCAAGGAATGCCTTCATGCATCAAGAGGATGCATTGAATGTAAACCTTCTAGCCCCAATGGGATGCTGGGTGGAGAACTGAGGGAAGGGGAGTATGTGGAGGGGAGGGGCACTTAGACTGCATCAGTGAGAGGGATATAATATTATACTCATTTTACAGATTGGGAAACTGAGACAGCAGCTAAATGACATGCCCAAAGGCATACAGGGGACCATGACAGAGCCAGGAGTAGAACTGAGGAGCTTCTAGCTCCCAGTTCTGTATTCAGACCATACTGGCTCTCAAGAAGTAATATGCATTCCTTTGAGAAGAGAACAAGCAATTGCCTTAGAAGAGTTGTGCCTAAAATGCATCACTTTTGCAGACTTGTTTGAGACCTTATCGAGGTGTTTCCTGTGCAGAATGGCATTTTTAAAAGCTCTTATAGCATCAGAGCAGATGCTGCATTTCGTATAAGGTTTCCTATAACTGCATTTCATATCAGGTTTTCCATACAAAATGCATTCCAACATGCTTTAGAGTGGAAATGAAAGCAAGGGAGAGTGAAAATATGTATATAGGCGATGGGGAAAGCTATTTTTATATGAGATTTGAAAAGATGGAGTTACTGAGGCAGAAAGATACAGGAAGGCTAGTAACTGAATTATAAGGTGTATTAATTCTTGACTGCCATTGTGAAGGGGGAAAAAAGCCCCCATTTCAGCTGGTATGGGTCTAAAGCTATTGTACTTGAAGATCGTATATGCAATACACAATAGATGGTAGTTAATTTCAGTATGGTTTAACTGTTTGTCCAGTGTTTATGTATTTGTTATCTTCAGTTTTGTACTGTTTGCTAACTGTGCTAAACTGAACCTTGTGGAAATGCCTGTAATAAAAAGGTGTATCAGCACCTCCGTATTAGGTTGGGTTCGGTTTTCTGCTTGAAGCCGGGATTCAGCCTCTGGTTTATGTGAAGAATACAATGTATCTTCCTCAAACTTTACAGCACAGGAAAAATTGAAGTTTCTGGAGATTCTCAATTAATCCGTTTTTAAACATGAGACTTTTGAGAACATTTTTTTTCACCCCTTTTCTAACTAAAGGCTGGTTTATATCATTCGGACTGTCCAGTTAAAACTATTGAAATCTCATGCACGGGCTACATTTGGAGAAACGTGCTTGTAATTAAGCAAAGGTATTAACAATTACTTTATCCGGTCTTTACCTTTACACTCATAATTTTCCAGTACTCAAAATGATTGCCATTTCCTCTGACTTTCACTGGGACTTAAGACACCCAGTTGCATTGAAGTTACTCCTGCCCTCAGTACAGATGTCTGTCATTTCACTAATGCCCTGCCATGTAAAAGTGAGGCTGCCACGTTGTTTCTAATGGGACTGAGGGCAAATGGTGCCCTTGGTAAAGGTGGCTGCCATTTCACTAAAGTCTTGCCTTTGGAACATGAGGTGCTGAAACCAATAATGAAACACACTACAGTAATACAAAACCTTAACTATGATTTCATATCTCCCCCCCAAAAACACACCACACACTTAACACACCACGCACTTAACCTGTGAGTGTTGAATATTTGCTGACGTAATTAAGGTTTTGTGTTGTACTGAGTGGGAGATTAATGTGTTGTGTGTAATGGGCTTCCTTTTCACTTGGAGGCAGAAGAGAGAGTGTGTAGTGTCTGGTGCTGTCAGTGAAAATGTGTTGATGTGAGCGCGAGGGTACTGTTAAGAAGTGTCCCATAACGTGATATTTTCCTTGCTTTTTTGGGTTTCATTGAGAGGATGTTACAATTAATCTTATATGCAGTAGTGTTTTAGCTATGTTGGTCCCAGGATATCACAGACACCAGGTGGGTGAGGTAATCTCTTTTATTGGACTAACTTCTGTTGGTGAGACAAGCTTTTGAGCTTACAGAGTTTACACAGTCCAGACCTGAAGAAGTGCTCTGTGTAAGCTTGAAAGCTTGTTTCTCTCATGAACAAAAGTTGGTCCAATAAAGGAGATTACCTCATCCACCTTGTCTCCACAATTACTCTTACATGCTTACGCTCCTAAATTCCATTCACTTTCAGTGAGACTTAGGCACTTTTGAAAATGGGCATAGGTGCTTCTGAAAATTTTATGATGTGAGTGTTGTTGCCAAGTTTGCTAGTCTTTGCAAAGGTGTCACAGTTGAATACATTCTAATAAGATTCTTCAACCAGATTAAACCACACAAGCCACTATTTATGCTAATAACCCATGTGAAGGATTTGAGGCTAAATGAAAGTGATAAACTTTCTTTTTGTTTGCAGATGATGAAAGCCATGAACAAGTCTAATGAGCATGTTCTAGCCGGGGGAGCATGCTTCAATGAGAAAGCAGACTCTCACCTAGTGTGTGTCCAGAATGATGATGGGAACTACCAGACGCAGGCCATCAGTATTCATAATCAGCCAAGAAAGGGTGAGATGGGACAGGTCTAAGGGAGCAGATGGAGGCTTTTCCCACCCAAAGCGCCTTGCATGACTTTCTTTTGTCTATTGTGCTCACATTAAATATGTAAATATGCCAAAACAGGTTTTGCCTTTAATTCATGGACATTCTGAAATTAATATTTAGCACAGAAACTAGTTACAATTGTATGATTAGAGAGCTCCTAGTACTTGATGGGGGCATGGCTTCCAGACATGCAGCATAATGGGAAAGCCCAATGCAAATGTGTGAATAAGAAAGTGCCCTATTTGCCTCTGGATTACCCTGCCCAGCCTCCTGGCACTCCTTTTCCATGTCCACAGTTTAATCTGATGTTTGAAGTATTGCATACTGTTGATGTGGATTTTTGTTCCCTATCTATGATTCAGATCACACCTCTCTATGGTTACTGGTGGTGGTCAGTATTTGTCCAGCTGAGATGTGAGTTGGCAGCTTGCCAGTTCAAGGGCCTCACATAACTGACATAAAATAAAGCAGGTTTTCACACCCCTCAGGGACGTAGTTATACAGATGTAAGTTTGTAGTGCAGATCTGGCCTTAATGTACCTAACCCCTCCTCACCGAGAACTGCAAGAGCTTTGTGTTTGTATGTTAATTAGACCATTTGATTTTCAGGCTTTATTTTTTGTTAAGACCAGGTGAAATGATGCAATAGCAACTTAACATTTTAAGAATTAAAATGTTAGAGCTTTTTTTTTTTTAACCAGTCTTCATGTCAGAGTTGATAATCTTATGTAGAAGCTCCATGGTATCTCCAAATGAGTAAAAAAAAATTTTCTAACCCTGAACATTCATGATCTTCACTCACAACTTCAGGATATGTGTTGGCATGTCGGTTCCTTTAGGGCTGGCACTAATTTCTAAGTAGTATTTTCTGTACATAGAGCATGGGAGGATGGATTTCAAGGAGCTCCGTTGTGGTATTGGAGACACAATGGCCATTCCAAGGGGTTTTGCTTTTAAGCTGGCTGGCAGCTAGTTTAGAAAATTTGAGCCACTCCCCTTCTGACTGGTCAATAGTACAATGTCATCAGCAAAAAGCCCAAGTAAGATTGTTTCTAATTGCCTGAGGACTTTTTAAAGGTCATAATGTGCATGTTTACCCCTAAAACAGACCCCTCATTCTTAGTGAAAAAGAAACTAATTAAATATTAAAATTCTTTAAGGTTGGCAAAAATTGTCATCAGGTTTAGAATATCATCAGAAAGGGCACCCTTGCTGCCCAAGCATCTGATACACACTGGAATCATAACAACTTTGTGCTACATAATTCCTTATTTAGGTTATTAGCTTCTCTGTGGAGGATACAGCTACAATACCTGATTCTTGCATAAGGCATTGCTTTGACAAGAGCCTCTCTAAAATCAGTCTTGTTATTGCAGTGACTGGTGCCAGCTTCTTTGTGTTCAGTGGAGCTTTAAAATCCTCTTCGGGCTACCTTGCCAAGTCCAGCATCGTGGAAGGTAAGGAATGAACAGCTTGCTCAAAGAACATTGCTTCCCTCCTGATAACTGTATATTTGAGCAGCGTGCACAGCTTAGTTCTTGTGCCCTGGGTATTTGAGACTCACTCTGATTACTCGGTGTTATCTCACGCGTTAGCTAAACACAGTTTTCCATTATGGCTCGTAACTTAATTTAACTGAGAAAATGAGAATAACTAGTCCAGATGCCCTGGGACACCAGTACAAGAAAATGAGGGTAAACGTGAAATACTTGGCTCCTGTGCTGGGGATCAGAGCTTACAATCCTTGACTGAAGTAGAAAATTGCAAGCATAAGAAACTTGGAGTTTATCTCCGTAGCAAGAGATGAAGCCCTGCTGTTCATTAGCCTGTTCATTTAATAGCCTTGCAGTGGCCAAGCTTATAAATTTCTGAGGTTTGTATCCTATTATGTTGTCAGGTGATAGCGTGAAAGGTCAAGATTGTCTAGACTGGGTTGTCACCATAGTTCATTTTTCCTTTGCCAACAGTCAGATGATGGAGCGGAGTCTCCAGTTTATGCACTCTCTCCTATATTTTTGGGGGAGGGTCATGGCTTATAAAAGTGCCACATTAAAACAAGGCTGAGTATATGTTGTTTTGCTACATTCTTTACTTAAACCAGAAATGATTTTTTTTAGTTCAGGATGCTAAGTTGGAAACTCATCAGTTGGAGAGTTGGGATACCTCAAGGAATTAGTAACTTGCTGTTTTATGGAACTGTTTGTTACCAAGTTACTTGTGCACAGTTTATTCAGGCTGGTAATATCCAAAAGCTGTGACTTATTTTTAACAGCCTGTGTGAAATGAGTTGCTGGCCATGGTGGGAGTCCTGGTGGTCAAATGTCCACATCACAAAAAACACTGTTACTGCTGGAGTCCTTCTTGCTGATCTCCTTGGAGGCCAAATATTTGAAGGATCATGATGGTTTACCTCTCATATCTTGAGGTGGGATTTCCAGAACAGGGGTGCAGTGCAGTGGCAGGGCTGTGCGCGTAAATTCATGGTTGCCATTGCTAACGTTGAACCTGTTTTGTAGGAAGACTTCAGCTTTCACTGGTACGTCCTCCAGGCTGCGTTCATAAATGTTACATGGTATAAACGATGTGTTGAGGATGGGAATGCTACTAAGCCAACAGCTTTCTATAGCGTTACTACTTATGGCCTTTCAAATAGATATTGCACGTTGACATTTAATCATAACAGGAAGAATGCTTTTAGCCCTGTTGTGAATGTTCTTTCTTAAAAGTGGCTGTTGGTTGTTTCTGATAATGATAATTCTTGATTCCTTAGATGGTGTAATGGTCCAGATAACTGCTGAGAACATGGACTCCTTGAGGCAGGCTCTGAGAGAGATGAAAGACTTCACTATTACTTGTGGCAAAGTAGATGCTGAAGAGCCTCAGGAACATGTTCATATTCAGTGGGTGGATGATGACAAAAACTTTAACAAGGGGTGAGTAG
This sequence comes from Terrapene triunguis, assembly GCF_002925995.2. Taxonomy (NCBI): domain Eukaryota; kingdom Metazoa; phylum Chordata; order Testudines; family Emydidae; genus Terrapene; species Terrapene triunguis. The sequence goes on along the minus strand of NW_020664454.1, from coordinate 4,570,737 downwards.
ATGAATAATCCCTTGACACTTTTACAGTGTTTATTTGGCTGTTTTGTCTGCTGCTATGTGTCTGTATAGCTTACTAAGAGCATATTCTATCTATGAAGAATCCACATGCTTTGTGATTTGTAGAGTGCTCCAAGTTTCTCAGATAACATTTGTGACAAGATAAAGGAAGAGTAATCATAGAAGTGTTTGACTTTTTGCAAAATAATTCTTTATTATATATGTTTGTTAAAACTCTGAGGAGCTGATACTGAAAGGTAAAGAGTGACTTCCTCAAGTCAGTATGGATTGCACCATTGAGTTGCACCATTAGTTTGAGAGATCAGACTTTTGTATCCGTTATTAAAATGGGGCTGAGGTAAATAGAACTTCAGTGCATCAGTTTAGAAAGTTATCAAGGCTACAGAAAGATTTCTGCTATTGCAAATTTCCAGTTAATTTAAACCATTATACTGGTTGTAAAAGGCCACCTAGCTGCTAATTTTTGAGTGCCGAATCTTGCACGCTAGGAAAGTTTCTTATTCCTTCCATTAAGCTCACGTTCAGTGGTGTTGTGGGTAAAATCTGATACATGCTGGACAGCAGCAGTGAATCTATAACCTTGAATCTGAAACCTTAACAATCAATGCAAGATGGTGAGTACATGGCAATTTAAGCATTAGGGCATGCAATGTGATGGGTGAGGTTGAAAACTCAAAGAAGCATGGATAGTAGCAGCAGCCTAGAAAAGGAGACCGTTCTTTAGGTAAAGACATTTCACATGTGTTTGGGACTGTTTGTGAAGTCCCACAGAAGTTGCCATTTCAGGGCATTAGTTGGGCTGCTTGCTCTTTTAAATTCAGTGTAAGTAACATTTTAGACATGACTGAATTGTACTATTTGATTTGATATTTATAAATAAATAAAATTCCTATCTGTGCAATAAATCTACATAGGTTTCTGCATGTTCCATGTGTGGAGAGTTCATCAGTCCCTTGTGAGGTCACAGCTCAAATATAAGGCTATTGCAGATCTAAGGCAAGCTACCTCTCTACTCCCCAGCCTCAACTCCACCTAGTCTAGGAGGATTTCAAGTCTAGATACTATATCTGAGTGTTTCCTGTGTGATATGGCAGAAAGCACTGCACTTTTCAGCTGTCTCCATTGTAATTATCTAGGGTAAACGCTCAACACAGCAGGAAGACAATTTCAAAAAGCCTGATTACTGTTGAGATCCATACACCTGTTCACACCACCACAATTGGAATTAGCGATGATATTCAGTAGCATTGGGTTTGGTACATTGAGAGAGATCTTTCTCTGGAGATCTCCCTTCTGGGATAGTTTGTGTTTGTCCCTTTTAGAAAATGTGGCAAGTCACTGTATGGCAGTTTAAATTGCAGAGTGCTCACTTTTGAAATAACCTGCAGTGGGGTCACTTTGAGAATCCAGGTAAGTCAAAACAAGTGCCCTTCACAACCCTTATATGAGGTTTTCCTTTACAATGTCCTCTGTTCTGCAAATCTACTCAGATGGCCAAATTTGAAATCAGGTTTTATATGACGACATTTAGTGTTTGGAGGCATTCTGTTAACTTAAAATTGTTTTTCCCTTCCTCTTTCTAGTGTTATAAGCCCCATTGATGGCAAATCCATGGAGTCTATAACCAGTGTGAAGATATTTCATGGCTCGGAGTATAAAGCAAATGGAAAGGTCATTAGGTGGACGGAGGTAAGAAAACAAAACTAATCTGCAGATAAAACAGGAGTCTTGGTGCTTTGTGACTAAGGAGCTATAGAATGTAGCCGCCTTCTGTAGAATGCCTCCCTTTGACCAGAAATCAAATCTACTTGCTCTGCCCACCAAACTGAAAGCAGTAAGATTTTTATGGGGAAACAACAGTGGCCTTTGCACCAGGGATGTAAATATCCATTAAAAGAGTTAACCGTTTAAACAATTAAAATGATGTTGTTTAATTGCTTAACTGATTAAAAGGAGAAGGGCTGGGGCCGGCGTGGCTGGGGCTGGCGGGCCGGCTCGGCTAGGGCTGCTCCAGCTGGCCAGCGCGGTCCCGGGGATGGGGGATAATGACACATGCTTCTGGTTAATTGTTTAGTATTTTATATCCTTACTTTGCACCTGCCAGGAAGTCTTCAGTGACTGCATAATGTACAAGTGGCAATGTCATGCCATTTAAATCTGTCTTGAGGTGCTACAGAGCCCTGGAAATAAGTATCCACAGATCACTAGCCATCCCATCTAGTGCACTTTTACTGAGTTTTGGGAGAATCTGCATTCAACTTGAGGGCTGAGGAAAGTGCTGTTGCTTTCCATTATCTAAAGGGCACAAGCCTGTGTATTTGTGTTCAAGTTCTATTCAGCAAGAGCCTTTTACTTTAATGGAGACAAAATCCCAAACAGTTTTATAATATCAATTCTTTTGAGCTGCAAGCTGCATTTTCCCAGAATAATATCCATTCCGGGTGGTGTAGTCAAACTGCCAGTGCCAAGGAACTCAAAGCTGCTTTTATAAAGGATTGGGTTTTTTGTAATACTCAAACTTAATCTTGCTCTTTATTGACCTATTAACAGTTTGGGGATGGAGCAACTTCAGCTCTGAAATGGCAGCAAAAACACAACAGGAAAAGACTTAGTGAATGAATTGTATGAAAAGTTAAAAACAAGGTGCCATAATATGAATGACTTGGGTTATTTGTTTTGTCACCCAGCATTGGCCATGGTGTTACTCCACTTACAGGGCTGACCTGGAGCTATGGATTTTGCCAGCACGGAAGTGTTAATGTTAAATGGTTCTTTGCAATTAATTTGCTCAGTGTTAGCTGAGGGGAAACCAGGCCAGTTTTAGCTGTGCCACTCGTCATACACGTATTCTTTTCCCAACATTCAAGGTGATTTGAGGGAATGTTGCAATGTTTAGTTAATAACTGTATGAAAAATTCTGGCTCCTTTCAGATTGCGGGGGTTTCTACCATAACACAATATTTATTCTGAAGTCACTTTAATAACAACATGCTTCAAAAATGATAGTGTAATTTTCTGAAGTGGAAGGGATGTTTAGTCTACTTACAATGTTTTAAAAGTCTTTTTATTTAAGGCAAGAGTGTGGAAATGCACAGCAATACATGCAGAATCCCTTATACTACTAGGGTGTATCGTGAATTTCCATAAGACGGATTTTAGATTCAATTAGAGCACACCCTTTTAAAGTCCCTGGAGCACTTTGGGATCAATCTAGGAGTGAGAGATCAGGACCATTCCAGTCTGTATCCTTATAACTGTTAAACCCCTTTATCCCCAGTTGTCAGACCTGGCTGATGGGGACTCATGCTGATGAAGACTGGAGACTTGAGTTACTTTAAATCCTGTAAACAGAACCAAATGTGAAACTTCACCTTGAAATAGTTATTTGACAGCCCCTGTGTTAAGTTGTTACAGATTCTAGTGAGTACCCCTTCCTGGTCACCCACTAGGACTGCTATGAGGTGAATCCAAGTCTCTGTGCTCTGGAGCCTGAACAGAGTCCAGCCAGTGTCCACAGTCACAGGACCCTCAGGCACACACTCAGGGTGCAGACCTTCTGTCTGGGGAGCAGCTCCTCTTTCAATCTTCAGAAAGTCCCCAAATAATGTGAAGGGCTGATCAAAACCTTTTTGCATCATGTTACATTTTTCTAAAGCAGCAGTGTCCTTAAGTAGCTGTATTAATTGACAGTCTTTTATATTCTTTTTACACTCAGTCTGATGCTGCTCCTTTTTGTAAAAGCTGGTTGGTAGGTCATGTTGATCGCTCCCTTTTTGTTTTGTTCAGGTGTTCTTTCTGGAGAATGATGACCAACATAATGGTCTAAGTGACCCAGCAGATCATAGCAGACTGACTGAGAATGTGGCCAAGGCTTTCTGTTTAGCTCTCTGTCCTCACCTTAAGTTATTGAAGGAAGATGGAATGACTAAGCTAGGTCTGCGTGTTACACTTGACTCGGATCAAGTAAGTTGTAAACAGTATCTACTAGTTTAAGTTGTCAGTCATCTTGTTTTGGGTGTGGAGAGGGGGAGCTGAAAAGGGGACATGAGAGTTCAACCATTCTATTGCTTGATTCTGGAGGCTAGGAATTGGCAACATTAAATGCCACTCTATTAGCACTTAATGCTGCAAAATAATTTTTTGTAGAGGAAGAGGGTGGTTTTTTTTCTTTCCTGTATTCATGTAATTTTGACCTGTCACTTCTTGTCCTCAAAGGAAACCTGTACAACACTTCCAAAAGATGAGCCTGGAACTTAAATTCATAACTGCTAGACACCAAAGAATCATAGTCTCTATAAAGAGACTGGTTTTATGGCTCCTCAAAGGCTTATTACAACCATTTGTAATATACTAACCCTCCTTAGTCCATGACTGCTGAGGTGTTAATTGCCTCCTCCATTTCAAGTGTTTTCTTGCAATATGTGTTAACCATTTATGTGTAATAATCTGTCCCATCTTGTATTTCTCTGTGACCCTCTGGTTACCTTTTCCAGACCTGAAGAGCACTGTGAAGGCTTGTCTCTTCCAACCATAGAAGTTGGTCCAATAAAAAGAGATTACCTCACCCACTTTGTATCTCATCTAATTTTGAGGCATTTTTTGTTAGTTCACATTAGGTAGTGCTTTCTGCTTTTGAAATCAGTAGCTGAACTCTCAAAGCAATTGCATCACTTGCAGTATGGTCAGAGATCCCGGTGGAATATCTCCTCTTTTAAAGCTTTCACTTTGTATCTTTTAGGTTGGCTATCAAGCTGGGAGTAATGGACAGCCACTGCCCTCTCAATACATGAATGACCTGGACAGTGCCTTAGTTCCAGTGATTCATGGAGGAGCATGTCAGTTGAGTGAGGGGCCAGTCATAATGGAGCTCATCTTTTATATTCTGGAAAACATCTCATAAGAGGACTTCATTTTCCGTTCAGACCTGTTCCAGCAGCAGTTGTATCTGAATCATTTGCACTTTAAAACTGGAAGATTAAGCTTTTGTTAACACTATTGGGGGGGGGGGGGGGGGGGGGAGTTGTTCCATAATTCTAAATCTTCTATGCATTGTCAACAAACAGAGGATCAGGGCAGCTTCTATACTACAAAATGTCTATGCTATCCTTGCAGCTCATACAGTTCTGTTACTGTTTAGAAAAATAATGCTCATATTTAAAGACTTAATTACAGTCATGTACTCTAAATGCTCAAACGGGTGCAAAGATCACTGGGGCGTAAATAAAAGATGAAATGTCAAATTTGTACTGTTTGTAGATGGACATGTAAGAAGAAACAATCAAGACCTCCATTCTGACCTCATCATAATGCCATTTGTGGTTATTCTGTAGACATTAAAAAGTAATGTTTACATTATTTTGACCAGATTATTGGTTGAAGTATATCAGAGACACTTTAGGATATGCCTAGAGAGATGCATGGAAAGGTTACCTAGCCAAAAAAAATGGCATATGTGGCTGACCAATCATTCAGTCTGAATGAAAGAAAGGGCATATCTCGGACAGTGGTATATAATTTAAACTTGCAGTTTTGTGTGTATATTAGGCTAGTATACTTATTTTTTCCCTACTTGTTGCAAAAATTGTCACCTCAGATTTCTATAACCTAGAAAAACTTTGCCATTCTGTATTTTGTTTATGAATCTGTATGAATGTCAATGGTATACACCTGTCACAGGTAAAAGAAAAGTTAGCCCTAAAGTGCGGTTATGGTATTCCTGTTCCCCCAGTAGGTCCTGCTTTATAAAGAAAAGTAACACCCAGGGCACTTTTGTAAGTCTCCTCATTGCTGTAGACTGTAGTGTAATACTAGTGTCATGTAACACAATTTGCACTTAACACTTCATATTAGCAGCACCATGTAACGCTTACCCCCATAACAAAAGCACAAAGTGGCTGTTGTTGCATGATGTGCTAAAAAAGAGGCTTTTGGTTCAGTTCAGAAAACTTGCACTTGGCCTCACCTACAAACAAAGGGCAATTGAGAGGGGAGCAGCTGCTCACTTCTGGTAAACAGCATTAGGAAAATGAGGAACAGCCAATAAGAATGTGGTTCCACATTCTTACTAAATCAAAGAAAATGGCAAGTAAGTGGAAAGAGCTGAAAGTAGGAGTAATGAGCTAGTTTAGCCATGCATAGGCACTGCTACTTGACTGTTATGACCCTTTTCATGGAGATAACAGGCAGGTCCAACAAAACACCAGTAAATGGTTTTTTTGGGGATGGGAAGGGATGAGAAACACTGTTAAAGCAGTATTTTAGTGAGGCTTTGAATCTGGCCAACTTTTTAGTGGTGACCTCAGTCAATTCTGATTTGAAACTAATTTGCACTGTGGAAAGAGCAGCATTTGCAGCAGAACAAAGGAACAGCAGAGCTAGAGTTAGGCTGATACAGTGCTTTAAGCAAGCAAATAGACATAGCAGAAGGGAAACAACTATACAGATAGCAATGTATTTTACAAAAAGGTACAAAAGCTGTATAGGTGCTGAATGGAATTGTGAATAAATGGCTACTGCTTTTTTAAAAACAGTAAAACTATCCACATACAGTCTAGAAAATTCCAGCTGCCACCTCAAGACATGTTTGGAAGGAAGAGTTGTAGAATTAGGTCCAACTGAATTAGTAAAAACAATCACTGGACAGGAGAGCACTTAGTCTCACTTTTTGTTTGCAATAACCTTATCTCTGTCATTTGGTAATAGGTGGCCACGTGCTACTCTTAAAATGTTTCTGGCTGATCAAAGTTTAAGTTCCTACACAGCAATCCAAGAGGCTTCCTGCATTTTCATTTGTTTTGCTATAAAGAAATGTAATTAAGTTTGACTTGAGTTATTTTTAAATTCCCTACAACACATTTTGTTTTTGCACATTCTTGAGTGTTGATATACATGTCTACAGAGTGTAAGTAAAGCTCTTTTGATTGACAACTACCATAAAATCCTACTGCTGGAAACTCCATTCCAGCTTTGCCACAGCAGAAGTTTTTCAGTTACTTTAGTTCCATTAAGTTATGCTTATTGAGGCTAAAAAAACAATCTTCTCTTCCTTACTCCTAGGAGTCACTTAAGTTTGGGTTATGGTTGTGCAAAACACTATTGACTGGTGACTGACTTGTTTGCTTCAATCATAGCCTTCTAAATGACCTTAAAATTACCATATTGTTAAGAAAATGAGTACTTGTTTTAGAAAAAAATTGTACTTTTAAAATTCAGTTAGTTAACACTGCAAAAAACTGCATATTATATTTTTATTTTCAACATGTAGTTTTGTATATTAAATTTATTGAAATTAAAAACTAAATACTGTATTGTTTTAATCCTATCAGGAAGCAGAAGTGCTGCCTTAGGTTGGAGAGTCTGTTGTCTATGAACTTGATCTACCTGACCATATGCTGCAGTAGCACTCTGACACCCCATGCAGGCATAGCCTCCTTTTACTATCAATCATTTCTTCAGGCTCATGTAGTTTAAGAACACACATCAAGCAGTTTTGGTACCATATCATTTTATGTATAGTCTATAAAAAATTCTGCAAACAGCAATGATCCAGTTTTCTACACAAATAAGAGTGGCTATTTTTCAATCAATTAGTAAGTAGCCTAGTGAAACACTCCAATCCTTCAGAAAACCCTGTCATGTTAAACAGGCCCTATCAGGCTTTACTGATTCCCAAGCGTTAAGAAAATGAAGGCACACAAAGCAGGCTGAGTTGGAATAAACAGTGGGGGGAACATGGCAGGCAACTGATAACCAATTCAAAACCCAGAGCTGCAACCCTATTCTAAAAAAAATCCTCATATCCTATTGTTACCTTAAGCCAAGGCACATCTAGTTAAGAGTGCTGCAAGAGCATGCAGAGGAGATGGGATACACTGCTGCTAAAGCTCTGCTTAAAGTGAACTATTTTCTTCATCCCAGGACACTTACAGGAGGAGCATACAGATCTTCAGAAGAGCCTGAGGGTGATCATAAGAGGAAGCAGTAGGTGGTATTCAATGCATAAGAGCATATATGCCTGAAAAAGAGTTGCTTCTAGCACAAGCTAGCCATGCTGGGAGCATAAGGTCTCATTTGCAAATTAATTACCTTGCACTGCTCCAGTGATTTTTTTTTAAGAGCAAACCATTACAGGTTTCACGCACCACTATGAAACAGTCCCTGCATAGGATAGTTATGATGAGTTTATATAACATTCATCTGGTGCTAACATTAGTAGTCCCATCTTAAGGCAATTCAATCCATTTTGCATAGATCAGTTCCATTTTTCCCACTAGTAGTAAGTTTCTAGGGCCTTACAATACTTGCCTTATAAAACTTAACACACACTAAGGTAGTTACCAAAATAAAGACATGTTATGTCCAGTAGTGCATTCATTTAACATCTTTGGTGCTCGCAGGTAGCAGTGTCCTATGTACAAACTCGATTCTGCAGCTTTTAGCATTCCTGGATCTGAAAAAAAAACATAACGTCTTGCTACAGTGCGAAGTATGTATCCCACAATTAAGGCTACATACTGTTGACATTGTTCTGTCTGATGGCTAACTAGCAGCCTTCATAGAAATCCCAGGCAAAACTCTTCATTAAGTTACAGTTAAAGTGATTGAAGATAGAGAGTGTTAAATTATAGGTGACCAAAAGTTAGTGCTCTCAGCACGTCTAGTAATGTCACTGCTTCAAGTGTGTGGGCAAATAGGTCAGCCCTGGAGTATCTTAAGAGGTCTACAGCCATGCAGCCAAACTTTGTACAGTATAGCTCACTGTCACCCTGGTGGGCTTCTTAAAGTGGTGCTGAGTCTCAAAGCCCAGGTCAACTGATGAAGGGCTAAAACTAGCAGCACAGACATTCCTGCTTGGGCTGGAACCTGGTTTCTGAAATCCAATGAGGGGGAGTGCCTAGGAGCCTGAGCAGGAACATTTATGTGTCTATTTTTAGCCCCAGAGCCAGAGCGTGAATCAACTGACCCAGGCTTTGAGACTCAGTGCTATGGGTTTTTCTTTGCAGTGTAGACATACTCTTAACTCAGCACTTAGTGTGATTTTCAATGCTCCAAATTTGGACCTGAGCACTAGACATCATCCAGATCTTTCAAATAATATATGAAGTCTGTGGTAGCTAGGACATGATAAATCAGGATAATAGTCACCTACTTCGCAGAGGTGCTATCTAAGCTTAATTACTATTTGTACTGCAAAATGAGAGATGCCATGACAGGTGGGGAGGGAGGGGAGCCTGAGACAGCTCTGAACTCTAGGAGCCCAAGGGAAGGGGGAGGGATTACTGTGCATATACTTACATCATCAACTTTCTACTAGGACTGAGTGCTTTGGAGCAGCCTTTTTGTTCTATGTTTGTACAGTGTGGTCCACAAATGGGCTCCTAGGTGCTGTCACAATATAAATTAGTAATATCTGCTCAAAAAGTGAGCCGTCAATTTTTTTCTCCAAAAGTACTGATGGCTTACAGGAGCACTACTAAGCTTTATACCCATACACTGACAGGCGAGAGAGAACCTCCAGTGATTCACACAACAGGGCTGAGTACTGAGTAACCACTCTCCACAGCCCAAAGCTGAGAGAGCAGGGACAGTTTTAACAATTACGGTTTCAGACAATCCATACAACTGGTACATCAGAACATTTTGAAGAAAAATGATCAGACTGATGACTTTTTAGAAGTATAGTTTGGTGTATACTTACATACAAAATCTACACGTAAAGAACGTCCAAGTCAATGCAAGCACTCCACAGACAGGAAGTGCCAGGTGTATACAGTTGCCCAGGGAATCTTAATCCAGCTCCCTTGTGCATCCAATTCGTACACTGAATGAGGTAGGGACACTGTGGAAAAATTGTGTGTGATCATGTAATTAAGTTATGCACAAGGGGCCTGCATTAAGATTCCACAGGCAGCTTTACATCTGGCATTTCCTAACTTTCAACTTTCCTTGGAGTAGATTTCTTTGTATGTAAATTTATTCTAAAACAAAAGGTAAAGAAAAGATGATACTTCACAGGGGGAAGAGATGCTATCTAAGCTGGATCCAAAATGGTGGACGGGAGGAGGGGAACCTTAGTTTGATTCTTCCCCTACTCTCTACTGCTACAACGGTTTTGCCAGCAACCAGATGTTCCCTCTACAGTGTGTGCATGAGCCCAGTTCTTCAGAATGTTCAAGTTGTTATTTTGGCATGATACTAATATTTCCTGAAGAATGCAAGTAACAGAAGGGAAATGGCAATTTCAACAGTTTATACCACAGCTAAACCTAAATGAAATTTACTAGACAAAAGTAATTTTTCTAGCCCAAGGCCTTTCTTCCTGCTAAATTTCAACGGTCTTATGCAAACAATAGGAGGATTAGGAAAAAAAGACCAAAAGAATCTTTTATAAATGAAAGTGTTAAGCAATGTAAGTTCAGGAATTGCTACCAGTTCCCGCTATGATATTTAACCTTCACATCCAGTTGATTGAGATTGGTATAGGGAACATGATCAGATTTTGAATAGAAATAACAAACATTATTTAAAACAAAAAATCAAAACATCACTAGAAATATAGGGAAGATCCATCTAGGAGCCTGAGCCACACAGGTAGGTCACTGACCGTATATTTCATTCTATTTCATGCAGAGATTGTTAGTGGCTCTCAACTTCTAGCCAGAAGCACAGTTGGAAGAAAGGAGTGTTCATACCTTAGGATAACTAATGTTCAAGGATCAACCAGTTTTCTGTAATTGTTTGAAGATCTTGACCACTGAGTGGCTCCCTGAGTCTCACTTTCACCTCTAGTTTCCCTCCGGTGGGCTTCCTACCATCCAGAATCTGAAAGCACCACAAAAATAAGATTGCTCTCTCTCACACACACACACACACACACACGTGTGTGTGTGTGCAAAAAGAAATACTGTAATGTCTTGTGGCAATCTCACTGAAAAGGGCAGCTGTTTTATGCCTCCCATGTGGTTACACAGGATCAATATAAATGTGCTATAACACTGACATTCAATAGAATGATCAACAGGGCTGGGTCAGTTTGTATTAAAGAAAGGACTTTCATAATAGCCGAAGTTCTCTGAAAAATAAATGGATTTAACCTTTTTTATATTCTTGTATTTATTTACCAAGACACACAAGGGATGTGTCTGGTATTTTATTTGCAGACAGTATTAAGACCATGTCTACACTAGAGTTTTGTTGACAAAAGTTATGATGCTTTAATTAAACCGCTGTTGCCTGTCCACACTATGCTCCTTGTGTCAACAGAGTGCATCCTCTCTAGCAGCTCTTGCATCGACACAGAGAGCAGTGCACTGTGGGTAGCTATCCCACTTCAACTGGCCACAGGATGCTTTGGGAAGGGTTTGCAATGCCTCATGAGGCAGTTACAGCATCACATGAGGCCGGTTTCTCAATCCCATCATTTCATGGGCATCCTAGATTACCAGCTGATTTTCAACTGAAGTATATGTGCGTGCGTGTGTGTGTGTGTAGAGACAGAAACAGTGTGTGTTGGGGAAGTATGTGAAAGACTGTGGGGGGGGGATGTATATGTGAGAGAGACAGAGAGTGTATTGGGGAAGTGTGTCAGCATGCTGTCTCGTGCTCTTCAGACAGCCGCTTGAGCGGTCGATCCTGGGGGAAGCCGCAATCGGCAGCAGCAGTTCAGCGGCAGGTCCTTCGCTCCTAGAGGGAGTGAGGGACCTGCCGCCCCCGAATTGCCGCAGGTGCCGCCCTCTCCCTTGGCCACCCCAAGCACCTGCTTGTTAAACTGGTGCCTGGAGCCGACCCTGCTCTGCACAGCAGTCTCTCTGCCGCCCTTTCTCCCTCAGCAGCAGCCTAGTCTGCCTGCCTGCTGATTACACATTAATGGGTCTGTGATTCCTTCCGAGTTCTCCCACAGCCTCCTCAGCTACTGGGAGCGGCATCCTCAGCAGCTCCGTGAGCTCTCCACACTGAGGAATGTCAGAACTTCCTGGAGCTTCGAAAGGGGAGATGCGCAGGCTTGCAGGGCAGTGGAGTTCAAAACAGTGAGCAGAGCGGTCACGGCGGGCATTGTGGGAGACTAACTTTGCTGCAAAAAACTTTATGCCTCTCATCGAGGTTGTTTCATTTTGCCGCCAAATGTAGCTTTGTAGTGTGTACACCTCCCCTGTTTTGTTGGCAAAAGCTGCCTTTTGCTGACAAAACTGTGTAGTGTAGAAAAGGCCTTAGTTAGATTAATAATTTTAAGGCCAGAAGTAGTAGTTACTCTCCTTGTGAAGTAACAATGGTTCTTCAAGATGTGAGTCCCTGTGGGTGCTCCACAACCCCTCCCCCCCACTTCGGGTTCTCATCATACACTCTGTGTTAGAGAAGGAACTGAGGAGGGTTCGCCTGCGCAATGCTGGTTAGACACGTGGGAGAGCGCAAGGAGGGGGGAAGCAGCACATGCGCAGGCCAAACAGACACTGCTACCAAAATTCTCCGATCAGCAGCACAGCAGACACCTACAGTGGAGCACCCCTAGGGACGCTACTCAAAGAAGAGCCATTATGATCATCTAGCTTGACCTCTTGAGTAACACAGGCCATAGAATCCCACCCAGTCATTTCTGCATCAAACCCACAATTTTTCTTTGAGCTAGAGCGGATCTTTAGAAATATATCCAATCTTGATTTTAAGATGGCAAATGATGGAAAAGACAACCTCCCTAGGGGAGTTGTTCCAATGGTTAATTACTCTAATTGGTCAGGAGTGAGCTAGCTTACTCCTTTTATCACACAAGAGGGAAGGGGCGAGGTTGTAGCATATGTAATAGACAACAATAGAGCATATTAGTCTGATGAGGTTTTTACTGGATGTTGTAGAGAGGAGGCCAAGATGACATCTTCTAGGCGCATATATATATATATGCGTGCGCACACACAATATGTAGCTCTCACTACACCTGCATGCTCTAGCATTTTGTTATTGCTACATCAACAGAAGAACAAAGCATACCTCAATTATCTCTCTAATTTCACATTCTGATTCCAGTTTGTCCAGTTTCAAATGTGCTGTTCCCACTTGCTTGTCACTTCTGAAAAGGCCCCTGTTTTAAAGAAAGTTGCCTTAGTGGAAGAAGGACAGGCTTTCTTAACACATCAAAAGAGACGAATGGTATGAGGTCATGCCCCCTTTCATCAAGGTTTTAGGATCGTGACAGTAAGGGCCTGGCTACCCAGCTGTACTAAAATGGAGGAACAAAAGATTAAAGTCTTTAATCAATTAAAATAGGAGAATTAGAAGAAAAGAAAAGAGGTGAAAACTCAAAGTAATGGAGTAAAAGAAATGAAGGCTTGGCCTAGCACTCTAATGACAGTACCCTTCATCACTATGCAGGAGAGTCAGACTTTAGAACTGTCGTAGGACTCCTACTCTTCCCGACTGTCCTGGATACCCCATAATCAATCAAGACCTTTGGACGGGGAAAATCAGCTGGACAGAAGGGAACTGTCTCCCACACAGGATGTGCCAATGAAGCTTCTACAAGACATTATTTATTAGAGCTAGTTGAAAAAAAAAAAAGTTTTTTGACAGAAAAGTTTTCTATTGGAAAATGAAGTTTCATCAAAATCTAAATGTTTTGTGGGAAGTGTCAATTTCAACAAAATTTGACAGGAGAAAATGAAAAGCAGTGGACTTTCTTGTTTCATTATTGTCAAAACCCTGTTTTGATAAGGTGGTAGAAATGTTTTGTTTCAACTTTGTCCTTTCAATTCATTTAGTTTCAAAAATATTAAAACATTAATTTTATTCTATTAAATATCTTCTATAATAGTTTAAACATTACTGAAACCTTTTTGAAATTAAAACCCTTTTTTTTCAAAATTTCCATTTTGTGGAAAATGTTAACATTTTGTTTCAATTCAGAATGAAAACAATTCTGAAGTGTCAGTTTCCCACATAATGAAAATTCCATTTTCCAGCCAGCTCTATTATTTACATAGCACTGTCTCTTTGTATGGCATTTTACAGAGCATGGCACTTACAAGCAAGAAGTAGCAGAGAGAGTCTGGAGCTAATGCAGTCCTCTGAGGAATGGTCAAAGGGTAACCCAGGTTCAGAGACCACACCACATTCTGATACCTGCCTGGCTCAGATAGTGACAAAATACTTTGAGACAGGCACATACTGACTGTCAAGGCTGGAAAAGTGATTTTATGGAGCTTAGTAATACACAATTCAAGATCATGATGGGAACCAGTGTATGCTGGAATGACTAATGGTTCCAAAGAACATGGTATTGGGAGAACGATTAGAAAAATTCTCCTCAGTTTCTTACAGCTAAACAGTTTTGTAATCAGTGACCTGTCTTTCCAAAGTGTAAGTGGTCAAGCCATTTTGTAGAATCTTGAGTGCCCGTTAGTTTATATAAATTTATCTTGATACATCTCACTTGTAATATCTGAACCTTGGCTGTTGACGCTGCAGACATAATTGTAAGTTTCCTTCAGGATGTTGAGTATTTATTATCTTCTTTCAAATGTCCACATGACTCTAGCACATTCCTTTCCATTTCCAGGTGAATAGTTTTAACAGCACTAGATATGGGCCCTGTTGCTGTACATCCTTCCCTGTTGGGAGCATGAGGGGCGATTCCAGTATATCTAAATAATGCCAGGCCAAGAAGTGGTGACCAGAATTATTGTGCCTTGTTCCTTTTTGTGACCTTCTTTACAATTTTCATTATCAGCAGAGTGGGAGGCATAAATGAGATCCTCCTGAGATAAGATTTCCATAGTCTGATTCAGTGCAATTACTGGCTGGAAGGGAAGCATGAAATTCTGGAAGGTCCCACTGGGTATCCATGCATGAGATCAACATGCCCAGGGGCTGAGTTAGGGATTTTAGTACAGAAAGGGGGGAAGGGGAAACAGTGTTTGACAAACCAAAGACGCTATCTTCCGCTTCCTCTCTTCTGAGATAAAGACTATCCTGGCCAGCATCCAGAACAACCCACAGATGCTGGAGATTTGTGAAGGCTGTAGTTGGATCTTCCCCCTTCTTTATTTCAGAGCCACGTTCCTGAAGAGATAGAATGATGGTTGCTATGCCCTGCTATGACTTTGGATGAGGGTCTGACGAGATGGTCATCCAGAAAACAGGTAGATGTGGGTCCCTTTCTTTTGGAGGGAAGCTATCAGGACAACTGGGATCTTCATAAATACATGTGGATATTGTAAGTCTGAAACGTGAGTGCTCTGTATTGAAAAGTGTTTCCTATTTAAGAAAAACCCAAAAGGCGTCTCCACTGATGACAACTCATCGTTAAATCTGAGGGAGATTTATCATTACATACTGAAGATATAGAGTGTTGGAAGGATGTTACTGTAATGTCTCTGTTGGTTTGTTTCAGAAATGTGAAATTCAGTATGCCTTGCATGGCTGTTTCTCTTCTGTAACACAAAAATACCTGATTGTGCACCACAACACTTGTTTCTCCCTGGAACAGGCTCTATCATTCTGAAATATAAGGTGGTCTACTGCATATTTATTTTCTGAGGCTTTAAGGGATTTTTCTTAAATTAGAGGAAAAGGGTAGACTTGACCAAGATTAAAAAAAAAAAAGTTGAAAGTCAGGGTGATCAGCACTTCTAAAAATCAGACCATTTAATTCAGGTGTCTGTCAGCTTGGGAGCCTAATTTTAGGCACTCCTTTTTTAAAACCATGGCATTGTTCCTGGGAGAAGGTGGTAGATCTACTGAATATACTCCTCTGATTATGTCAAGTACCTACTTTTCCTCCATGGTTGATTCTTGGGTCTAACCTCCCAGACAGGAGGGGCCAGATTCGGCATGGCACCTTCTGAAAGGTGCAACACAGAAGGCACAGCCACTGCAATGGTGTAAAAGGGCTTCAATAGGGCCAGAAAGTGGCCCAACATGTCCTCAAACTTTGGGAAGCCAAAGTCCTGTGCAGGTTTCTAAGTTATGGTTTCTATAGGAGCCTATTATGTATCTTCCAACTCCCCAAAATGTCTGCCTCTTCCTAGTGTGTGATATCTATGCTGGTTCTTGGAACAGTGGTAACCTTAAAGAGAATATCCGCTGAGGTAATATGGACTGAAATCTCTGATTGGAATGAGAGGAATGTGGGACTTTTTCCACCTTGTCCAAAGCCTCTGTGTCTGCTTTATCGATACGCTTTCCAAACAGTCTGTACCACTGGAATATATAGAAGACATCATCTGATGTTGGAAGCAATTTTGCTGTGCATATGTTATGTTGTGCCCCTGTGGACACAGCAGCAGAGACTGAACCTGGGACCTTTGGCTCTTAAAGCAGGAACCTCTATTGTTTAAGCTAAAAGGACCCAGGTCTGTTACCCAAGGCTGTAGCAGGCTGATGAACCTCCATATGCAACCCAGCCACCACTAGATGGAACAGTGTACCACACTGAATGGGTGTGGGCTACACAGATGGAGCAACAGATGCTGCCAGGCCACTACACTGGAAGCCTTGGAACATGCAGCAAATTGTAATCAGGTGAAGCATCTGAAAGCTATTGCTAGGGAAATTTAATTTAAAATAGATTTTATTTTGTTTTGCCCTGATGGCTTCACATTTCTGTAAGCTTACCCATCCAAGCAAGAGTAGCTCTGGCAAAACAAGAGGATGCAGTCAGTGCTGCCAGAGCCAGAGGCACCGATGATCCAATTTTCCTGTCTCTGGGTTCCTTTGGCAGAAGCTCTCTCTCAGATGGTGCGACTGTGACCTTTACTGATGAAGCTGCACTGACATGACAAAGTCCTATAGGAGCATGTAGAATTGTGAAGTTACCTGTTAGTGTGTTTCATCTTGCTAGGAAATTTCCTTTGTGTTATTCACATCCTCATCATAAACCAGGTGAAGAGGAATTAGAGAACTCTCCTTCAGCAGGTTTTTGGTGTTTTTTTCTTTTGTCCATGTTTTCAGCTCTAATTATATTTTGCTTAACACAAGAGCCTGCAAAGACAGATCTCATCTCTGATTAATTCTGGGGAGTCCACAGCTGAGAATATGAAGTGTCTCACTCCAGACCATGGCTTCAGAAGTTTCATTTGCTCAGAACCAATTTTAATAATATATTGCATACGTCTTCTGGTTCCAGGCAGAGCATGAAACATTTTAACTCAATTTGGCCACATTCCACCATTTCTAAAGTAGACACATTCAAATACGGAGCATACCCACAGTAAATATTCATTTACATGGCACTGTAATGGTACACAGCCCGGCATATTAGGAGTGTGATGCCAAAAAATACAGTAAGAGGATCTCTTGGCACACAGGCTGGAAAGTTTATAAGCAAGAGTTGTGGGTGGGCTTTAGGATTGGAATGTATTAGGGAATGGGCAGGTTCCAAATGAATGTTCTGAAGGAGAGTGAAAGTGCCACACTTCAGGAAAGATTTGGATAAACTGAAGAAACTCCAAAGAAAAGCAACAAAAATGATAAAAGGTTTACAAAACCTGACCTATGAGGAAAAGTTAAAAAAAAAAATGGGGCATGCTTATTATTCTTGAGAGGAGAAGACTGAGGGGGGGACATGATAATAGTCTTCAAATATGTTGAGGGCTGTAATCAATTGTTTTCCATGTGCACTGAAGGTAGGACAAGAAGTAATGCGCTTAATCTGCAGCAAGGAAGGCTTTGGTTAGAAAGTTTTTCCTAAAATCTAACTATAAGGGTAGTTAGGTTCTGGAATAGGCTTCCATGGGAGGTTGTGGAATCCCCTTCATTGGAGGTTTTTAAGAACAGGTTGGACAAAACTCTGTCACAGATAGTCTAGGTTTACTTGGTTTTCCCTCAGCGTAGGAGGCTGGATTACATGACCTCTTGAGGTCTCTTCCACCCGTACATTTCTATGATTCTAAGAGCTATGAGGGATACTTTCCCTCTGGAAAGGCTTTTAGACTTCAAAGGCAGTGAAGGCAGTGAAACAGCCTGATGTATAGGACAACAAGGAGCTGATCCCTGGGCCAAATCATTGAGACGAGACCAAAGGAATAGTGTCTGCAGGTGTTTCTTTAAAAAAAATAACATTACCACTTCATCACCGTTGAGGGCAAGGGGGAGGTAGGCCCATATCCTCAAAAAGTAGAGGAGAATGAGAAGCAGAGCGAGACACACAAGACAGAGGAGCTGCCAGTATCTGAATAAGGAGCTGGCACCTTCTTCAGTAGCTCAGGCATTGTGGGTAAGCTGCTGGCAGAAGAGATGTTCCATAGCATTCTTACCTCGCTTAATAAAGACCTCATCTACATGCTGCTGGAATATTCAATCTTTGCCCCTGGAATCTGCCTGGAGAAAGCTGAGCAATGGCATTTCTCGCTCCACTCCTTTCCCTTACTGTCTGTCATTTCTGAGGAGTGCGGAGAAGGTGCTGCCCCATAAACCCCTCCTTAGAAACCCAAACAGATTTTTATAGGTACCAGTTATGAGGAGAATAAATCTCAAAACCAATCAACACAACCAGAGGGATTTACTTTAAAATCTTTTACAAATCTTTTTAAAGGCTCTGGGTCAGGCTTAGAATGAAATTAATAGGCAGCAGGTTTAAAAACAAACTAAAGGAAGTACTTCTTCACACAATGCACAGTCAACCTGTAGAACTCTTGCCAGGGGATGTTGTGAAGGCCAAAACTATAACACGGTTCAAAAAAGAACTAAAGTTCCTGGAAGATAGATTCATCAATGGCTATTAAGGGATGCAACACCGTGCTCTGTGTCCCCCTAGCCTCTGTTTGCCAGAAGCTGGGAGTGGACAACAGGGGATGGATCACTTAATTGCCTGTTCTGCTCATTCTCTCTGAAGCACCTGCCATTGGCCATTGTCAGAAGACAGGATACTGGGCTAGATGGACCATTAGTCTGACCCAGCTTGGCCATTCTTATGTTCTCTGCTGCAGAGGGACACCCAGAGTTTGTCAGCTGCATGTGCCTGGAAGCTCAGAGCTCTGGAGAGTTCTTCTCAAGGGGTATTTTAAGCCTGACCCAGAGCCACATACCTCCAGCTGCTAGGGGGATGGGAAATGCTCCTTGAGAAGACCATCAGGACATGTAGTGGACAAAGAAAGGTTAAAAGAAATGTGAACTTTTTCAACAAAGATGGCTGTGAGGTACCCCAACACTAAAATCTTGAAACAACAACAGTGATAGTTGAGCAGTCAGTGATGGTGTAGAAAAGGGGAGAGGGCTCAGGGGGAAAGAGGAGAAGAATCAAACCTGCCTTCATTAGGGACATAAATGGAAGATTTAGTTTTAAACAAAATAAGCTTTTTAAAAAAAGTTAATATTTTCCTTGTTCATAAGTTAACTTTTGTAAACAGAAAGCGATCTCAGAACAGTTCTGTACGTGCCAGCAAGAGAAAAAGAACTGCACAAACACACAGCCATTGAGATGGACAAAGGCCCATTATCCAACATCTTAGCTTAATAACGAGTCATTAATTTACCTCAGAATTAATAAATCTAGATCACTTCAGTACTAATGGATTCAAAATGAGCCCAGAGTTAGGACATTTTCTCTACACATTTTTAATTGTTAACTTCCTTTTCATCTGCTGTCTGTCTAGATATTTCTAAGGCCCCCCCCCCCAATCACTGTATTATCTGAGCTACTTGTTCATAGCAAGAAGAAAGGTGCATCTCATGTGTCATTGAGATGGAGCCTTGTCTAGTGGTTAAGCACAGGACAGGGAGTTAGATTTGGATTCTCTTCATGGCTCTACCCTGGAATAGCTGTGACCTTTGGAAAGTCATTCAAACCTTGCTATGCCTCAGTTTCCATATAAGATTGAGGTAGGTGGTATCCTCCAAGAGTGCTGTAAGATTTAATTCACTAGTAATGGCTGGGGAGTGCTTTGAGATCCTCAGGTTCGGGCACTATAGAAGTGCAAAGTATTATTATAATTTGCAATTATTTATCATCCCTTTTACTATTAGTGATTTGTCAATAGATTATTAGATGTTTGTGTGTGGGTGAAAGAGATAGACCAGCAAGAGCCAAGTTTGATCATCTACTCAATTTGACACTTAGATACAACAGAACCTCAATAATCCACAAATCTGATGGTTTCACTCTACATCTCAAAGATCTTGTAGCAGAAAGCTGCAGTAAGGTGCCATATCACTCAGATTTCATTACTTTATAAAGTTAACCCACACAACATTTAGTAGAATGCACTGAATGATCACAAATAGTTCAAACCAGGCAGCACTTATTAAAGTAACATGAATGAAATACATTTTGATGCTGTATCTTAATTTCTTAAACTGGATTGGTCAGTGCTTGTTAACTGGTAGAATGCAGTAATTGACAACTGAGTGCACATTAGTGAGGTTTTACTGTGTTTTGTAAGGGAAGTCAGGGTGCTCAGATACTCTGATGTAATCTGGAGACATGGTAGCATGACAGCTCAGTTTACTGCTGAACTGAAGAAAGAAAGGCAAATTAAATGAGTGTCATTCCTAACTTACAAACACTGCAAACAATTCTGTCATTTTGTACCTCACAAGTTCACTACTACTGGGTCAGGATGGAGAATAAAAGCCATAGACTTACCCTTTGTGAAATATTTCAAACTTAATTCCCTTGGTCTGAATCACTCTTCGGAAGCCTCTGTGATTTCGGTTAATCGTCAACTTGAACAGCTGATCATATTCTAGAAACAGGAGGAAAAAATGTGAGAATTGTGAAAATCATCAAATTAAGCGACTAGATCTTTTTCAGTGATGGACACATTGCATTCAGAACTTTCAGCCTACTGCAGTTTGGCCCATATAACACCACTTCACACTTACATAGCAACTTCTATCTCAAAAGGCCAAGGTAGTTTCAAATGTTAATGAATTAAACCCCACAATACCCCTCATTATCATCATCCCCACTTTACATATCTGAAGAAGAAATTAAGTGATTTTCTCAAGGTCACACAGCAAATCAGTGGCAGAGCCAGGAACAAAACACCTGTCTCCCAGCTCTGTGCTTTAACCATAAGCTATCCTTCCTGGAGCACAAGACAAAGATCCAAAATGAGAGAGAAAAAATGACTAATTCAGGAAAATAAGGATAACAGGCAATGTTTCACCAGCATAAATAACATCAGAGTAATTATGAACCACCAGAGATAGAAACAAGGGGACAGATTCCAATCTCAGCTACACTGTTGTAAATCCAGAGTAAATGACTAAGAAATAGGGATCCGGCTTTTTTAACATGATTTTTGTAGTTACTATATTGAAAACTAGAAACAAAATGCTTTCAAACTTCAGGGGAAAAAAAAAAAAAGCTTGAAATCCTAACCTCAAAGTTTATTACTCCCAATCATAAACTAGTGTTTTGGAAACTCAATGCAATTCAAATGACATGTGGTATGGAGGAAAAAAAGAGGGTAAACAGAATGACACAAATTTAAAATTGACCTGCAAAGGAAGAAGAATTGGGCTTGTAACTTGTTTTGCTTCTTTATTATGTATAAAGAAAGCCTGAAGGGATCTTTTATAATAATAATAATAATAATAATAAAAAAAAAAAAAAAGTTTTTCCTCCCATTTTTTTTAAATATTAGAAATAAGATCTAGGCTGGAAGATTCTATGACAACTATTTAATTTAAATGGTAAATGAACATTTTGGATAAAGGAAACCTTTGTTAAAGATTAAGTGCCTCTACCCCTTCAATTAAGGTGAGAGCTCACAATACACATGCTTCTGAAACATCTAGCAAGTAGGTCCTCCTGCAAGAATCTAGGAAGACCAGACTTGACATTCCTGCTATTTTAAAAAGGTAAAAACAAGTAGGGGAAAAACCCACAAAACTTGGTTTGGAAAAAACAAAGTACCAAAAAGGGGCACAATCCCAATTTTTAAAAAGTCCTTTGCTAGTCATCTTTAAGATCTGCTGTGTTGTGAAGGCAACATTTCTAACATTAGCAGATCAATACAAATGATTAACCAGATCAGTCAGGCTCATCCAGTCACTACCCTCGGAACAAATGATCAGAAAGGAAATAAAGTGTGATCTCTGAAGATTCGTAAGTGAATTATTTATGCATCCTGAATTTGTTTTTTTTGTACTGGTCTGTCGCCTAACAGAGCTACTATAGTAGCCCGAACCTATTGGATGTAGCAAAGGCTCAGTGGTACTGAGCAACAAGATCATTTGATTAAGAAGTGACATGAACAATGGCTCCCTGCACTCGATGAGGGAGAGTGGGGATAGAAAGTTAAACTCCTACAGCAACTGGATTTACCCTGACAAGGCCTCTGGTAACTGAAGAGAAAAGCACAGTCTGCTCTTCTAGCATGGCTTACAGTGTGGGACTAGCCTGTACTCCAAAGTGGTTTTAAGGTGCAGAGTTTCACCTCCTTCCCCCAGAACAGATACAAACCTGGAGAATTGGTATTTTTAATTACTGCCGTTTTACTTTTCTGAGCTTGTTCCTATTAAAAAAAAAAAAAAGAAAAAGCAACATTTACATAAAGCCACCAACCGTTGTTGCAAATACTGCTAATATGAAGCAGCAACCTTTTTCTTTTTTTAAACATATATGAAGCGCTTGAGTTGCCCAGCATCATAGCAGAGCTATTTGGTGCAAATGGAGAGAGCTGACCCCAGTTCTCTCTGATAAAAAGATTCCAATAAAGTTAAAAGGTATAGTGTATAATATTGTAATATGACCCTTCCTAATGTACGAACAGAGACTTGGCCAGCCACAAGGAAATAAATCAGTATGTTCTCCACTATGGAAATGCAGATGGTGAGATGGTCAAATGGCTGGACATGCAATGATAAGAAACAAAATGAGCTTGTGAGGGGCCTAATATGGGTCACCCCAACTGAAGACAAGTTGAGGGAGGCAAGGCTACATTGGTATGGACATGTCCAGTGGAGACCTGAGAGTTGTATTGGAAGGATGGCCCTTGCAATGATCATGGATGGAAGATGACCAAGGGGAAAGCCAAAGACTTGGTACATGGACCAGATATCAGCAAACATTAGAAGAGACCAATTTGCACGTCCAAACCAGGTGTACAATCATGAGTTTTGGAAGTAGGCTATACAAGACTCTGACCCTCCCAGTAGGGACTGGCAAGGAAGAAGAAGAAAGAGCTTGAGTTATAGGAGCTTATCGAGGGTAAAAACGGCATGGGCACATTTATGATTCCAATATTTCTATTTCATTGTGGTAACAAATGTAACTTTAGATATAGAACTAGCCAAAAGGAAATATTAAACACAAGTGCTATAGATAAGTGATATGGCCACACCTGATTCAACACTCTCATCATAAAACTAATTGGTGCTGCTATGAGACATGATAAACTATGCACATTCTACTAGGCTATCATTCTGTTCCTTCTACTGGAGCTGAAATAAGAAGAAGCTTTTGGTGCTGCACAAGGAGTCCAGTGCAAGTCATTCAGGGAATTTGCCAACCATTATTCTTCCTGACAATCACTCTGCCACCAAAATGAATTAACTTTTAACCCAAAGCAGAGTATAAGCTAAATGTCCTTATTCACTCTCCAGAGAATGTGACCTAATTATCATAGCTACTTTGAAAAACTGATTCCAGCTATGAAGGAGAAATAGGTATATATAATTTTTTGGCTAAGATGTAGTGATCTGGCTTTTTTAACACTGAAAATGAGAGATTAAAAACAGCTATACTGGCTTTATATGTATTACTTATAAAATTACACCTACAGGCCTGATTTTGTTCTATTATGCTGGTGTAAATCAAATGGAGTGACTCCAGATTGACAACCATGTAACTCAGATCAGAATATGGACAGGTCCAAGTCTCTTTTTTGCACCAGGTTTTTCCGCAGGTAATTTAATAAACTTCAATAGAGTTACTACAAGTTTACCATGAGGTAAGAATCAAGTCCTGTATATTTAAAGAACCCCGGGGGGCTATGATCACATGCTGCTGAGAGCTAGAAAATTAGGGCTAAATCTTCTACACTGTTATAGAAATATTGCACCGGGGAGTCAGTGATAGAAGCCCTGGTACATCTTCTGGTATACATGTAGAGTCCCCCCTTAGCACAGACTGCTGCCCTCAGAAACTGGGGGAGAGGTATAGCACCCTGCACTGAGGTTCGAGTGGCAGACTTCTTTTCATTTCCTGGTTTGCCTCACATTTTTGTTAAGACAGATAACTGACTCCCCACCTGTGTCAGCTTCTTTGGGGCCATCCCACCTCACAGGGTAAACTGTATGTAATACCATATCAATCCACAAACTGTCAACATTAAACACACATACACACACACACACAAACATACATGGTGGGAAAAAATCAATCCTGAATGCAGGGTGTAGTCTGTGTGCAAAGTAACAGTATTTTAACAGTAACGGTATTTTAAAAACAGGTTAGACAAACATCGGTCAAGGATGGTCTAGGTATATTTCATTCTGCCTCAGCGTAGGGGATGGACTAGAGATCTTGTGAGCCCTTTCAGCTCTGCATTTCTATGATTCTATTCTCAGGGATTCTCATCAAGATAGTTGGAAAGTAGGGGCTGGCACCAATGGTTTTCCAAAGAAAGAGGAGAAAATAAATCTGAAATCATTTTGGTGTTAGTATTCAAAGGTATGTGTGTGGGGGGGACTTTCAAGGTCCAATAACATTTACATCTTTAGGGAGAGGGAGAACCTGAAAAGCTAAGTCTCAGAAGGCCCCAGTCAATGTAATGACAAAAATACCCTGAATTTTACTAGCAATTATATAAACACAGACAAATCATCTGAGAAAAGGTTACTTATATGGGCCAGATCCTGTCCTCAGAGATCCGAGCATCTCCCACTGACCACAGTGGGAGTCACATGCATTTATATGAGGGTAGAGTTTTTTGTCCATTTCTAAAACAAGCATCTAAAATGGCCGGAACTATTTATTTTTAACTAAAAAAAACAAAACAGGTTTGCAACTCAGTTATAATTCATAGCAAGCATTTACAACTTGTCAACTCCTGAAAGTAATAGGCCCACACCACCTCTAGGTTAAATCTGGCTCTATAAGGTATTAAGATAACATTGCTAAGTAATGCAGGGTTTTGGATTGAGGAACAGCAAAGGCCTGAACACACACTCACCGTATTAGGGTACTGAAATTCAAATTTCACAAACGCGTCCAAATCATTTGGTGTCACACCTGTGCAAGACAACAGTCAAACAGTCAAGCCAGGGATTTTCAAAAGCACCCAATTGACTTCTAATAGGACTCATGGACCTAAATCACTTAGATGCTTTTAAAAACCCCATCCACTGGAACACTGGCAATCAAAGGCAAACATTCTGCTAATGCTCTAGTTGGTTCTGAGCGCATACATAAACATTTATTATAGGGGTTTAATTGCTAAAGGACCTAAGAATAATTTGTATTGCTATGAGGCTGGGATGCTCTTGAACATCTCCTGCTGGTTGGCTGACGAGAGAGTCAAAGCAGTCAAGCCATCTCAGAGCTTTGCAAAATTTTTACAACAAAACCTGAAGTCTCATGAAATTTGAACCTGGGCCCAGTTTCGAGCAAAGCTGGGACAACTTTAGGGTTCTGCCTTCAAAGCAGATGAAACGCCGCAGTTTAAATTGAGTTTTGTTTCAGTTTTTTGGAGCTGCACTGAAACTTGGGGGCCTGAGCTAATATGGACTGAAATTAAAAAGCTTTCAAAAGCTCTAAGTCAGCTAGGGTTGCCAACTTTCTAATCGCACAAAACCGAACACCCTAGCCCCACCCCCTCCCTGAGGCTCCGTCCCCCGCTCACTACATTCCCCCTCCCTCGGTGGCTCGCTCTCCCCCACCCTCACTCACTTTCACTGGGCTGGGGCAGGAGGTTGGGGTGCAGAAGGTGGTGAGGGCTGTAACTGGGGGTGCGGGCTCCAAGGTGGGGTCAGAAATGAGGCGCTCAGGGTGCAGGAGTGGGCTGCGGGTTGGGGCAGGGAGTTGGAGTGCAGGGATGGGGTGAGGGCTCCGTCTGGAGGTGCGGGCTCTGGGGTGGGGCCGGGGATGAGGGGCTTGGGGTGCAGGAGGGGGTTCCGGGTTTGGGTTGGGGGACTCAGGGCTAGGGCAGGAGGTTGGGGCTTGAGGTTGGGGCACAGGCTTACCTTGGGTGGCTCCCCGTCAGCGGCGCAGCAGGGCGGGCTAAGGCAGGCTTCCTGCCTATCCTGACTCCTCGCTGCGCCCCAGAAGCGGCCAGCAGGTCCGGCTCCTAGGTGGAGGCATGCAGGCGGCTCTGCGCGCTGCTCTCACCCGCAGGCACCGCCCTGCAGCTCCCATTGTCCAATGGTTCCCGGCCAATGGGTGTGCAGAGCTGGTGCTCGGGGCAGGGGCAGCACACAGAGCCACATTGCCCCCCTGCCTAGGAGCTGGACCTGCTGGCCGCTTCCGGGGTGCAGCTCAGAGCCAGGGAAGGTAGGGACTAGCCTGTCTTAGCTCAGCAGCACCGCCGACTGGACTTTTAACAACCCGATCGGCGGTGCTGACCGGAGCCACCAGGGTCCCTTTTCAACTGGGTGTTCCAGTCGAAAATCAGACACCTGGTCACCCTAAAGTCACAGTATTATCCCTAGGGCAAAGAAATTTCATTCCCCACCATTAACCTCTCTATGGTCTGAGAGAAAGGCTAGAGATCAGGATATGTTTCCTGTTCATTACCTGGGGGAGCTGGCAGGTTTATTCCCCTGACAATGATAAGATGCATTTCCGTACTGTTGAGTTCAGAAAATATCCTGGAGAGGGGGAAGGAAGAAGAGATACAAAACACAGGTTCAGTCCAGTAGCCTGGCATTTCCCAACCCACTGAAAGGCCAGGATTCCACTGCTGTAGTTCAGAGACATGACACTTGGCAAACATGAAAGGGAATGAGAGTCCTGGAGAAAAGCCTATTTCTACATAAATCTCAACTCAAGAATTGGAGAGGAGAGGGAAGGTAAAGTGGAAACAGGCAAAGACATCAGTTTTTTGGTTCTGTGTTGGATCTGGGTTACAGATAGCATTGTGAAGGATGCCAAAGACAGGATCCTCAAAGACATCAGTTCTGGGGGAAAAAACATGGCTAAAGCAGGGAGAGTTGGGGGAAGATGCAGCTGGATTTGTCTTTGCAATAAAGAGACCTAAAATGGAAGTTGTGAAACAGCTACTTAATAAATCCGAAGAATCCTTAAATTTTTAGAAGTCTTTTCTTAGGAATGTGGAGCAGTTCTGAGTGCCTGCCTCTTGTTTGCTCTGATGGGAGTTAAAACCCTCTATCCCCTGTACATGGATTAGAGATTAGTATTCCATCCCAGACTGACAAGGACACCCTTTGACTTTTCATACCTTATTATTTTAAAGGTTCTCTCCTCAAAGTGATGGCTGGGGGGATCCATCCCCTGGGCCTGTGCAAGTTGCAGAATCTCCAGGTCCTTTTTACATCCTTGTGCCAGTTTTTCAAACCTGTAAAGCAGTGGTGGAGACCACCCAAGGACAGCACACAGTATTTCACTGGGTACAAGACACAGACTGATTCACTCAGCTCCACCACCTCACACCACAAGTAAATCAGTGACCAACAGCCCACAAACACCAATCTCCTTTTGTACTGGAAAGCATGGCAGCCCCTGCTCTGCGTAGACCCAGGGAAGAAGTGACCACATGACGTGATAAATACAGATGGTGGCAGCAGACTTACCGGGCTGTTTCAGTTATGTTTCCCAGATGCATGAACTGCCTGGAATACTGCAAACATTTCTATTAACAGAAAAAATAAGTAACAATGATTATCCCATGATACACATCTCTGAAGAAAGATTTCAGATTGAGGACCTGCATGTTACACAGAAGAAGAGAAGAGAAGGTTACTCACACTGTGCAGTAACTGAGGTTCTTCGAGATGTGTCCCTCTATGGGTACTCCACTTGTAGATGCAGCAGTGTCCCCTGCGCCCGGGATCGGAGATCTTCATCAGTAGTGCCTATCGGACCGCACATGCGCACCTCCCCCTCTTGCACCGTGCGCAGGACGTATATATAGCTCTGTGCGGTCTGATCGCCCCCAGTTCCTTCTCTGCCACAGAGCTTATGTTTTCGGCTCCAAAGCAGAGGGCAGGAGGGTGGGTAATGGAACTCCCATAGGGACACACACATCTCAAAGAACCTCAGTTATTGCACAGAGTGAGTAACCTCTTCTTCTTCAAGTGATGTACCTATGGGTGCTCCACTTGCAGGTGACTAGAAAGCAGTGCCCCTAATTGGAGTGTGGCTGATGAATAGGCCTTGCATCCAAATAGATCTTGAGGTTTCCTATCTCTATCTGGATTATTAGAACGGGATTGGAACTGATGGCCTCTCTCTTGCACCACACTGACCACCAGAGAATTTGGGATGGGGTGTGAAAATAAGAATTTCGAATCCTTCCCTGGAACATAATATTTCCTGTTGGTGCATTTGTAGGTTGGAGGAATAGACGCTGGGGTCTGCCACAAAACCTTTGTGGGGGTCGAGAGGAGCCTCACTGATCACAGTGCGATCTTGGGAGAAGAGAATGTATGAAGTATATCCAACAGTTTATGCTGCTGGTCTTTAACTTCCTCCAATAGGATCTGTAAAGATTCTGCAACCCTGCGGAATAACTTCTGAAAGCGTCTGAAGTCGTCGGCAGATGTGGGTGGTGGGGGCACGATAGCCTCATCAGGTGAGAATGAAAACCGTAAGGTTGGTGGAACTTCCTCCTCCTCATGTTCTTCCTGTTCAGTTGGTGCCAGCGGTAATTCAACCTCTTAAGGGTGAGAGACCGATGGAGAAGGGAGAGGTGTAGGTCTCCGTTCATACTCCCTGGTAGGGTTCACGAACTGTGCCCTGTACACAGCCCAATGGTCATAATACGGCCAGTTTGGTGGGCGTGTCACATGTGGTTGATAATAATATATGGAGATATACCTATCTCATAGAGCTGGAAGAGACCCTGAAAGGTCATCAAGTCCAGCCCCCTGCTTTCACTAGCAGGACCAAGTACTGATTTTGCCCCAGATCCCTAAGTGGCCCCCTCAAGGATTGAACTCACAACCCCGGGTTTAGCAGGCCAATGCTCAAACCACTGATCTGTCCCTCCCCCCATGGTTGCATACATGGTGGCCACTGCCAGGCTTGAGGACCAGCGGGAGATTGTGTATAGTGAGGATAGGCAGTTACGAGTTGCCCTGTAGTCGAGGTAACAATAGAGCCCTCACCTCTTCCTCATCACTAGGGAAGGGAGGTGCCATTCTTGGTGGAGAGAGGGAGGAGTGGCGTGAGTCTGGAGAGGAAGGTGGAAGTGGGGGAAGTCACACTGCATAAGAGGAGACTCAAGAGTGTCAGAGACCAACAGGTCCGTTGGGTATCTGAAGTCTTGTGGCGGGGGGAGGAGAAGCAGCATCATCGGTGCTGATGGAAGACAACACCGAAGGAAGATGTATGTCCCTGAGACATCGGTAGATGGCGCTGGAGGCTAGGCCGGTTCCACCGGTTTGCTCGGTGCTGCTGACTAGGTCGGTGCCAACGATTTCGCTAGTGCCGAGGTCTTATTTGGTGCCAGAAACGGCATTGGTGCAGGAGCTCCTGAGGGCAGCTTGGCTTGGTCTCCCTAGAGCTGGGAAATACTGCCAAGGGCCATAGGTCTGCTTGGTTAAGACCGTTTAGACCATTTCTTTGAGCCGGTACTGGAGGTACTCAGATGAGCACTGGAGTTATGTCCCCCGTCAGATGAGGCTGAGGTAACAGACCTCGCCGGGGACAGCGTTCTGGTGGGCTGTGCCTCAGACTGTGAGGAGGAAATCTGTTTATTGACATCCAAATGAGCAAAGGATGACATTCTCTTCAGGGGACGGGGAGAGTGAGGATCAGCAGATGACCTGGCAGAGCATGAGGGCCTCTCTGGGGAAGAGTCTGGGCCCAGGTTCAATGCCAGCCGAAGCAAATTCTACATAAGGAGAAGTTTCAATCTAATGTCCTGGTCCTGGGTGTCAGGCCAAGGCAGTGGGAACACTTTTGCAGGACATGTCTGTGATGTTACACCCACATTCTTCGTAGAAATCTTGTTATAATATGAATATGGCATAACTAAAATATGTTTTATGCAAGATGGGTCATGTAAGGTATCATTGAAAAGGTTATGATCTACAAAACGTGTATATCCAATTTGTATGCATGTATCATTTCTGTATCTGACGTTAGGAGTATTGACTATGTAACAATTACAACTGTGTGTGTACTTGGGGGAACGCCCACCAGACAGTAGGCAATCAGCCTGAATGAGCCATTTAAGATGGACAATAGAACTTTGAAGATACTAATTTCCCACCTTCCTAAGGAGCTTCCTGGGATGTTGTTTTGACACTGCAGGGTCATCTGAGGATATCACCTGGTACAGAATACCACCTTGGACACTGCTGGTATTTTTCCACTGGAAACAAAGGGTTCCTGCCTTACGTAAATTCTATTTAAGGCTGGGGAGTAAGCCATTCAGGACTCTTCTCCATTGCCACCCCGTACAAGAAGGAAGATTGCTAAAAACATCTGAAGGGAAAGGCAGGGGCTGAGTCTGCCAAGAGAAATAACTGGAACTCTAAGCTAGAGAAAGTCTGCAACCTGCCTAAAACAACATTTAGGGTGAGAAATTACATTTTGTAACCTGTTTCTTGAGTGTATTAAGCTTAATTTGTGTGTTTTGTTTTATTTGCTCAGTAATCTGCTTTGTTCTGCTATTTGCTATCCCTTTTATCACTTAAAATTTACCTTTTGTAGTTAATAAACTTATTTATGTTTATTACAAATCCCAGTTTGTACAATTCATATCTGGGGGAGCAAAAGGCTATGCATATCTCTCTCCACATTGAGGGCGGGGGCAATTTTTATGAGTTTGCACTGTGCAGATCTCTCTATACAGCACAAGACAATATTATTTTGGGTTTACACTCCAAAAGGAGGTGTGCACGAGTGCTGAGTAAATCCCCAAACTGAGTCTTCGCACATAGAGCTGATTTCAGTCTGTGTCTGCAGCTGGGTGTGGCCTTACCTGTGTGTGTGCGCTAGAGAAGGCCTGAGGGCCTGGCACAGCTCAGACAGGGTGAGGAAACCCAGGCTGGTGGAACCAGTGGGACCCCAACACATCAGGTGGCACCCCGGACGGGGGGTTCAATCCATCACAGTGTCCCTCTCCCAGACAGCGGATACACTGAGTGTGGCCATCCGTGGCGGGGAAGGCGGCCCCGCAAGAAATGCACCTCTTAAACCTGGAGGATCTGGGCATAAGGGTGGAGGGAAAGGCTTCCCAGTCGGGAAGGGCGGGAAGCAGAGAAAAACAGAAACTCAAACTATTAAAGAACTGTAAAGGTAAAGACAAAATAAAAAAAACATTTTTTTTTGGATAGAAGAGGAAAGGAGAAGAAGAAGAAAATACTACACTGCTGCGAATTCCATCCCAGACCAGAAGCAGTAGAGAGGGAACTGGGGGCGGTCGGATTGCATAGTGCTATATATAAATTCCCACGCACAGCGCAATGGGGGGAGGTTTGTATACATGCAATCCGATGGGCACTGCTGATGAATATCTCTGATCCCAGCCACAGGGGGCGCTGCCGCACTTACAAGTGGTGCACCCATAGGGACATCACTCAAAGAACAACTCCCAGTTTGTCCAAATCTCTACAGGTGACTCCACCCCCCCCCCATTTAAAACAAACAAACAAAATCAAATACAGTGTTTGCTTAGTTTCCTTTGCCTTCTGTCACTTTTTCCTCTAATAGTTTTAGACATGGCATTCACCCCAGGATTAGCTGCGCCCTAAGGACTCAGGCTAATGTTTTCAAACTTGGGTGTCCAAAATTAGACACCTAAACCAATGGCTTGATTTGCAGCAGCGCACAGCACAAGGGCTCCCACTGACTTCAAATGGAAGGACCTCTGAAAACCAGACGATTGATTTAGGTGCCTAACTATAAACACCATATTTGAAAATGCTGGCCAAAGGGCTTATATAAAATCAACATTTTAAAATAGGAGCTGAAAATCCTACCGAAACAATGATGGGATCATGATCACAGCAGCAGCAAAAGCCAAAGAAACACTATAAATCATACAAAGCATTTCTTCCACTGATGGATTCTTAAATAATGATGCACTGAAAGGAAAAGGTAGTTACCTCATGCTGGTCCTTTAGCAGTTTTATGAGCTGAGTGTACACCTCTTCTGCCTTCTGAGAGAGTTTGACATCCTCATGGTGTATGAAGATAAAGTCACTCTCCTCATCTGTAGGGGGTGATGGTAGCTGCACAATACCACACAACATGGCACATCAGAGCTCCTTGCAGGAACACGGAAGCAGAACAAAAGCAGCAAGAGGGGATGGGAAAAGTGTGAGGAGATCAGGGAAGGTGGGTGCGGACAGTGGTAAAGGGATATGGCATCTCTCACTCTAGGTCACTGGTTCCAATCCATCTGTTAGTTGCCACCAAGTGATGACTGCCCATGCAATACGAGCTGGTGGTCTCAGCTCAGCTGTTAAGATTACAGTTATTTGTCTCAAAGTAGCATCTTTGAGGCCAGGGAGCAAATGGGTCATGAAGCCTAAACTCCCCACTCCCCCCCAGAGGTGGTTCCTTCAGGTCAGGATCAGGCACTTTTGGGCTATAGGGGAGGAGGAGGAGGAACAGCACTATGACTGGAGCTTGCACTGCCATTGCCTGTTCTGTAGCTATGTGGAAAACATCAGTTTCTAGAGCTGTCAATCTGGCACCTTTCACCAGCACTGAATTCACGAGAAACATTAAGTGTTAAAGCATTCTTAGAGTTATGCAAGCAACAGGAGATTTGAGATGCCCAAGGAGCAAAGCAGAACATTTTCTTTATAGTCTCTACTAACCTTGGAAATATCAACAGATTTGCCGCTTTTTGCCAGCTCAATCTTTGGGTCTAAGTTCTTTGCTGTCCTGAGATACAGCTTGGCTTGTTCAAGGTCATTCTGCTGCTTTGCTTTGATCGCAGCCTTCAAGTATTGCTTCTTCCTGTTCTCCAGAAATTCTAGCTGTTCACTTGCTGAAAAGGAACAGCTATATAAAACACTTATCTGACATAACCATGTCAAGGCACCATGTTCATTCTGTTTGATTTATACTGTGGAAAGAGTCAAAGCCCAGGTACCAGCTGAAAACACTTGCCTGTGTGTTTGATATACAATAGTCACACCATGGTTAGTTCCACTTGTATACTAGTACAAAAATAATACTAATTTCCATTTCTTCCATCAAGGAATCCTAAAGCAATTTACAAACCAACAAACTTTTATTTAAAGCACTACAATAAACCTGTGAGGTAGGTACAAATTATTGTCCCCATTTTACAGAAGGGGAAAACAGAGGTTAAATGACTCGTGCAAGGCTACTGAAGAGCTGTGAAAGTCAGCTGCAGACCTGGATTTAAAGCTTGAGCTGACTTCCCCGTTCCATGTTCTATCTTCTAAAAACACCTCGTAATTGAATGATGCGTTATCTGTATATGTGCACACAATATATTGTATACTTTCTTTATACACATACTTTTCTTCTCTCTCAACTTACCAGAGAAAGCAAACACCTTGACCTCAATGACAAAAGAGCAATTACTTCATTGGAAGGCACACTGAGGCTAGGTCTACACTACAGCGGGGGTCCGACCTAAGATACGCAACTTCAGCTACATGAATACCGTAGCTGAAGTTGCGTATTTTAGGTCGGCTTACCTGGCGGTGAGGATGGGGGAAAGCCGACCGCTGCCGCGCTGCCGCCGACTCCGCTGCCGCCTCTTGCCGAGGTGGATTTCCGGAGTCGACGGCAGAGCGATCAGGGATCGATTTTACCGCGTCCTCACGAGACGCGGTAAGTCGATCCCCGATAGACCCATTGCTACCCGCCGGATCGGCGAGTAGTGAAGACATACCCTGAGACCACAACCATCATAGCTCATCCCTCTTCCTGCCTTTTTATATCCCACTGTTACTACTTCTTGGGTCACCACCATCCCTGAACAGCTGGTACAGTTTTAAGACTCAGGAAGGATTAATTTACATCATCCGTGCACCATATCCTACTTTCTCCACACTTTTCTTGGCATAGAGGGTGTAGTGTAGTGGGTCGACTACCTCTGTTTCCCTAGAGTCTTATATTGTGTCCACCTATTGCAGTATCCAAATGCAATTACACAAGCTATGCACTTGCAGGAGGTAGTTTTCTCACCATACAAATACACAGAGCAGGCTGATAGCACTATTAATACCAGAAAGAATATACTGACTGACATATAGTCCCATCTTCACAGTGGAGCTGGCAGCATCACTGTTGTGTGCAATTTGCCCAGTCATCCAAATCCAAACCAATCAGACAATGTTGCTTGCTCTGGTTTTAACTTAGCCAAAGCAGCCAGAATACAGTGTGCTCAGTGGGGTTTAGAGAAGGAAAAGGTATTTTCATGCAGGCTCTGCAGAGAGTGGACTAAGCAAAACCTTGGTATCCCTCTGCACCCCCATCTTTCATAGTGGGTGCCTTTGCATTGCAGGCCTTAAATGAAGCTGCCTTTTCCAAATGCATCATCCTTCAAGAGGAGAAGAGACATACCAGCTCAGGGATGCTCCAGCTTTGCTCCACTGAAGGTCACTTTGGTATGGGAGCCTAAAGACAGCTTATATACACAGCAAGATGAGCATGGCATGGTGTCACATCATCTCTGACGTATGTGAAGTATGGGCAGCTGAGGGTGGCACTGTATGACTCTGGGGGCCACACCTGGCTTGTGCAGGGCACATGTTGGTTACCCTAATCTAGCTTTACCAAAGCAAGATATTGGCACCTCCTGCAGGGTGGATCTGTCCCGGCTCCTGGTACTCTTTTTTACTGTAGAACAATTAAAGCACTGAGGAGAGACTTGTGGGTAAGCGCTACGTAACAACCATCTGCTGGGCTGCAGAGAGCAGGTATTATCTTAATATTTTAATGAAAGGGAGAGGAGCCTCAATTCCATAACTGACTAATTACATCGGAGGAACTCCATTTATACACTGAAATGATCATTAACATCGCAGCTATAGCAGCAAAAATGAGGAAGCCAAATCTAATGCAGACTCACAGATTTTAAGGCTTGAGAGACCATACATACGGATAATCTAGCCTGACCTCCTGCATAACACACACCACAGAATTTCACTCAGAAGAGAGGATGGTGTGAGCTAGTAGCTATAGCATTCACATCCTCACTCCCAAGAAGTTCTCCATTACACAAATGGCCAGAGGGGCTCTGTGAAAGGTGTGCTTTGCTTTGAAGAATTTTCCAAATGTAGAATGAGAAAAGAAGACTAGGCTTATGGTTAAGGCTCAGCATTGGCAATCAAGAAGCCTGGATCCCATTCCCAGTAAGCCACAAAGCTTACTGTGCAGCTTTCGGCATGTCAAACTTACTCACTTTGCCTCTGTTTTCACAATAGTAAAATGAATATTGTACAGGCAGGCATTTACTGACCTGACAGGAAGGTAATAAGGATTAATTCATTACAGTTTGTGAGCCACTTTGAGATCCTCAGATGGAAAGAAAGAGAGAAATACTATGCATTAGCCACTGTGAGACACACGATACTGCACTCAATCAGCCAGCTGTCTGGACTAGCAAGCTCAACAAACTTGTGTGAATTCATTTTGAGTTCCGTAGTCAGCAGAGATGCCTCAGTTAAGCATTATGAATTAATAAGTTTATTGCATTAGAATTAATGAACCCATCATCTTTCTAGTCACCCACTTTGCCTCTTGGAAACAAAACTGCATAACTGATTAGGATCTGCTCCCCCAAAATGGAGTGGTGCTCCTGCTAAAGTGAACCAGAGCCACACATTCATGTCTACAGGCAGTATTTTTTCCTAAAACTTTAAGAAAATATTAAGAACGTTTGGTCCAAATGGACCGGCATGTGGATTGCTGGGAGCGATCATCTCTTCATCCTTACCGGCTAAAGGGAGATGGTCGTTCGATACAGCTTTGTCTGGTGCTGTTATAGGGGTGGATGGTGATGTAACTTTTTTCACACTCTCAGAAGAGTGCTCTTCCTGGGCTACAGCAGATGGCACCATAATTGGCTTAACAACTTGTGTTGGCTTCTCAGGCAGCTGAGCAGGCCTCTTGGCAACTGGGGCCTGTGTGGGAGGTTCGCTCTAGCATGGCAAAAGGAACTAAATGTTAAATTCATAAAAACTAATACAAGGCTCAGGCAACTCAAAACATTAATGGCACAGTCCGCTACATCAGACTTCTGCTGTTACACTGAGAGTAGCGAAAGACCCCAGACAGACACTAACTCAGTCTAAAAGTGATGTCATGCCAGGTTTGGCTGCTTGCTTGGACAAGAAACAGATTAAACATGGTGCTAATTTGGAAGAGAAGCAAAGAAAGGCAAGAACAGAAAATTGTCAAGATATTTTTCACCATTTAAAATTACATTCCACTTGAAAATATGAAACAAATCGGTCAGTAACAATCTGAGTGGAAAGAACCAACCCAAAATCTTATGGTCGGTGTAGATTTGCTAGACAGCATGTAAACCCCATATAAAATTCTGAGCCACCAGGAGGCAACTTTTGAGTGCTAAAGGGCTGTACAGGTGGAATAGCCACCACACAGGCAGTTGTTTTGAAGACAAAACCCACATATAAACAGATACAGGGAAACAGATACAAAGAAAAAAGGCAAGCCAAATTATGGTCCTATAAATCCCTTTAAAACAATTCAAGGTCTTTCATGTAGGATGAACTCTTTGCAATTCTCACCTCATCAAAAGATAACCCCTCCTTTACATTCCCAGCTGATTCTTACTGTCTCCCCCGAGAGACCGGAATGCTGTACTCGTCTGGCTTCCAGAAAAAAGGTATTTTATTGCAATACCTCACCCAGCTGGAAATCCAATAGCTTCTTCTCCACCCACAAGAAGATGTGTTTTTTTTAAAAATTATACATATTGGTAAGTAAGTCAAACCTCCACCTCTTCATCTTCATCTTCTTTCTCCTCCATGTTAGCCAGATGGTTGGCGCTTTCCAGCACGGCAGCTATTGTACTGTCGCCATCTGTGGGTGTCACACCAGGAATGGGGGGGAATCCTGAGACGGAAGGAGATATGGTTCAAAACAACCAAATAAAACAAACCTTGAATTCTGTACCTTTTGCCCTTTCCAGGGATGTAAGTCTTTCTCTCTGTCATCATCCCTTCAGGATCAGTGCTTGGAAAAGCACCACGGTTCTGAAAGTATTTATCATCATCCAACAGCAACCCCTCGGAAAGTCTTTCCCACATAATTTTAGAAGTCAATGCCTCATGAATCACAAAAGGCAGAGACAAATGCTATGCACTATTTGAAAACTGATATTCTCGCTTTCCCAGTGGTATTACACATTCCTAACAATGATATTTCACTATTATTGGACTGTTAGACATGCACTGATTTCTCAGTCTAGCTGCTTTTTTGACACAGGATTAGGCCTGAGTAGCCAATCCTGATTTGTGTAATTTTCAATCCCTGTTACGCCTTGTTTCCCCAATAACTATTACTGTGTGTGCTCTACTGGAACATCAGAGCAATGCTACATCCCACTGCAGCTCAGCAGTTTCAGCAGGAGCAGCACCACAGTAGTAAAGAAATATTAAACCCATTATAATTCTTTTGACCATTTTCTGTCCTTTTGAAGGGGAGTGAACGTCTTTGATAATGGGAGACAGTCTTTAATTTCTAAGGCCTTGTCTACATTGCCACTTACAGCGCTGAAACTTTCTTCACTCATGGGTGTAACACCCCCCCCCCCCAAGCGATGAAGTTTCAGCGCTGTAAAGCAGCAGTATAGATAGTGCTACAGCGCTGATAGCGCTTGTAACTATCTCTCTCGTGAAGGTGGTTTTATTACAGCGCTGGGGGAGCTCTCTCCCAGTGCTGAAGCTGCGACTACACGGCAGCACTTTAACGTCAGCTGTGTAGACATACTCTAAGTCACCAGTTCAAATCCAGCCTGGGTCAGTAGTGACCAGAGTTACCACTATAAGATAGCTATTTGATGGCATTCACATTGCTAAAATCATTCTTGTTAGTAGTCTCAGCAACCAGGCCAAGGACTGGCTGAGACCAAACTGCACTCTCACCGCAGAGATAGCTACTCCAGGGGAGAGGGCAGGTTTGAGGTATATTGCAGAGCAGCCTGTGCAGCACCTGATCCATGACTAAACAGAGGATTTCTGTCTCTAAAGCTGTCATGTCTGGCACCTTTCAAAGTTCAGATGCAGTGAAATGCACACAAATATCCTCCACAGCTAACACAACATTGCTGGTTTCAGTGGGTGTTCATGTAAGTCACATATGCCCCTAAAAGCCTGGTTTGGAAAATATTTACATAGCCAAGATGTGTGAAGAAGTTTAGGAATTATGTTACTTTCCCACTGGTTTATACATATAGCAGTTTTCTCTTAAAGGCATTGACATTTCACAGGAAACAGGCCATGTTTTACAAGTTGTGGTTGTTTGTGTTTTTTTAAACACATTAAAGCATCACAGCCACCTAAAAAACTTGGCACAGGGATTAAAATAGGTTGCTGTGCCAAGTACATCCCCTGGAAAGAGAGAGCTGGGCATGGTGATCAAAGGAGTGATATCATGGTGTTCAGATACAGTGATGAACATGGCAGGATATGGAACTGCCAGGATAGAGGATATTGAATAGCTGAAGTTAGAGACAGAGAATTCCTATTAGGCCATCTTATCCATCCCCTTATGAATGCAGGATCATTCCTTACAGTATAGAGAACAGAAAAAAGGAAGTGGGTTCTATTCCTGGCCCTGCCACTGACTTTTAACGTGACCATGCCGGGTCACTTTGCCTCTTTGTATCTTAATTTCCCCAACTGACCTTGGGGAATAACAACACTGACCTTCTTCATAGGTAGGGCCCTAACAAATTCATGACCATGAAAAACGCATCACGGATGATGAAATCGTGTCTCCCACGATGAAATCTGGTCTTTTGTGTGCTTTTACCCTATACGATACAGATTTCATGGGGGAGGCCAGCGTTTCTCAAATTGGGGGTCCTTACCCAAAAGAGAGTTGAAGGGGGGAATCACAAGGTTATTTTGGGGGGGGGGGTCACGGTATTGGCACCCTTACTTCTGCACTGCCTTCAGAGCTGGGCGGCTGCAAAACTGCAGCTGTTGGCCAGGTGCCCAGCTCTGAAGGCAGTGCCCCGCCAGCAGCAGAACAGAAGTAATACCATATGTGGCAATACCATACGATGTCACCTTCACTTCTGCGCTGCTGCCTTCAGAGCTGGATGGCCAGACAGTGGCAGCTGCTGACTGAGGGCCCAGCTCAGCAGGCAGCAGCACAGAAGTAATGGTGGTAATACCATACTATGCCATCCTTACTTCTGCACTGCTGCTGGCAGCTGCTCTGCCTTCAGACCTGTGCTCCTGGCCAGCAGCCACTGCTTTCCTGCTGCCCAGCTCTGAAGGCACCGCCAGAAACAGCAACCGCAGTAGTAAGGGTAGCAGTACTGCAACACCCCCTACAATAACCTCACAAACCCCCCACAACTCTTTTGGGTCAGGACCCCGACAATCACAACACTGTGAAATTTCAGGTTTAAATAGCTGAAATCATGAAATTTACTATTTTTAAAATCCTATGACCATGAAATTGACCAAAATGGACAGTGAATTTGGTAGTGCCCTACTCACAAGGGTGTTGCAAGGTATATTTAATAGGTGTAAATAGACTTATGCCTACTGTAGACCTGGAAATACCTGCTAGAACATCTCCAGGGATTTCACAACTCCCTACAAATAAACTAAAGAGCAAATATTCCCAGTGCTTCCCCTCCCCCAAACTGGGCTAGCGGATGGGGCAGGGAGTAACCACTCAAGCGCTTGCCTATTGTTAAAT
Source organism: Terrapene triunguis (assembly GCF_002925995.2). Lineage (NCBI taxonomy): Eukaryota > Metazoa > Chordata > Testudines > Emydidae > Terrapene > Terrapene triunguis. The sequence continues at coordinate 4,530,764 of NW_020664454.1, read as the reverse complement.
CATGCTCTCCAACTTGTCTGAGTAGGGCCAGCTGGAGCACTGTTCAAATGTTCACACTTCCTTACAAACAAGGTCACTAGCCAAGAATATGCAACCATGTGAAAAAGTTAACAAGCGTAATAAGCAGTTCTGCAGTGTATTCTTCAATGCTGTCATAGAGCCAAGCCAGTCTTCTCACTGTGAAACAGGAGGAGGAGCTCAATGGGCTTCTGAAGCAATACTGCCAGAAGTCCTCTGGGTCCTAACAAATAAGGGAAATGTTGGTGATAGGGTATTTCATATACACACTTACCAGGGGGAACTGGTAATTCAGCAAAATTCACTTTTCTCCCTGCTTTATGGGTTCTTATGGCATCTTGGTATTGCTGTAATCAGAGATGTGGTTAGGCATAGGCTGGACTTGGCTATTGTTAAGTTAGCAGTCATTTCATGCTCAAACCAGGAGAAACATTGATGCAGAATGTAAGGTACTTTGCTACAAAGTCACGTGCTGCTTTCCAAGTCCTTTGTGCACTGCAGGTTTTCTATACAGACATGAATCTTTGCCGCACTTGTTGCTAGGACCGGCATGGGCCTTGAAGGGCTGCAGAAGCCGCAAATGCAGACAGTGAGCAAAATAAGTGTCTCTCATATCTTTCTTCTTAGTGGCCTCTCCACTCCCTAGGCCAGTGGTCCCCAAACTGTGGGGCGCACCCTGAACTTTCAGGGGGGTGCACAGGGGGCCCAGGTCAGTCCCCATGTGGGGGGCGGGGAAGGAGTGCCACCCAGCTCTGCCCCTGACGCCACCCCCAAGCTGCGGCCCTGTCCCCCAGCCGCGACCCCTCTCCACCCTCATTCAGAATGGCCCTCTCTGTCTCCTGGCCAGCTCCACTTCCTAGCCCCAGCTCCTCCCCCATCCCCAGTTCTGCCTCCAGGTCAGCTCCGCCTCTAGCCTCAGCTCCTCCCCCCCATCCCCAGTTCTGCCCCCAGCTCTGCCTTCAGCCCACGCTCCTCTGCTGAGGAAGGCTTGACTATGCAGTAATGGAACAGGGGGTGCAGAGAGATTCCATTACTGGTCAGGCAGGCATGACAGTAACTGCCCTAGGCAACGAGCCTTTTCCTCACACTACACCAATAAACAAAACACAGAACAAAAGACATTTCTCTGCAGAAGCGTGTCCACAAAAAGCCTCAGAACTCCAAGGACTGGATAATTAGAGACAATTTTTCAGCCCCCCCTTTTTTTTTTATGAGCCTCCAATTCTGCACTAATGATTGTACCCACAACAGAGGTCCCTTAGATGTCTATGTCCCTGTGTTCAAGCCCACAGAAATGGGAGAAAAGTGTCTGAATACCCAACCCTTAACATCCCTCAATTTCAACAGGTTCACACATTAACTGCTTGTGTCCCATTGAGCCTAGTACAAATTGCTTGATATACATTAGACACCATCCCACGAAAACCACTTAGGGGACTGGCACTCCCACCTTCATAGGAGCCCCACTGCCTTCTGCAGTGGCACACGAGAAACAGAATCAAAAAGGTTACACTGGATTTAAAGTCTATTATGCAGACAGAAGGGATGGCTGAGGAGTCTAAACATCATGTTTTAAAGATCCACTCCTCCTTAGTCTCTCAGCCTCCAGTCAGTTATGTCAGCACTACATTCTATAGGCAATTTACAGGCAGGAATTCTCTGGATGGGAACTTAAAGACCAAGGTTCTACATGGAGGAGTAAAACGCCATATCCATGTAGGGGTTTGCACAAGTGTCTTTGGACAAAAGGTCTCCATCCTCCCGCACTGTTCTGCCTTGAAGAAGCACTGAATTTCAATGGGGTTATATGTGAACAGTTTATAAAGCATTTCATTGATACAGAGATGTGTGCAGGAAGGAGCAGCAGCTTAACTATTTTAGCTCATTCCAACTGGCAGGACATTATACACAAATGATTTCAAATACTTTAATGCTTTGCTGGCCAGCTCCAGAAGCCAAGTTACTTGCTGTGCTTCCCTTTTACCTTGGCTATCCTCTCATGCATCCTGCCTTTCCGATCATCCCCACTTGCTTTGGCCTGTGCTGCTGCAGATCTGTATTTCTCCAACCTCTGCTGCAAAGCTTCCAGCACAGTTTTCGGCTGCTGAGCAGACACTAAAATAATATAGACAACGAAATGCCACATGATTGAGACTTCAGAATATGTGCCAGCTGCCTCTATTCCCCGCCTTCCCCAACCTCCTGCAGAGCCATTGACACAGAACTGAAATCCTGGCAAGGGCTAGTTTTATTACATAAAAGCACCACAGAGCTTTATTATTGATTAAGTGTTAATAAACCTTTTTCTTCATAAAGAAGAAGTTATTCACCTTGTGCAGTAACGATAGCTCTTCGAGATGTCTCCCCCTGTGGGTGCTCTACTGTAGGTGTAATTGCATCCCTGTGCTGCTGATTGGAGAATTTCGGTAGCAGTGTCCGTTAGGTCTGCACATGACTCTCTCTCCTCGTGCCCTGCAACGAGGCTAGCCAGCGCATGTGGGCTAACCCTCTTCAGTTCCTTCTCTACTACAGAGTCATTGATAAGTACTCTGAAGTAGAGGAGAGGAGGATGGGTTGTGGAGCACCCACAGGGGAACACATCTCGAAGAACCATCATCACTGCACAAGCTGAGTAACAACAACTTCTTCTTCTTCAAGCAGTGTTCCTATAAGTGCTCCACTGTAGGTGACTCCTATGCAGTACCCATATGGAGGCCTGGGACTTCAGAGTCGGGTCAGTTACAGATGACAGTACTGTGGAGCCGAAGAGGAGGCAGAGTCCCCAGTGATTGCATAATGTTCTGCGAAGGTATGGACTGATGCCCATGTAACTGCTCTACAGACTTCTGATATAGGGTCATTCTTGAAGAAGGCAACAGATGAGATGACCTTATGGAGTGTGTACAAACAGTATCTGGAGGGGTCCTATTGCTAGCTTGTCTGATATAGTTCGAGACCCACTTGGAAAGCCTTTGGGCTGATATTGCCAAGCCCTTGGACCTTTCCGCGAAAAATCTGGGGGACTTCCTGAAGGCCTTCATTCTGTCCAGATGGAAGGCTAGGGCGCTTCTGACATCTCAGGTATGTAATATAACCTCGCTGTTGTCTCAGTGAGGCTTAGGATAGAAGGTTGGAAGATGAATCAATTGGTTCATGTGGAATGGGGAGGTTACCTCAGGGATGAATTTTGGATGTGGTCTGAGTGTAACCTTGTTCCAAAAGAATACGGTATAGGGGGATGTGCCATCAGAACTGCTATTTCTCCTATTCTCCTGGCCAAAGTAATCCCTATCAGGAAGGCCGTTTTCATTGAGAGGTAAGTAAGCAAACAAGTGGCCATGGGTTCAAAGGGAATGCCTGGTCAGTCCTTTCAGTACCAGGTTTAAGTCCCATATGGGAGTGGGAAGCCGAGTTTGTGGAAAGAGGTTTACTATACCCTTGAGGAACCTTTTGGTGGTCGCGTATGACAGAACTGAGTACCCCTCTACTGGATGGTGAAAGGCTGTTAAAGCCACTAAGTGGACTCTAAGAGAGCTTATACACAGCCCCAGTCTTTTTATGGCCAGTGCATAATTTAAGATGTGTGGAAAGGTTGTGGATGTCGGGGAGACGTTTGTCGGGACGTACACCAAATCCAAAAGCTGGACCATTTTTGCAGTTAAGAACGCTGTGTTGAGGATTTTCTGCTGTGTAATAATACCTCTTGCACTTCCATCGAAGAGGTGCTCTCTAGGCATTTGAACCAAGAAGGAGCCATGCCTTGAGGTGGAGAATCACCAGGTTGGAATGTAGGGTATGTTCTTTATTCTATAAGAGAAGATGCAGAGTGAGTGGGAGAGAGATTGGAGATTGGTGGGCATGTTGCAAGCCCTGACAGGTACCAGGTCTGTCTCGATCACACAGGAGCGATTAGAATGACATGCTCCCTTTCTTTTTATTTTCAGTAGGACCTTCGATAGCAGGAGAAAGAGAGGAAAGACATACAGGAGGTCCCTGTTTCAAGGGAGGAGGAAAGTATTGCCTAGGGAGTATTGTCCTATCCCTGCTCTGGAAGGGGTTGCATGAACATTTCTTGCTCAGGTAAGTGGTGAACAAATCTGTGGTCGGTGTCCCCCAATGCCTGAATAGCTTGTGAAGTACTAATGAGTCTAGTTCCCACTCGTGGTCATGTAGGAATCTGTGACTGAGACTGTCTGCCATCGAGTTCTGTGTACCCGGGAGGTAGGCTGTTGACAGTGTGACGTTGTGGGAGATACACCAGTTCTACAGTCTCATCGCTTCCTCACAGAGGGAGGGAGACCCGACTCCCCCTTGTCGATTTATGTAGAACATACAGGCAACGTTGTCTATTAATACTTTCATGTGTGACCCTTTGATCAGCAGGAGGAAGTAGACACAGGCATTCCTGATCCCCCCCCCCTTTAGCTTGAGGAGGTTGATGGGGAGAGAGATCTCAGCAGGTGACCATTTTCCTTGTGTCGTAAGGTCATTTAGATGTATGCCCCACCCTATGAGCGATGCATCGGTGTTGAGAAGCAATGACGGAGTTTTTCGGCAAAGGGGGTCTGTGGTGGGGTGGCGGCCCCCCGCACGGAGAGTGTGGGCTGGGGCAGGCCCGGGTGCCTGCATATCCCGGCAGCCAATAAGGGAAAGGCTTGTTGCGAGCCAATCAGAGCCCAGATTGGGGACGGCCAATCAGGGCCAAGCTCAGCCATATAAAAGACTGCTCAGGGAGAGAGCAGTCAGTCTGTCCCAGGCCTTCAGAGGTGAAGGTCTGTCTCCAGAGCTGGGAGGCCAGCACCACGGACAGCGCAGTGCAGGCCAGCCTTGGAGAGCGGGAGAAGGTCCTACTCCGTAGCCTGCCAGGCGGCAGGCCTGGAAGGAAAAGGCCTAGCGGGGAGAAGGGCCGTTGGGGAAGCAGTCCAGAGGAGCAGTCAGAGGAGGAAGGAGAAGGAGGACAGCAAGGCTGTCGCTAGAGGGCCTCTGGACTGGGACTCAGAGTAGTGGGCGGGCCTGGGTCCCCCCCTTCCCCCCTTTTTTGTTCCCTTTGGCCATACACTCAGCCATAGGCCGCAGGGAGCGGCCAGCCGGAACCACGCCAGATCCTGGACTGTAGGGATCGGACTTAAAGGTGTGGGACTGTTGATCATCCAGCCTCCCCCCCCCCACCTCGGAAGGGGGCGCGATGGACAGAAGGACACTGTCGGAGGGCAGTGTTCCAGAAAGAGGACCCTGTGCGTTGGGAGCAATTCGGGTCCACCCGCCAACCCAAGGCGGGACGACAGACGGGAAACCACCAGAAGGAGGCGCTCTACTGGATCGAACTGATTCCCCGAGGCGACCAGTATGAGGCGCCACGGTGGAGAGTCCCAACCCTGTCACAGGGTCCCTTTGCAAATGTTGGCTGGGTCTTTCCACCGGTCTAGGGAGATTTTGACCCTGGTGGGTAGTGACAGGGGTTTGTCTAGTCTCTCTGTTTGGTCTGTAAACCAAGCTGAACCAAATGTGAAGGCACTGCATGTGAAGTTTGGTGTGAGGTATTACTACTGTGCCCGCTGACATATGCCTTAAGAGTTGTAGGAAATGTCTAGCTAATATTTGTGGGCTGTTTTGAATGGTCTTTGTGAGTGTAGTCAGAGATAGAGACCTGTGCTGAGGTAGGACGGCTCTGGCCCATAGTGTGTCGAGGTTGGCCTCTATAAACTCCAGGCGCTGCACTGGAGTGAGGGTTGATTTCTGAGCAATGATCTGCAGGCCCAGCTCTGTAAACAAGCGAATTGTGGCTTCGGTGACTCAGTGAGCCTCTTGGAGAGGCCAAGCTCTGAGGAGGCAATTGTCTAGGTAAGGGTAGACCATGATCCCTGGTGCATAACTGGGCAGCCACTACTGAGAGAACCTTGGAAAATACTCTCAGGGCTGATGATAACCCAAAGGGGAGCACCCTGTATTGGCAGTGGTCTTGGCCCAGAGTGAATCTGAGAAATCGTCTGAGAGTCGGTAGGATTGAGATGTGAAAATATGCACCCTGAAGATTGAGGGCCGAAAACCAGTCTCCCCATTCCAAAGCTGGAATGATTGTTGCTAAAGTGACAATCTTGAATTTCTGAACTGTGACAAACTTGTTGATAGTTCTAAGGTCTAATATGGGTCTCCAGCCCCCCTTTCTCTTGGGTATTAGGAAATACTGAGAGTAGAACTCTGTCTCATAGATGTTGAGGTACCGGTTGTATGGCTCCCAACTGGAGGAGAGGGTCTACCTCTTATTGTAGTAAACTCTCGTGAGAAGGGTCCCTGAAGAGGGACAGGGCAAGGTATTGTGGAGGAGGCAAAGTAGTAAAATGGAGAGTAACTATAGCGATCTCTAGAACCCATCAGTCTGATGTTATGTACTCCCAGGTGCTGCAGAAAGTTGCCAGACGGTGGCCAAATGGGTGGGTAGTGATGGTTTGTTGTAACAGTTGCAGAGAGTGGTCTGCTGGCATCTTGACCAACATATCAAAATTGGTGTTTGGACATGAATGGCTGGGATGAGGAAGATTGCTGACCAGATGGTTTATGTCTTGAGAATTTAATTTTCTTCCTCTGCAGCTTGTAGCATCATTGAGCTGGGTACTGGCAGGTGAAGAGTTTATGTTGGGGCTGCAGACTAAATTTCTTCTTTTGTCCCAATGTGTAGATGACCAGCGAATGGAGAGTGGCCAAAGAATCCCTCAGAGTATGAAGAGAGGCATTGATTTTCTCCGCGAAGAGCTTGCTGCCCGGAAGATCTTTGAAGGTTGACTGCACCTTCTTTGTGAAACCCGACAAATAGAGCCAAGAGGCACACCGCATCACCACCGCCATGGAGATGGATCTGGCTACAGTATTGGCAGCGTCGAGGGCAGACTGTATTGTTGTCTTTGCTTCTATCTGCCCCTCTTGAATGATGGCCTTAAATTGGTTGCAATGCGACTCGGGCAGCTGCTCAGTAAAATTGTTCAGTTTTGAGTAGTTTGTGGAATCGTATTTCGCCATGAGGGCTTGATAGTTGGTAACTCGAAACTGAAGTGTGACTGAGAAGTACACCTTCCTTCCAAAATGGTCCAGATGTTTCCAGTCCCTATCGTAGGGAGTGGACCTCGTGTGATATTGACAGCCATGAGAATTAAAGCATCCACCATGATAGAGTAGGGTAGAGGGTGGAAGAAGAGGAACTTCTCTCACCGGGACTAGTAGGACTTTTTGTCTGCTCTCTTGCAAGTCGGTACGACTGATGCTGGGGTCTGCCATATGGTTCTTGCAGGGTCGAGAAGAGCCTCATTGATAGGGAGGGAAACTTTTGAGGAGGAAGATCAGTGGAGGATGTCCCGGAGCTTGTAGCGTGTGTCCTTGACTTCCTCCAGCAGTATCTGGAGAGAGTCAGCCACTCTCTTTGTGAGATCCTGGAATAGGCGAAAATGATCCAGCAAGGATTGTGAGGGAGGCATGACAGTCTTGTCTGGGGAAGAGGATAAAGATAGTTTTTGGGGTCACTGCCTCCTCAGCATCACCCTCACACTCCTCCAGGACTTCTTCTGGGGGCTCCGGGGCTCTGAACACTGTGGCCGAGGAAGTGTGACTTGGGGCCTCCCGGGTGGGACTAGAAACCTGAGAGGCACGGGGGCAATATGCAGCCCAGCGGTTCCAGTAGGGCCACTGGGGTGGGGGGTGGCATGGAGCCCAGTGATGGTGCCAATGGATGGCCGTTCCAGGATGATGATGATGGGGTCTTCTGAGGATATGCTTGGGGGCCCTGCACCCTAGGGGGCTTGGGAGGAGTACTAAGATATTCCCTCCTCCGGTTCCCTATCCGAATCCACTCTAGAAAGCAGGAGTGCATGGCAAGGCAGCAGGGAAGACTCCCATGCCGGACGGAGGCTCTGTGTGGAGGTCCCGGTACCGAAGAGAGGAGACTTGACTCTAGCACATCATTACACGGAGATCTCTTGAGTGCTGGAATTGTGGTGGTGCCAACCGGCTCAATGCCACTAGCAGTGCCAGGGGGGATGGAGATATTGTCCACACCGGCTGTTCAAGTACTGGATGAAGCATTGTACCGATGGGGCATCACCATACCAGTGGTGCCTTGGAGTGTTTGCTCCTGTCCTTCTTCTTAGGTACCATTGACTTGGTGCTCGTGCCCATTGGGTCTGGTGGCGCATCAATGTTACCTGCCGCAATAGTCTTTCTTGAGCTGTAGATACTGGGCTTGGCCTATTTCAGTGCTGACGGTACTGAGGATACCAAGCGTGCTGGGGATCATTTGCAGCTAGCTCGTGGCTCACTGTGAGGACTTTCCGCTCTCTTTTTTGACTTATGAGTGCAGTCGGCAGCTGATTTCTTCACCTAGCCCTTGGATCTGCCTGGAGACTCTTGGCGCGGGTCCAGAGAAGGTCTGAGCGCCACCTCCATGAATATAATCTTCTGCCTCAGCTCTCTGTCCTTGCGAGACTGAGGTCTAAGATACTGGCAGAGAGCACAATTTTGAGGGACATGTCCTTCCCTGAGCCAACGAATGTACCGTGAGTGTGTGTCTGCGACGGTGATAGCCTCGTTGCACGGGAGGCACTTCTTGAAATCCAGATAACCAGACATACCCCAGTGGGGGAAGAGCCCCCAGTGAGAAGGGTGGGAATGAAAAAAAAGTAAACTATCTAAATATATATGTATTAGAAGATAAGGTAAAAAATAAAGACACTAGACTAACTACTACTAAAAATAAAGCTCTAGGCTACAAAGAAAAGGATGAGATAATAGTCACTAATGGACAGCTAACAGCTCTGTCTCTAGCCAGGGCGGTTGAGAAGCAACTGAGGGGGGTTAGCCCACGTGCACTGGCTACCCTCATGGCAGGGCGTGAGGAGAGAGAGCACATGTGCGGGACTAATGGATATTGCTACCAAAATGCTCCAATCAGCAGCTTAAGGACACAAGTTAGGGCGACCAGACAGCAAGTGTGAAAAATCAGGACAGAGGGTGGGGGGTAATAGGAGCCTATATAAGAAAAAGCCCCAAATATCGGGACTGTTCCTATAAAATCGGGACATCTGGTCACCCTAACGCAAGTACGCCTACAGTAGGACACCCATTGGGACACTACTCGACTTAGAAAGACAGTTTATTAGGTACTTCCATTATCCATTCCAGTATTCATGTATAACTTGGATCAGCATCCAAATATCATATAAGAATATGACTCAATACAGAGAAGTCCTGCTTTACAAATCTTACCTGAGGCTTCATGGCCCTGAGGTTTGAACATTGTGAGGGGCTGGGAATTTTCAACGGGAACAGATGCCATCCGGTTTGATGGAGCCGGTCTCTTTTCCAGGCTTTCAAGATCTGTGAGGGAAGAGGCAATTTTCAAGTACAGTAACTCCTCACTTAAAGTCATCCCAGTTAACGTTGTTTCTTTGTTACGTTGCTGATCAATTAGGGAACACGCTCATTTAAAGTTGTGCAATGCTCCCTACTAACGTCGTTTGGCAGCCACCTGCTTTGTCCATTGCTTGCAGGACGAGCAGCCTGTTGCAGCTAGCTGGTGGGGGCTTGGAACCAGGGTGGACTGGCAGCCCCCCTATTAGCTCCCCCTATCAGTCCCTGCTCCCCTAAGTTCCCTGTGCAGCAGCTGCCCAGCAGGCTAGCAATTGCAGCTGTCCCTCCCTCAACTGCCATGTGCTGCTCCTGCCCTCTGCCTTGGAGCTGCTCCCCGAGACTCCTACTTGCTGTGGGGGGGGGGAGGGGGAGGAAGTCAGGGTGTCCCCTCCCCCCGCTCCTGCACCCCGCTTACCCCATATTCCATAGAGAAGGGGGGGACACGACAGGGTTCAGGAGGGAAGGAGCTTGCTGGCAGCTGCTGAGGTCTCAGCAAGCTGATCTAATTAACAAGGCAGTGTACTTAAAGGGGAAATGCGCATCTCTCTCTCACACACGCGTGTGTCTCTCTGTCTGCAATTCTGTCTCCCCTCCCTCCATTCCTGCTGCCTTGTAGAGTGTGAGAGTTAATCCTTGAGGGCTCAGCCAACTGCTAGTTCATCATTTAGCAGTAAGGCATTCCCTGGGAAATATCCCACCCTCTGACTCCTCCACCTCAACCAAGCTTCACAATCATCATCACTGTGTACCAGTATTAAATTGTTTGTTTAAAACTTACAGTGTGTGTGTGTGTAGTCTTTTGTCTGGTTGAAAAAAAATTCCCTGGAACCTAACCCCCTCATTTACTTTAATTCTTATGGGGAAATTGGATTCACTTCACATCGTTTCGCTTAAAGTCACTTTTTTCAGGAACATAACTACAATGTTAAGTGAGGAGTTACTGTATACATTAGGTAGGAATTTTTGGCATATAGGAGAGAATGTGTGAACAATCTTGGTAATTTGCTAACAATTTGAGGACTTAATCCCAGAGAAGGATAGAGAAAAACCCCCACCTGTTAAGATATTCCAGCTCTGGCAGTGCTCAATGTAGTAAGATGAGGCCCTGAAACATAAACTCTTGTGTCAGAGGCCCAGTCTGAGGTCTGAAGCCTGAACCAAAGTACTTCCAGGAACTGCTAAGCAAAAGCTGGGCTGTGAGCCAGAGGCAGGCCCCACTCACAGAAGTTGGCAAGAAGAGAGTTACTAGAAGCAGGTGCATCCATACATAAGTGCTAATAAGAGGAACTTGTGCCAAGATGACATCCGAACACTCCACAGAGATAACAAGGAACAGGCAGGTGCATCTTAAAGACAGGATCAAAAGGACAGCATGATAGATCTGTTTGAAACAACATGATCAAAGGAGGAGACAGCACCCTAATGAGCCAAGGGGCTGTACTTCAATACGTCAGTAGGGATGAGTAATCTGTCCTGTAACTGTATAAAAGTAGGTCCCGGAGTGTGCATCTTTGTCTGGCCTAGGGGGCAGTAGAAAGTCCCGCCACTGACTGAGCCAGTCCATTGCCAGGGGGCACAAATTCGTAGTATGTCTTGTAGAGTCTATGGGAAACTATTACTGTGCTTCGTTTGACAATAAACCTGGCTCGGGTTCCTTCGTACCTTACTAGAGTCTGTGGTCTTTGAGGGTTCTCTCGGGGTCTGCTGTGTCAGCTATCTGCGCAGAACTAGGGCAGCACACAGAGGGAACACGCACGCAGCCGACTGTTAGCATCAACGAACAAGAGCAGAGCACCACACCGGTAGCTACTGACAACACTCAACACTGGATGCTTTAAAAGGTAATCTCCCCCATCACCCCTCCAAATGTTTTATTTACTTATATAATATTATACTATGGGGGAAAATGTTCCTCTGACCCCAGCCAGTGATCATTTTATGTCCTAAGGATTTATACCCCTTATAACATTTTTATCCTAGCTAGTGTAACTACACTTTTTCATAATTAAAGCTATGTCCAATTATGTTTCTGAATCTTACTAAGCAGCCTCAACAACATCCTACAGCAGTGAATTCTACAGGCCAAGTGTTGGGGGAGTATAGTTTTTATACAGTTTAAGTCTGCTGCAGGACTGGACTATTTTAACACCAATGTTTGTTCCAGGATCAGAATTTTCTACTAGTCCTAAAAGCATGGATCATGGTCCATCCAAATGTCTGTAACTGTCATGTCATGTGACAGATTTTAAAAATGACACCATTCTGATTAGCATCTTGTCCTCCTAATTTCTCCTTCCACTAACCATTTTAGCTGCTGCTCTCTCACAATCTACAAGAATTAGAAAATTACACCTATCAACTGGAACCTATAATTCTCAGAAGCGTGCAGATAGTTTATACACCAATCACTAGTTTTAGCTGTTTTCTAGGCAACAGCCACTAAAATCAGGTCAGAAATCAAGTGTGTGTGGAGGGTGGGAGGGGGGAAAGGAGGGAGGTAAAAATGAAGATGAAATCAGAATGTAGAAGTTTTAAAAGGAGAGGCACTCTTACAACCTGTCACTTAAATCGGTGTCTCCATTACTCTAGTTTGTGGAGCAGCTTCTGTCACAATGGAAAAACCTGTGTTCTAAGGATTGATGTTTTCTGCTACGTGTAGGCTAGTCAAAAACATTCAGCTTTCTACAGGCTTTTTTCTTTCTTTCTTTTGTTTTGTTTACAGTTGCTCAAAAGCCTCTCTGCATCCCTATGGTGCTTTGCATCTTTATTTGATGTGAATACAACTTATGACACCAGAACTGAAGACATCCAGCAGGAGAGAACCAAACCACAAAGTGAACTGGACAGATTTAAGGGAAGAAAAGGGATGAAGAAGGTTGGAGGTAACAAGGAGAGATTCAGTTCTAAGAAATGTAAATTCCTATTTCCCAGTGTGGGGTGTGTGTGTGAAAGACATAAAAAATGGAGGAGGCATAATCAAGCAGCTACACCCACTGCACTACAGCAAGTTCAGCACCATCTTGACTCCTTCATCTTATTCCAGTAATGCTATTTCATATAGCCATGAACTGGAGATGATGCAGGGAATGTGTGGAATCAGGACTGGGAGGGAAGGTGTTCACAAGAGAATCTTTGGTCCACAATGTGGTGTCCAAAAACCACTGCCTTAAACCATTGGGAAGCTGGGATTCTCAGCACTCATTTCTAACCCAGATGGTTCAAGAGAGTGACTTTAAAATGGGTGCTGGCCCTTCAGTTCACTATGCCCATTTGTTACTAGATAACAGGAGAGGCTTAAAAGAAGTCTCCATCTAACAAATTCTTCTGCTCTTACCTTGTGGAGCTGGGGGCATATCCTGGAGATCTACTGGCTGTCCACTGTCCAGTGCTTCTAAGACCATTGTAAATTTCTAAAACAAACAGAAAAACAAAGCCAAAGGAGACTTATTCTTGTGTGTTCAGAAACCATCTGTGATCATTTGGAGCAGCCATGTGAGCACAGGGAGCATTTGCCAGGATTGAGACTCCTAACACAGAAGCTTGGTTTGTGAATAGCATACCTTGCCAGTCTTCATATATTCTTTTGCCTTCTCTAGATCTCCTTGCTGTTTGGCTTTCAGAGCTGCTAATTTATACTCTGTCTGTCTTGTAACCAGTAGTGTTCGTGTGCTCGTGCTAAGGGAATCTATATAAGAATGAAATCAAGACTTACAGAAGCACCTGATATCTGCATCCTTTGACATTCTCATACATCCAAAGATCCATTAATTCCTTATTGCTTTGACTCACACATCCACATTATGTACAGTGGCTTCTTTATCCAGGGGCATCCCCAGAAGTCCTGCCAACCATGGCAATTCCAGCAACAATGACAAACCACCACTGTGCAATTCCACAGTGCCTTTCATTAAGATCACAAAGTTCTTTACAAACAGTGAATTTTGCCTCACAGCTCCTCTGCAAGGCAGGGAAGCATTACCATAATTTATTGACTGAGGAACTGAGGCAGAGAGACCATAATGAGAGACATGTACAGACACCTCAGCAGAGGAAGGAACCTTTAGGAAGTCTTCACCCTGTGACTATAGCACATCTTAAGATGAAATCTGGAAGTCAGGACTCCCAAATTCTATTCCTGACTGCAACTGACTCAATTAAGTGACCCTGAGCAAGCCATGAACTCTCTGCCTCAGTATCCTATTTGTAAAGCACTTTGATATGCTCACGTAAAAGGTGCTACAGAAGTGCAATGTATTATTGAATCATAACCTTGCTGGGAAGATGTGTGCTCCAAGGAAGGCTGGCATGTTGAAATTACCTACCATCTTGTAATGTGGTACCCATTTCTAGGACAGAAGTAGCAGCAGCATGACATTGTAAAGAGGCTGACCCCGGAGACAACTTCATATCATTGACAGGCTGTAGCTCATGGTCTGCAGAGGATTCCACTTTCTCCTTGGGTATTACTTTGGTTGGATCACCTAAACTCTCTGGCACAGCTCCTGTGGTTTGAGGCATATTAGCAGAGCTTCTCCCTGATGCTACAGGGGGTGGCATTTCTTCCTCATTGATCTTTTTGCCCTTCTTCATTGCAGCCAACATGGTTTCCAGTGTCTAGCAAAAATTGAGGAGTGAAGTCAACAGGTACTGGCATTTCCATCACATACACAACTTGTGTACAATCACCACAACTCAGCAAACTCATATCCTTATTTACAACAGGAACCACCGCGTCATTCTTTTTGGAGAGCTACTAGATATCTTTGCCCATTAGTATTTCCTTCTCTTATTTTTTTGGTCACATGGGAGTCTTAGTCCTGGTGAAAGATGCCTGATTGACACAGCAGCACACAGCAACAATTTTTCTCTATAGAGCAAGTAATACAAGCTTCCTCCATTCTATCCTGTCAATGTATTACAACATACATGGTGGTAGAGGATCCTACCTCTAGGAGTGAGAAGACACGTCAGTCTCTATGGCCCAATAAATCTTTTGTGACTCAGACTTCCAAAATGTGAGCCATTCAGTGCCAACTTTGGAACTAGTTTTTGTAGCAAGTCTAGGTATATTTTAAACACAGCCTTCAGTGTGGTATCTTAGTGCAAGTGCAGATCTCTGTCCAGCAGATCTGGAATGAAATCACCAAATTCATTTCACATGGCCCAGGCAGCCATCAGATGGTAACAGCCAGAACTGGATTTGAACCAGCTTTTGAGAGGTGAAAGGCCCCTGGCTCCTATTTCCAAACTCATGAGCTACATAGTCCCCTTGCTAAGTAACAAAGCTCAATTTCAGCTCAGTTCATTATCCCAACACCAAACATTATCCCCATTACAGGGGCTACTTAACACCTAGGTTAGGCAACAAAGCCAAAAAAGTAACATGGACTTCACAGCAGAACATGCATTTATCTTCTACAAGTCATCTCACTGGCTAAAATGGTAACAAGACATTAAAAAACCCAAACAATGACAAGGCTGGAATTTGTACTTTCAGAAAACTAGTCATCACGCTGTTTAATAAGCAATGTTTTTATAACTATTAGGGGCCAGCTCTGTGGGAGATCTGGGTTCAAATCATATCCAGAGTCTCACCTACCACTGCTGCTGCAGACTCAGAAAAGACTTGAGTGCTGTGAGATCAACATATGTAGTAGGAAGAGGCAGGATTAGGAGAGAAATGCCAGCATAGAATCATAGAAATGTAAGGCTGGAAGGGACCTTGATAAGTCACTGAGTCCAGTCCCTGTGCTGGCGCAGGACCAAGTAAACCCAGACCATAATTGACAGGTGTTTGTCTAACCTTTCTTAAACAACCTCCAATGAAAGGGATTTCACAACCTCCCTTGAAAGCCTATTCCAGTGCTTCACTATCCTACAGTTAGAAAGTTTTTCCTAGTATCTAACCTAAATCTCCCTTAAGTCCATTACTTCTTGTCCTACATTCAGTGGACATGGAGAACAACTGATCATAGTCCTCTTCATAACAGCCCTTAACACATCTGAAGACTTATCAGGTCTCCCCTCAGTCTTCTTTTCTCAAGACTAAACACGCCCAGTTTTTTTAACCTTTCCTCATAGGCCAGATTTTCTAAACCTTTTATCATTTTTGTAGCTTTCCTCTGGACTCTCTCCAATTTGTCTACATCCTTCCTAAAGTGTTGCATCCAAAAATGAACATAGAACAAAGGCCTCACCAGTGTTAATATGCCCCCAAAACATTAGCTTTTTTTTTTGCAACTGCACCACATTGCTGACTGATATTCAATTTGTGACCCAGTATAATTTTCTTTTCAGCAATACTACCATGTAGCCAGTTATTCCCCATTTTGTAATTTTGCATTTGATTTTTTCCTTCCTAATTAAAGTACTTTACACTTATATTTATTGAATTTCATCTTCCTGATTTCAATCCATTCTCCAATTTGTCAAGATAGTTTTGAATTCTAATCCTGTCCTCCAAAGCACATGCAGCTGCTCCCAGCTTGATGTCATTTTCAAATTTTATAAGCACACTCTCCACTCCATTACCAAGTCATTAATGAAAGTACTGAATAGTACCAGATCTAGGACTGACCCCTGAGGACTCCACTAAATACACTCTGCCAGTTCAACAGCAAACCATAGATAACTACTCTTTGAGTACAGTCTTTCAACCAGTTGTGCACCCACCTTATAGTAATTTCATCTAGACTGCACTGCTTGAGTTTAATTATGAGGAAGTCATGTGGAACTGTCTCAAAACAGCCTAATTAAAATCAAGATGTATTACGTCTACTGTTTCCCTCCTATCCTCTAGCCCAGTAACCCTGTCAAAGAAGGAAATTAGGTTGGTTTGGCATGACTTGTTCTTGACAAATCCAAGCAGGCTATAAGCCTGTTATCATTTAGGTGCTTACAACACGATTGTTTAATTTTGTTCCAGTATCTTTCCAGGTGCTGAAGTCTGGCAGACTGGTCTTTAATTCTCTGGGTCCTCTTTGTTCCCCTGTTTAAAAAAAGATAGGTACTGTGTTTGCCCTTTTCCAGTCCTTTGGGACCTCACCCATCCTCCATGAGTTCTCAAAGTGCTAATGGTTCTAAGATTGCTTCAGGTAGCTTCTTAAGTACCCTAGGATGAATATCATCAGACTTGCAGACCTGAATATCTCTAACTTATCTAAATATTCTTTAGCCTGTTCCTTCCCAGTTTTGGCTTGCATTCCTTCTCTCGTTACTATTGTGTTGAGTACCTGGTCACCATTAATCTTTTTAGTGAAGACTCAAGCAAAATATGCATTAAACACCTCAGCCTTCTTGATGCCACCAGTTATGAACACTCCTTCCCCACCAAGCAGAGAACCTACATTTTCCTTTGTCTTTCTCTTGCTCCTAATATCATTTATAGAATGTCACCTTATTGCCTTGTATGACACTGTATGGAATATGAGTGACCATTTGTAATATTACTGATACGAATATTATAAATAGGGTCCTACCAAATTCTCAGGCCATTTTGGTCAATTTCAGTCAGAGGATTTTAAAAATCATAAATTTCATGATTTCAGCTATTTAAATCTGAAATTTCACAGTGCTGTAATTGTAGGGATCCTGATCTAAAAAGGAGTTGGGGGGGGAGGGGAGACAAGATTATTGTAAGGGGGGTTGCGGTACTGCTACCCTTACTTCAGCACTGCTTCTGGCAGCGGCGCTGCCTTCAGAGCTGGGCAGCTGGAGAGTGGTGGCTGCTGGACGGGATCCCAGTTCTGAAGGCAGAGCCACCACCAGCAGCAGCACAGAAGTAAGGATGGCAGGGTATGGTATTGCTACGCTTGCTTCTGTGTTGCTGCCTGCTGATCTGGGCCCTCAGCAGCTGCCGCTTTCCGGCCACCCAGTTCTGAAGGCAGCGCAGAAGTAAGGGTGACAATACCGTGACTCCCCTAAAATAACCTTGCAACCTCCCTGCAACTCCCTTTTGGGTCAGGGCCCCCAATTTGAGAAATGCTGGTCTCCCACATAAAATCTGTATAGTATAGGATAAAAGCACACTAAAGACAAGATTTCACGGGGGGAGACCAGATTTCATAGTCCAGGACGTGTTTTTCATGGCCGTGAATTTGGTAGGGCCCGAATTATAAAATTGCTATAAATCTTACAAAATATGCCATGTATCAGTGGAAAAGTTATGATTTGCTAAAGATGATAATCATGTTTATATGAATGTATCATCTTTGTACTATGAATTATAAATATATGAGCTATATCTGTATCTCAAACTTTGTGCTGTGTTTCTGGGTGACATCCCCAGACAGACTGGCATCAGTACTATCTAGCCTGCTTGATGGCCTATCAAAGGCCATCAGCTATACAATGAACCCATTGAGAGAAGGCAGGGGTTACACCTATGAGTTACCAGGACATATAGGGACATGCGTATGGACGGGGGTTCCAAGGCTTTTCCATGCCATGTGCTGAGCTTGTGTTTGGGACAAAGGATGTACAAGCCACATGGCAAAGGACATAAAAGGCAGCTGCATCATCTCCATTTTGTCTTCAATCCTGCTTCCCACCTCTGGAGTAACTTAATTACAAACTGAAGCTTTGAACAAAGGACTGAACGACCCATCCAAGCTTTGGACGTATTCCAGAGGGACTTTACATGCCAGCAAACTCACTAATGCTGCTAAGAACCTGATATATGGATTGTGAAGTTGTATGTATCTGACACTTGGACAATTTAACGACTCTCTTCTTGTTCTTCTCTTTTCTAATAAACCTTTAGTTTTAGATACTAAAGGATTGGCTGACTGCATGATATTTTGGGTAAGATCCAAACTAATATTGATCTGGTGATGTGGCTGGCCCTTTGGGGATCAAAAGAACATTTTTGTATAGTGAGAAGAGTTTTAAATAACTTCTCACTTTACAGGATCTATGTGCTAATTGGTAGCCAGAGAACTGGAATGCAGTAAACGGGGCTGTGTGATTTCTTTTTCAGCTTCTTGATAACCAGTGTGGGGAATCAGATGCACAGGTTGGGGAGTCTAATTTCAGTGTTAATCACCAATTTTGGGAGAATCTGCTCTCCATTTGCAGCCTGCCCTGACCTTGGCATTTTCAGTGTGGGCTACCCTAGGCACCTACGGGTCACACCTTGTATTTGTCTTGCTAGGTGTAACTCATTTTGTGCCTTAATCTTTCTGATTTTGTCCCTATACGCTTGTGCTATTCTTGTGTACACGACACTCAGAAGCCAGTCTTTCGGACAATCAAGGAACAGCTTTGGACTCTGAAGGGAGCTCTACTCTATTCTTAACTGTGACACCGGGATCTCACAGGCTGGTGGCAGGGTGTGTGGAAACTTCCCACATTGAAAAAACAATAACAAAATATGAAGCCTCAATAAGACAGTAAGTTTCTAGATTGGATAAAGCAGGCTTTTGGGTTTTTCCCCTTAGGGAATGACTGCATGTACATGTCCTCCATGGCTAGTATGAATTGAACAGGATATAGAGCTCTTCCAGTTTGCACATTTCCTCTTCCAGGTCTGGCTCTCTCTTGATCCCTTATGTACACCAAGCCATTTAGCAGTTAAGAAGATGTAAGATTCTTCCCTCACTGGGCAGCACTGATCTCTAAAGCTTTGGAACAAAACACAGAGCTAGTTGGAGTATGAGACATGGTGGAGCAGAAGGCAAAGAAACAGGGAACTCACAACAGACTCCTCTTGCACAGCAAGAATCCCCTGCCACCGCAGACTCAAGCAGCAAATGCCGCTGTTTGGCTGAGAAGCGGCAAACCAGATGAAACTGTTTCTATTGCAATCTACAATAGCCATATCAGGGAGAGAGACTGTTCCCATTTTCATTATTAAGTGCAGCTGAGGCACTCAGAGGGATTCCTTCCCTCAATGCAAACAAGCAATTTAGCAAAGCGAGTGGAAGGTTGGTACCTGGGAAAGGACGTTTTAACAAATAAACAGCTACGTGTGCTAGGGAAGTTACAATAATTTATTCAAAGGGGACACATTGTCACTTTAATAAACATAGGCCAAATTCAGATCTAGTGCAAGTGGGTGTGACCCTCATAGAAGTCAGAGGGCCAAATTCAGCAGTGACACAAGTTGGTCAGAAAATGGCATGTAAGTTACCTTCAGTCTGCACATCTACTGAATGCCAAATCTGGGCAAGTTACTGGGACACCACTTTACCATGTACACACATTGGGTGTGAATTAGTCCAAACATATATCTTGCATGACCTGTTTATTTCACTATTGAATTTATCCCCCATTTTTCAAACAAAAATTAATTACCCTGTGGTACTAGCACCACATCAGAACTGGAAGGATTTTTAGAATCAGGTTTAATGTCTAGTATTAATAGTGTTGAATTACTGTTTGCAGTCATCTTGGAATACGAAGATATACTAGTCAGTTTCCTTGTTTATAGTGAGGCTCGGTTCCTGACTCTCATATGCCCTAGCAAAATATTACAATGCGAGATTACAAACACTGCAGGGGATTGTTTAAATATTTTTCCCTTGGAATTCAAATAAAGAAAAGTGAATGGAAACATTTCCACTGACCCTAGAAAATCATGTTTATACAAGACCTACATTTTAGGCCTAATCTATTTGACAGGATTGCTTCAAATTAGAACTCAACAATGAACACATGGCACAGTCTCCTTAGTCTCTCCTGCACACAACACTTACAGTCAGAAAACCCAGAAAGCACCAAGTAATATTCCTGGATCAATTCTATCCTACATTTAACAAGGACTTTCCTCTTCCACTGAAAGCCGCCCTCCCCGCCCCTTCATGTAATGAATTCAACATACCTTGAGGCCTCTTTCGTACCGTCGCACTTTGCCACTCTCGTCTGCCTCCTTTGCATTAGAGATTGCTGCCTTATAGTTAGCTATTCTGTCCTCTATCGTCCGCTGCAATTCACTGGAAACAGCAGGAGATGTGATCTCAAAAAAAAAAGGGGGAGGGGGGTAAGGCACATTATTTACTTTCCCAAATTACACATGCTTCACCTTACCACTGAAAAGTAAGCATATCCCTTCTGTACAAAATAACACATGCACACAGACTGGGCTCAGGCATCAAGACAGCAGGAAATGGAAAATTTCTCTGAAACAGAAGGGCACTTGTACTGCACCAATGTTTCCTGGATACATCTCTGGGCTTCCTATCAAAGGAGCAATAGAGAGAATTGGGTGGGGTAGTTTAGGAAACTTACAGCCACAGGGTTACTGGAGACTGGGTGGTTAGGACTAAATGAGGGAGAACAGTGATGCCTCTCAGACATCATGTGCCCAGGTGGCTGGGTGTTATTTTGGGGTGCGAATGTTTGTTTTCTTCGCCATCTTAACTTTACATCTTTCGAGGATTCTCACAAATTGGCTTCAATACCAGATCTCCTCTTCCCACCTCCTCCTGTAAGCTGGAAAGTCTGCAGTCTGGGACTTGCCCAGTGAAACAAGCAACAGAAATAACCAGTTACCATCCACACTTATAAGCACTGTGGTTGTCAAATTGACCTGTCAGCTGGCTCCTGATGTAATTATTGCCATTATGACTACACAGACCTACTCTTGCCCTATTTATTAATGTGCACAATGCACGTAAGTCCTGAAATCTGTATTGTATGACAACAGAAGAAAAGCAACAACTGAACAAAAAACCTGCCTGCATAGACAAATTCAATAGTAAACAGATTATGAAATTCTACATAACTCAGCACCACTGACAGCCTGCTTAGGAGAGGCCTCAGGATTAAAACAGCAGTGGCTACTGCAAGTTAGGATTCAGGTGCACTGATAAAAGGTTGGGTGTGGGGCACAGGGGCAAAAAACATTGGGATGGTAGATAATTGGGATGCTAGAAATCAGGACTGAGATTTCTGTGCATGATGTACAGTAGAGCCCTGCAACCTGACCCGAACCCAACAGACCCCTGCAACCTGACCCAAACCCAACAGACCCAACTATGGAGTGTAGGGTCCAGGTAGGGTGGGAAAACAAACAGAACCCCCTGGACTCAGGTTGGTGCTCCTCTGACCTGTGGAACAGGTTACAGGGGTGGCTGTGTGCCCCTCGCCTGCTAGCAGTCGCCATCTCGCTGCTTATTTGATTATAGGATGTTATAGGCCATGTGAGGGAGGCAATATGGTCTAGTGGATAGAGCCCTCGACTGGGACTCAGGAGACCTGGATGCCATTCCTAGCTCTGCCCTGGCCTGCTGGGTGATCTTGGGCGAGTCATTTCCCCTCTGTGCCACCTGTAAAATGATAATCATACTGACCTCCATTGCAAAGCACTCTGAGATCTACTGAAAGAGCACTATATAAGAACTAGGTATTACGACTGTTATGTGTAATGTAGCATAGAAGAACTGTGTGGAGTTTCCAGACTCATAACAAGAATACTACAAAGGGAATTAAGGAGCAATAGCAGAGTTGTAAGCTGTACAAAGGAAGTCTGCACACATTACTATTATTTATATAACACCATGGATGTGCTAAGAGATTTACAGGCAGTAAGACAAAATCCCTGCAAGAAGAGCTTTCAACGTATATTATGTTTGACTCTGTCTGGTGGTATTAGTTCCTCATTTTCACAAACACCAAATTCATCTTAAGAACAATGCAAGATGAAATCTAACTATATCAATATAGTGTCAGCTCCCACCAAGAAACGTACAGATGTACAAAATAAGCCAGAATATAAAGTGAGCTTGTCATCTTATAAATTGCATAGTGAGAATGATTCAGTGGAACTCCAAGTCAACCACACATCTCTTTCTTACCTCTGCCTGCAGTTCAGGTTGCTGCTGTATTACTGGTGGAGCTGCTACCACCTCCATCGCTATGGTTTCATCCTCACCACTTTCCGTCTCGTCTTGCTTGCCCAGAACTTCCTGCAACTCTGCCTAGAGCAAGAATCAGTGAGGTGGTTACTGTAAAGCATGCTCTGCTTTCGGCACCATGTGAACAGATGCTGCAGGAACTAAAGCACCTCCCCACTGCCACAGTGAAAAGAATGATTCAGATCCTGACGTCTTTTGCCCAAGGCAACGTTTCAGTGTAGATTATCTGCCAATTTGTGTCAAGAGTAGCCAGTGTCCCATGGAGGTGTGTAAGTGATAATCAATAGCGGTGTGAGAGCTGGTCTGGAGAAAGTATGTACTGCCTGGCTCCAGAAACTAGAGTTAAACCTCAAACAGTCTTTGATGTCCCTAAACTTCTCCTGCCTTACCTAATTTCAATTTGTTTTGCAGCTGACTCCACATATTCTGGTTCTGGCCAGGAGTGGAAATGTTCCGGCACAATTTGAAGGCAATTCCTGGGAAGCTCACAGCCCAACATATAGTGCTAAGGTCTCTTACACAACCCTTTTGTTGGGTAGCTCTCTGAGGACTGAAGAACATGCAGTAGCTAAGACAAGGATTTTATCTTTTCGAAGGTTGTCTAAACCCCAACTTCAAACCTCCAAATAGTCACCCTTCACTAATGACCGAACTAAGTGTAGTTTAGTGCACTCTCCATACAATCCACTCACACACAACACACTTTTAATAAACATAAAAATCATTTTAGCTCAAGGATATGGTTATTAGGCCCTAGCCAAACTCAGAGCAGAAGTGTCCTAGCCATAACTATAAGTAGAATGATTGCTAAAAGGATGTTGGGATATGTAAGGGTTAAGTAGAGACCTGGAAACCGCTGATGTGCAGACATGGCATTAGGGAATAGGGGTACAGGTAGGCACCGCTTTTGTGCTTGATAGATAAAGTGCTACCCCCTCGCTTCTCTTCTGCTTGCTAAGGATTGATAAGTGTTGCAGCTGCATAAGGAATGTGTAAAGCAGTACTGTCTCCCCCTCCTTCCATTCCCAGCTAGCTAAACGAGCTTGAGCTTCCTCCCTTCCCTGCACACTGCTAATTAAGGGAATTCGTGGCTGCAATTATTGCAAAGAAATGTATTTTCAAAATAAAAATGTCTGTAGAATACGCTTAATGCTGTAAACAGGGGCGGGGATAATTATATTCACTGTATGGGCGTTCATATTACTCAAGAAGGGTTTGGAGGTATTGTAGTAAATGTAGGTATTTACATACTAACTTAAATAAAAAGAGTGTGCGCTGTAACTAATTCACTGCTTATTCAACAATTGGGTCGAAGGGAACAAGTCCCACAATAAAGAAGCCAGTTTACTCAATCCGCCTCTGGGTCTCCCTGTTCTTCTTCTAACAAAGGATTTCAGCCATGTTTCCCTAACTCACATGGACTGGGATTTTCCTCTCTTCCCATCTCCCCTAAGAACCATATTCACACACACATTTGTAGTCAGGTACTGTTCTCATCTTGGTATGGACAGCGTCCGACCATTCAAAAATGTTTAAATCAGCTGTAAGTTTTGCCATGTCTTAATTTCCCTTTAAAAAGTTGAGGGGCTTTGTTGCTCACAGAACTTACTCCATGAAAGACTGAATTCCACTGGCAGTAAGTACATACCAAAAGGTCCGTATCCTCCTCCAAACCTTCATCCTCCTCCTTCTCCTCATTCAGGTCCTTCATGCACTCTGCAGCCATCTTTTCAATATGATCCATGGGTAAAGGGGCTGGAGAAGGCAACCAAAAGGAGACAAGCCATGAGGATCTAGCATACTGTTGGATGGTGCAAACCTAAACCATGAGCATACTGATTGGAAAAGAACTGTGAGTTCACTTGTCACTTCTCCCTTTCAACTACAGGCGGTGTTTTCTAGTCAGCAAGAAAGTAAAGCTGGTGAAGTAATTCCCATGCCTTTTTTGGCTGATGCCCCACCACTTGCAATTGATCAGTGCCTTCTGCTCCATCTCCCTTGTCCTGTCACTCCATCCCCTGGTACATTTGCTGTATCTCTATTACATTCTTTTCCTCTCTCTGTTTTATGCTTCTTCCTTTTTTCCTTTTCTGTGCATTTCCCTGATTTTGATTTATTTTGTTGTCTCTGCTCTCTTCCTCTGGTCCTCCCACCTCTGCTCCACTTGACTACATGTTCTCCCTCCTCTGTTGCATTTTCACTACATTGTGTTGCAGACTGTCTGAAGGAAAATGTGCTGTTTAGTGCCACCAATAGAAATATGTGGGTGAGGGGAATGAGGGAGAGAACATGCAGCCTAAAGCTCACCACAGCAGACGAGGAGTTCAGGCATACAACTTGATAATTCTGGAGCTTTGACAACTGGCAGGAATGTCAGTTACACATGAAAGAGCTTTTCTTTTTCTTTTAAGAGTAAATTGAATCATGGAGACTATTCCTGTCAACCGTACTTATGGTCAAAAGGAATTTTATTTCTAGAAAATTTAGTCTTCCTCCACAAGAACAAGGGGTCCATGTACCTTGAAATGTGCCTCTACTCTACTTCCCTTGTTATATCTGGTGCATTTTTCTTGCCCAGTTGTGTTTAATGGAGTTCTCCAGAGAATAGTGAACATGCAGATTTCCATAGGGATAGGTAGAAGTTTGTATGCTGGCAATTGCAACCTGACCAGATTCTCTCCGTGCTCAATAAAACACATGCTCACACTCTGTGCTCTCATTTGCACTACAGAAACAGATTCAAACTATTCATTTTCCTTGTCCCCTTGTCAAACAACGGCCTCTGCAACCCAGAATCAGTAGCAAGTAAAAAAGAGACAAGGTAGGTGAGGCAATATCTTTTATTGGGCCAACTTCACCACACGCTTTCACCACAGAAGGTGGTCCAATAAAAAAAGATATAATCTTGTCTCTCTAGTATCCTGGGACCAACATGGCTAAAACAACAGTGAAAACAGGAGGTAAAAGTACATTTTAAAACTTTTCCTAAGCATTTACAATATTGGAAACAGCCAGATTTACAACTATGAAGGAGCAAGGTGTAAAATACTCAGGTAAGACAACTTGAGATGCCTGGCTCCTATCTCACAGTGGTTATACCCTGGTGTAACTCCATTTACTCCGGACTTACACCCACAGGGGACATAGCAGAATCAAGCCTTACATAGATTACGAGTTGCTTAGAGCAACTTGTAACTTAAAACAAATGAAACTAGCTGCTGCCACTTGAACGTGCACCCTTAACTGTACTTATTAAGCCACAGGTTTCAGAAGCTATGCATCTAGTGCAGAGCTGAGTTAACCGAGCTCGACTGAGAGCAGCCACACCGAGAAATAATACTTAAGCTGCACAGGAATTGTTTTAGCAGTTGACATGTTGTGCTAACTTGAGTTGCGTTCTATATTTCTTGACGGGCCAGCCAACTTGAGTTAAAAGCATCACCACACTCCAGTTAAGGCGTTTTATACATGGATGGGACTTGAGTTAGGGGTAACACTGGCATTATAACTCAAGTTAACTCTGTAATGAAGACAAACTCCTAGTAGCCTTCATGCAACATGATCTCCCTCTCTGCTCATGATTCACATAGTAGCCATACCATAGATCCTCAACATTACACTTCCTACTACATTCAGCTTCAAACATTTCTCTATTTACATTTTCTTCCAAATCCTGAAATATTGTTACTATTTGTGTTGCAGTAGAACCTAATGGCCCCAACTGAGTTCAGGGCCTCATTGTGCTAGGTGCTGTTCATAAACAAAGCAAGAAACAATCACTACAGAGAGTTTACTGACTAAATAGACCAGAGACAAAGTGTGGGGGAAAGGAATAAACTCAATTTTATAGGTAAAGAATGAGTCAGAGAGAGCTTTAGGCCCAATCATGTGAAAAGGGCCACACACATTTAAATCAATCACTTGGGACCTCAGTGACTAGCCCAAGATCACCTAAATTCCATGGAGGAGTGAGGAATTGAACCTAGTTCACTTCTTTACCCAAAAGATCATCTTTCTTCTCTGTTTAAACTGTGCACATATTAATCAATTCCAGGCAGCTCTCATCTGCAGAGAATGGATACAACCACCAGAGTCCAGCAGGAGAACTGAAAAAATAATAATTCACTACTAACCCAATACCAGATACACACTGAGCAACACAAACCACCTGCTTGCTACCAAAGCAAAAAGTGTGGACAACGTTTCAGAACAGTAAACAAAGAATCTTTGCCATCAGACAGGCTTTCCCCTTCAGCTTCGTAGCACTAACAAATGGCCCCATAATTCATAGCATACAAAATAAGTACTGCAAACCAAAATGCGTTGCCACTGGGGAAGGCCTCCCCTCTTCAATCCATAAGAGTGTCACAAGCCAAGCTGAATATTGGAATTTAGATCTGTCAGACAAGTCAGAAAATATTGCCCCTTATTCCCCCTCCACCTACCCAAGATGCTGCTGTTCTGATCATCTTCCTCTCCTATTGTCTGAGCAAGTTCTCTTCTCATCTCCTCACTGGCCACTGGCTCCCCTCCTCTCCTATTTCTGTTTAAGCTTCCAATTCTAATCCTCCTCTTGAAAACTCTACCCAACTCCTCCCCCGCTTAACCCTCTGATCTCACCTCCACCTATGCTCATTCTGCCTTCTGTCCAACCATCTCTCCTAATTGCTCCATTTTGTATTCTATACTCATTCCCAAATATGTGCCTTCTTCCCCACCACCGCCTACACCCTGTTTAAACTAGTCTTATTCTTCCTCCTGCATAGACATGGGCCAGATTCTGCCCTCAGTTATACAAGTGAAAATAACAGTAGGATTTCACCTACAGCCTTAATTCCAGAAAAACAGGGATGAAATGCTCAAGCAATGCCACTGCTGACAAATGTGCTGCTCAGACCTGAGGAAAACATTTGATACCTTCAGTGGGCATAACAAATACTGACTCATAAAACCTTACAGAGATGTTGAGGATTAATCTTCATTCTACAGATGGGAAACAGTGAAAAAAAATATTAAGTGACTTCATGAGCTCCAAAGAAAGAGTCTGTGTTGGAGATGGAAATAGAGCTCAGAAGTTCCTGGTTCCCAGACTTATGCTCAAACAACCAGACCTTACCTGTACGTTATACAGGCAGTAGCGACAAAAGATAAAAATTAAAACCCAGTGCGACTGAAAGTGCCCACAGGAAACTCACAGAGAGAAACAGTGGATTTGATGACACAAAGGGTATCTATCTCCTCATACACAGATCTAGAACACATCCCCTTAGACTCAGGATATTATCAGAATTACTGATCAAGACCTTTATTTAATGCTTTCTAAAAGTCATTAGTTATAAAAACTAGAAAGGAAAAGTCAGTTATAGGATTCTTGAATTCAAACAACAGGATTTTTTATTTGATGGCCAGTTTTTAAAAAAATATACAATTGTACTTTGATCCAACAGAATTTCTATTAAAAGTAAGATTTAAAAAGGGAACAGACTCAAGAAATATCTGCATCAACTTATTTCAGATACTTTAAAATCTTCTGCGTTCGTTACTCTTCAAGGGTAACTATTATCTTGAAAACTAGTCAGTATCAAAATGAATTCAAATTTAGTTTCAGGTACTACTCTGAGTCTTCCTGCCAATTATTATTGTGATTTTACCATCACATTTTCCTGTGTATTTATAAATTTTCCTCTCCCTTGTTGTGTGAACATCCCACACAAACAGCATAGGAAAATGACAGTACAAGAAACAATGAAACGGATTATACACAAATGCAGTCAAATACACCAAGTAAACAAACTCTCAGGTTTCCAGAGTTCATTTAAGGTCAGAAAGGCCCATTTTAATAATCTAATCTGACCTCCTGCATAACACATGGCAAAGAATTTTACCCAGTAATTCCTACATCATGTCAATAACCTCTGGCTGAGCCACAGCATATTTTCTAGAAAGATATCCAGTCTTGATGTAAAGACTGCAAGTGATCGACAGTCCACCACACCTCTTGGTAAATTATCTTGTTCCCTCACTGTTAAAAAAAAACAACTGAACCTTATTTCCAGTCTCAATTTGTATAGCTTCAACTTCCAGCCACTTGATCTTGGTATGCCTTTGTATGCTAAATTAAAGAGCCCTCTACTCTCAAAAATCTTCTCCCCATGTAAGTGTGACACCCTGTACCCCACGTTCACCATTTTTATATGATTACGCTATATTTTGTATAAAGTATGCCTTGTGAAGTATCATTTGAAAACTCAATCTGCTGAATATTATTTTCCTGTTGATGTGTGTGTAACAACACTGCATATAAAATTATGAGATTTTGCTATATGATTGTTACTGAAATATGCTGTAGTTCTGGGTAACACCCTCAAACCAATTTCTCAGAGACACACCAGAATGCCAGCAAGGTGCTAAAGTGCCATTACCTGCTTAACTGGCCATCCACCAGCAGGGGAGAAGGTATAGACAAGAAATTTACATTGCATCCCAGAGACAGTTGGAATCTAAGGTATATAGGGGACTGTTTGTCTACACACCAGCATGGGGTAATCCTCAAAGAGAGGAGGAGGATATAAAATGAGACAGTGACCTCCACATCACCCCTCTCTTCCTCTCATCTCTCTGCCCATGGCATCAACAAATATCTGAAGAACACTGAACTGGGGGAAGGATCTCTAGCTGAAAGGAAATCCAACCTGTGTATTGTTGCAACTTATGGTGAGAGACATTTTGCTTTTAAGTTCATTTAGGTATTAGCTTG
Organism: Terrapene triunguis; assembly: GCF_002925995.2. Classification (NCBI taxonomy): domain Eukaryota; kingdom Metazoa; phylum Chordata; order Testudines; family Emydidae; genus Terrapene; species Terrapene triunguis. The sequence goes on along the minus strand of NW_020664454.1, from coordinate 4,501,742 downwards.
CAGTTTTATTTTTGTATTTCTTTTGTAACCAATTCCGCTTTTATGCCATACCACTTGTAATCACTTCAAATCTACCTTTTTGTAGTTAATAAACTTATTTTACTGTTTTATCTAAACCAGCGTGTTTGGATATCTCTATTTAGGATGACATGGTTGCAGCATAATCATTACCCAGTGTTGGAATGACGTACTTACTGTGAGCTTACACTGTCCAGGAGAATACAGAGCAGTGCAAGATGCACATTTCTGGGGAACAAAGCTGGGGCTAAGACTGTGAGGGTGTCCCCCTATATGTAATTCATGGATGGCTGGGAGCGCATTCATGTATTCAGCGGGGAGTGATTTTGCATACTAAAGGCTGTGTGAGCAGGCCAGGAGTGGATCTTCTGACTGCAAAGCAGTGTAAAAGGCACCACAGGCTAGAGAACTAAAGGGACACAGCTGTTCAACAGTCCAGATTGTACCCTGGGGATGTCACAGAAGGTATTTAAATACCATGAGCAAGTCACCTCTTAACTTTTTCTTTGAACATCTCAGGGGCGTACCCAGGATTTTAAATTTGAATACTTTTGGAGGGGCACATTAAACACGCAAATGAAAGGTTCATGTGACCCTACCCCCGGTTTCTTGGGCCACCTCTGGCAGGGACACCCAGTAGCGAGGAGGCAGCAGCTCCCCCTGCAGCAGTACTCTCCGTGTCCCTGGGCAGGGAGGAAGCAGCAGGGCAGCCGGCTGCAGGGTCCTCCCCCCACCCCTGCAGCTGCAGCCTGATGCTTCTTTTTCCCTGCTGCTGGAGTCCCAGTGTTGCTGCCTGCTTTATAGATGCCCTTTGAGGTGAGTCAGGGGCTGGAGGCAGAGGCAACACGTGGGACTCCAACAGCAGGGAAGGAGAAGCAGCAGGCTGTAGCTTTAGGGATGGGGAGGAGGAGGAGCTCATCTGGCAGCCAAACACCCTGCTGCTTCCTCCCTCTCTGGGCTGCAGGAACACATGCAGATTTTTTGGGGGGCCGGTGCCCCTGCTTGCCCCCCCTTGTGCACGCCCCGATTACATCTTAAATCTTTCACTGTAAAGCAGACACAATACAGAAAAAATATTTCTCTAATCTCTGAGTTATATAGTAATCTTAGGTGTTACTTGTAACAACCGTAGAGGAAAAGAATCTAGAAGGAAGTGTGATTTGTAACATCATGTCCCTTTTATTTACATAAATAACACAGCTCTTCAGTCAGCGAGGACGAGGAGCAATGACTTACTTTTCCCTTTGGGTTTTGACTTCCCTTCTGTCACCTTCTCTCCTGTGAGAGCAGCAAGCTCTGCTTCTAGATCCTCATCACCACCACCATCCTCAATATCCAGCAACATTGCTTCAGGATTGAAATCTACGAAGAGCCCCAGCTGGAACCAAGGGAAAATATTCTAGTAAGAACAGAGACATCACTCACACCATCACATCACCTGGGTTATTTAAACATCTCAGTGCATTCTGAATTCAAAGATAATGTGGGTTCTGGCTGGGAGGTTTTAACCACAATCCCCTGTAATTTTGACTAGCTATATAACACAAACAAGATATACACATAACTGAAACCAGATACACCTCTTTTGGGCAGCAGAGAATAAACCCCCTCTCAGGCCTGCACTTAATCAACCTGAATCCTTTATGAATAGGAATAGCTGGTATTTGAAATAACAAGGTAAAATAATTCTGTTAAGACTTGCTAAGCAGAAAATTTAATCAGTAAGGTTCCTATTATATCCGAAGCTATCAAATATAATTGATTATTATTCCTCATATTACCCAGGTATTCTAAACTTGGACACAGGGAAGATTTCATCTTGAACTTTCATACATATCCACGCATTTCACCTCAAAAGGTCCATCACTTTGTAAACGATATACACAAAGGAATCATTTCACCCACTGACGTGCAGCCACCTCTTGTGTAGAACCAGCAACAGTTTAATGCTGTACTGCACCAATACACAGCTGTTTAGAACAGGAAGCAAATACTACCATGAGCAATGGAAACTACAGGGTGAATTGAGTAGGAAGAATATTAATTGTATAAATTAGCATTTGACCAACACACTAGGGTAAACTCCCCTACTGTTGCAAAAAGTGACAAAGGACTTTAACAAACAAGGGTGAGGACTTCTGTTTTGTCTGATCTAAAAGATAGAACCTCCATAAGTACAGTAATCCAGGACACTGCCACACTGGTTCAGTACTGACTCCAAAGTGTCACCCACTGAAATACCAAAATAACTTCCTTGAATGTTTCCCATCATAGTATTGTCCCACAGAACTTATTAGAATTGACGAATCACAGCCCAAAATGATAAGGATGAAAAAAAGTTTACTGTTGCTTAGCTTTTACCCGAAACTAAATAAAGAAATTCTACTGTAAACAAAAATAATGCTGCACAATCCAAAATGCAGCCTTCTTGAAGAATGTATCATGATATGTGATGCATAAACAATGAAACATATCATTTGTTTCTATGACATTTATAAATACAGAAAAATGTATTACTTTGACAAGGTGAAAGAGGTAATATCTTTTATTGAACCAAGAAGACAATCATACGCCTGGTATATATAAGTTAGGTTGACATAAGCATTCTTGTGTTGACATACTAGCATGTGTCTACACTTAAATTTGTCTCCCACTAATGTAACTGCCCTGTTATCTGACACAGTAACCCTAACAATCTGAGTGGCGTTAAACCAAGGTCAACGCAAGTTAAGCTGACAATCAAAAACCGGCATAATTACATCACTTGTGCATATTCACACGATGTTCCTTCTGTCAGTAGAGCGCGTCCACAGTTAGTGCTCTGGCATCAACAGTGAGAGCAGTGCATTGTGGGTAGCTATCCCACTGTGCTACTCGCCACCTTCCACAGCCAGGAGTTGTGGGAAGGCGGAGTGGATTGCAGTGCATCATGGCTGCAGGCTCACTGTCCCATGATGCAGTTTTTTCCATCCCAGCATTCCATGGGCTTCCGACTACATTCTGCAGCATTTTTCAACAGCCCGTTTACTGTGCACATGCCATCTCTATTTGAAAGGATGGGTCCTGCACTGCTTTCTACAGTTGTGGTCACTGTTATGAACACATTGCAGCTGGTCACGCAGAATATCATGAGCACCCAATTTGAACAGGAATCAAAGTTGTCTGACCTGCTGCGTACCATGGAAAGAAACACCACCAGATTACTTTTGGCATTCACGGTGCAACGGAACACAGTGGACCATCACTTTTGGGTCCAGGAAACAAGCACTAAGTGGTGGGATCACATCATTATGCAGGTCTGGGATGATGAGCAGTGACTGCAGAACTTTCGGAGGCAGAAGCCACCTTCCTGGAACTGTGTGCGGAGCTCGGCCCAGCACTGCGGCGCAAGGACATCAAAATGAGAGCTGCCCTCTCGGTGGAGAAGAATGTGGCAATCACTGTGTGGAAGCTGGCAACTCCAGATTCATACCGGTCAGTTGCGAATCAGTACGGAGTCAGGAAGTCCACCGTTGGGGCTGCGTTAATGTAAGTGTACAAGGCCATTAATTGCCTTCTGCTACAAAGGACTGTGACTCTTGGCAATCTGCGTGAAATATTGGATGGCTTTCCAGCAATGGGATTCCCTAACTGCGGAGGGGCAATAGATGGAACGCATATTCCAATTTTGGCAATGTACCACCTTGCGACGGAGTACATCAATAGAAAGGGGTACTTCTCTACGGTACTGAAGGTGCTTATGGATCTCTGTGGGCGTTTCACTGACATCAACGCAGGGTGGTCTGGGAAGATGCATGATGCATGTATTTTCAGGAACACTGGCCTGTACAGAAAGCTACAAGCAGAGACTTTCTTTCCAGACCAGAAGATTCTAGTGGAGGATATTCAGATGCCCATAGTGATCCTGGGAGACCCAGCATACCCCTTATTCCCATAGCTCATGAAGCCTTGCACGGGAACCCTGGACAGCAGCAAGGTGTATACATGGGGCTCTTGGCAGTGGAGGTGGGGTCGCCACCAACAATGGCGTCCAGCTCCTTATAGAAGTTGCAGGTCTTTGTCATGACACCAGAGCAACGGTTGGCCTCCCTTGCCTTCTGGTATGCCTGCCTCAGCTCCTTCATCTTTGCATGGTACTGTGTATGTCCCACTCGTAGCCCTTATCCAACAAGCCAGGAGAAATCAGATTGTAGATATTGAAGTTCCTACAGCTGGAGCAGAGCTGGAACTGCACAGCCTCCTCTCCCTATAGTGTCAGCAGATCCAACAACTCAGGTGTGCTCCAAGTGGGAGAGCGTTTGCTGCATGGAGCCGCTATGGTCAGCTGGGAGGATGCCATGTGAGCTCTCTACGTAGAGCAAACAGGAAGTGGAATCTCAAAAATTCCTGGGCCTTCAAAGGGAAAGAAGAGGATGCCTGTGTACTTGGGTGCAGGACAGTGGAGTTCAAACTGCTGACCAGAGCATTCAGAATGGGCATTATTGTGGGATGCCTCCTGGAGGCCATTTACAGCAACGTAACAAAGTGCGGTGTCTACACTGACATTTTGTCGATATAACTTTTCCGCAAAAACCTCAACGTCTCTCATTAAGGTGGTTTTATTTTGTTGGCAAAGCAGGACAGTTTTGTCGGCAGAAGGAGCATTGCAGTGTGTACACTTCCACTGTTCTGTCGACGAAATCTGACTTTTGTCAACAAAACTGTGTAGTGCAGACAAATCCCTAGAGCAGAGGTTCTCAAATTGTGGTCCGCAGACCACTGGCTCCATTCAGGTGGTCCGTGGATAGTTCCCTTTAAGGCCTAGTCTACACTGGGGGGGGAAATCGATCTAAGTTACGCAACTTCAGCTACGTGAATAACATAGCTGAAGTCGACGTACTTAGACCTACTCACTGCAGTGTCTTCACTGCAGTGAGTCAACTGCTACCGCTCCCCCGTCGACTCTGCCTGCACCTGTCGCGGTGGTGGAGTAC